>NW_004443944.1:23057808-23101512 GCF_000243295.1 Trichechus manatus latirostris
ACACACACACACACACACACACACACACACACACACTCAAATATACGTAAGGGGTATCTCTGGAAAGATACAAAAGATAATCAATCGGGAAAGACAGAGGACAGTGAGTCAGGGATGAAAAAGAGACATATTTTTTCACTATATTCCCTATTTCATATTGTCTGAATTTATCAAGTATCAACAGTATTGGTTCAAAAACTAAAATAAGCCATCTGTTTTTTTTTTTTAAAGTCCACATACGGTACTATTCATTCCCAGCCCGATGAGCAAAGTCATTTTGAGAAGGCTTGCGCTGGTTATGCTGGTACCACCAATAGTCACAACAGGCACTGGAATGGCCAAATTTTCACTCAGGAAGAATCTTCAATCAACAGAGGACCAACAAACATGGCATTAGGCCTTCTCCCAAAAACAGAATTAATTTTCCCTCCAAAAGAAAACAACAGACATTTCTGGAAACCCTACATCTTTCACTTTATTCATTGGTCATATAAAGCAAATAAGGTAATGATATGGATAGATTCGGTACTGTAAGAAATATGATAGTAAAGGGCTTGGTTTTCATAGTTTAAGACAATGGTTGGCTCTAAGTCTCCTGACAGAAACTTTTTCACTCAAAAGCCAACGAGTCTTATGTTAAAGAAAATTACTGTGCAATGAAGGTACTTTTATTACCTGCTTTTAAAAGTAAACAAAATAAAAGTACATCTCATATCTCTTCCTTCCCCACTGGAAAGTTCTGTACCTTTTCCTCCTTTCGTTTTTCCTTGTCTCTGTCTTTGTGTTTGTCTTTATGCTTTTCTGAGCTTCCATCTTTGTGTTTGGTTTTCTCCTTTTCTTTGTGTTTCTTTTCAGAATCTTTATGTTCACTGAAAAATAAGACACAAAGAGTTAGCCCAAAGTAGGGGCCACAGGGGTTCATTTCACAAGATCAACTCACAAGATACCCTAAGATAACATGAACCATGGAAACTTACAATGCTTTAAATAAACAGTCCTGACAGAAGGTCCAAGTAGAAGCTCTTGGCTACGTCTAAATTTCTTTATCTTGTTTGATGTTTTTATTTTTGCAAAGGAGAAAGGAACCCAATACAGAAACAGAGTCATTTTAAACATACCAGGACATGTTTTTAAAGTGACTAAGAATGCACAGTAATCTCACTGTACTTTCATGGCATTCTACCAGCAAAAACCTATAATGAAAACTCTACCTTGAGTATTTACATCTACTGTGAGGGTGGGTAGGGTGGGAAAGCCACTTACCAAAAATGCATTTGATGGCTCTGTGCCAGACTTGAGACATATCACATACGTAGCTAAGCCGGGGCCTTGTGGAGTGGGCAGCCCAATACAGTGGATGTTTCCTTCTAGATGGGGCTTATAAATCCTGCACAGAACAAGGCATGTTCTGTGACCTGTTGTACTAAGAAATGGCATATGCTAAACATTTAAAAGCCCTGCTTTTAAAGGGCTTTGTAGACATACTGGTAGGACTATAAAAAGACATCACTCCTTTGGAAAGCAAAACACGACATTACAATGCAAGAGCCATTAAAATGCTCATCCGCTCAGACCTTGGGATCTAGCTCCTGGAAATTTCTTTTAGGGAAATAACTTATGATTATATAAAGATGCTCACTTTGGTGCTTCCCATAACAGGAGCAAGAAGAGAAAAGGAAGAAAAAAAAAAAACTGGGCACAATCTAAATGATTAACAAGAAGGGGAAACTGTGATATATCAAATTATGTAGCTATTATGCTATAATTTGTGAATACAGCAAATATACATGGAAAATGTTTACCACACAAATTGAAAAAAGAAGTATATAAAATGACTATATTAAAAATATACACGTGGACAAAGACGAGAAAAGCAATTAGCAGTAATCACAAACTAAAGTTTGAGGCAGCAGGAATACTGGATAATTTTTCTTCAGTGCACTGGGGTAGGCAGTTTAGGAACACTGCTCATTGTACCAACCAATGCATTCCACAGGTTAGCAACAGGGGGCTCAAACTCAAGTGTCATGAACTAGAGGGCCTGCCCAGATGTGAAACAGCTGACAGTAAACTCAGCTAACGAGGACACTGAGGCCAGCAGGTTGCCTTTCTCACCATATGCTGTATTTCTCATCTGCTGCATTTAGCAACTTCAGTCCAGAAAAACAGATTTTACCAGCAATGAACTCATTAAGCTCTATGCATTCCATGAAGTTTGCTCTAAAGGGATTTGGCCAGGATGCTTGGCTACATAGAAGGACAAAATGGGAGAAACAAACGATGGCATCCAGCTAAGCAGAGAGCCACAAAACCTGGATCAGGAGAGTATCTGCTGTCACACACATCTCTGTTCACAAAAGGAGCAACAACTAAAGAGAGCCATTTGGGTTATAAATAAGCAGAAACTCTAGAAATCTAGCTAGGAGAACAGGACTCCAATTAGGACTAGTAGTAGAAATAGGAAAAGAGGTTTAGAAAAGATCCAGGAACTGGCACAGACCAAGACACACGCACAGTGCTCAGTTTTTCCCATGTTTACATATTCCTCCCTTCCTCCCGCTCATTAGATTGTTGTTTATAGGTGCCACACATTTAGATATCAGTTTTACATGAGCAAGTATTTTAAAACTAGTCCCAGTCACTTGCAGGAGGATGGTGATCAAGTTTCCCCACCATGCTTTTTGTTCTTAGCAGCAGTCTGATGTCACTTTCTACTCCATGTGTTCTCATAATCTGTGTTCTTTTACCAAAAGGCAATGCACAGTAATTTTCTTTAACATAAGACTCGTTGGCTTTTGAGTGAAAAAGTTTCTGTCAGGAGACTTAGAGCCAACCATTGTCTTAAACTATGAAAACCAAGCCCTTTACTATCATATTTCTTATAGTACCGAATCTATCCATATCATTACCTTATTTGCTTTATATGACAAATGAATGAAGTGAAAGATGTAGGGTTTCCAGTTTAAAAGTAAACAAAGTAAAAGTACAATGTTTTATCAAAAAATTATCCTTTACTTTGTACGCTCCCAACTGCATTCCCACTCTTACTACCAGTTCTCATTAGTTTCTCCAGCTTCTGAATGGCTAGAGATAGTTGCAACCAATCCTTCAGGGGTTTACAGATATGCAACTATAGGCACATGCTTGAACTTAATACTCCATTATACAAGCACTGTAATTTTTTCTTTTTTAAACATTTAACTATAAGAGGAATTGATGGTCACCTACAAAAGCTTTTCTCTATAATGCATCTCTATTATTTATGGATGAATATACTTCTTCCCCTAAGTATGAAGAAAAAAAAAACCTTTCTAAGCAAGCATTACGTTTGGTGTTTTCACACTTATTATTTCATTCAAATCTCGTAACACTCCGAGGTAGGTTTTATCATACTATTACACTGATTTAGAAACTAAGGCTCCTGGTTAAGACTTACTCCAAGTTGCAATGTTAGAGAGAAGCAGAGATGGGATTTAAACTTGGTACTTCCATCTCCAAATTCAGAGCACCCTCCACTAAACTGATACCATTATATTTCCACTAAGGTGATAAGCCTGTTGCCGTCGAGTCGATTCCAGCTATGTAAGCTCAAAACTTTATTTTACCATCAAATAGAAACTTTCTAGAATAGAGGTCTTAGGTATCTGTCTTGGTCATCTAGTGCTGCTATAACAGAGATACCACAAGTGGATGGCTTTAACAAAGAGAAATTTATTCTCTCAGTCAAGTAGGCTAGAAGTCCAAATTCAGGGCACCGGCTCCAGGGGAAGGTGTTCTCTCTCTGTCAGCTCTGGAGAAAGGTCCCTGTGATGTATCAGTCTTCCCTTGGTCTGGGAGCATCTCAGTGCAGGAACCTCAGGCCCCAAGGACACACTCTGCTCCCAGCACTGCTTTCTTGGTGGTATGAGGTCTCCATGTCTCTCTGCTCACTTCTCTTTTATATCTCAAAAGAAGCTTACTTAATATACTATCTAATCTTTGTAGATCTCATCAATGTAACTGCCACTAATCCATCTCATTACATCATAGTGATAGGATTTACAACACATATGGAAATCACATCAGATGACAAAATGGTAGACAATCATGCAATACTAGGAATCGTGACCTCGCCAAGCTGACAGATATTTTGGGGGGTCACAATTCAATCCATGACAGTATCTGAAATGACAAAACCTTTGGGATAGCTTCTCATTTTGTCTTCCCATGAAACTATAAATGACTGGCTGATTCAGGGATCTAAGTTCAGGAATGCTCCATCTTCCTTTATGTTCTACTTTTCCCCTTGGCTCTCTTTCTCAGTGAAAACAATTCTTAGAACTTTAGTCTGTCTCACTAGGAAACAGGCCTTTTGGCCATCACAGCATAGGCACCTGTAAGTGTATACATACCCTTTGGTTTTCAGCTTTGCCATTCATTATCACACCAAACAGACATCAGGGAAAAGAAGTTAACAAATAACAAGGCAATGAGACAGTACCCAGGCCACTCTACGAAAGCCGAAAAAGTCAATGACACTTCCTCTGCTTGCCAATCACAGGGAAATACATTCAGGAAATTCAAAGTTCACGCACACTAAAGTAGCAATCCCTTTTTATGTCATAATTAATCACAAAGACCATAATGGGATGAAACTATCAATCTGACTTTCCAAAGAAAACTCTCTCTCCTACTCTCAACTGTTCTCCACTTATAACTATTTAGATGCAAGCGAGCAGATTTGGATTTTTTTTTACCAGGTGAGCTCAGATGATTCAGGGTTAAGAACAGCTTGTGGTACAAGGCATTTCATTAAGAGTTGTCAGCAATTTGGGTTTATAGGGCCCAATCATTAAGACTTCTGAACACAATGCTAACATCATCTCTACTTGTCAGGTGCTGTTCCTGTCCCTGACTCAAGGAATAGGGGGTTCTACCCCTCATTTATAACCCTCCCACTGGCAGGAGCGCTGGCAAACAGCAAGCACTACTGCCAGTCTTTCATCAGAATCTACCTGAAGCAGGTAGCAAAGGCACTTGGGGGACAAAGTCCTGTCATACAGAAGGGTGTCTAAGACTTGCTATGAAAGTTAGAAGCAGGATATGGCTTTCGATAGAAAATGGAGCCAATTTGGGGCCAATTAGGCTGACTCATTACCATTCAGAATTTTCTAACATGTATTTTCCAAAAGTTTTAAAACTAGTTTGACTTTCATGAAGGCTGGAAGAGCTGCACCTTCTCCACTGATAATGAGATGAAGGGAATGCTTACCAGTACAGAAGAGAAGTTCGTGTGTTGACTGCCTTCAAGAGATGTTACCTTTGTCTTTATACTGATCCTGCTACTTTTCCATGCCCAATAAATACAGTATGTCAAAGTCACAAAATGAACTTTAAATACAGCTGAAGGCTACAATATTGGTCAGTTCAGAGGTTGGAGAAGAGATAAACAAGATATACTCAACCTTCTCTATCTACCGATGTTAAATTGCCCATTCCCCCCAGACAGGCTGATATAGGGATGTACAGATAAAGGCCTTGAGCAAACAGCTCAGAAAAAAGGGAGCAAACACATCTTTTAAATTTGGTTACTTTTAGAATATCCCCCCACCCCCACCCCATCTAAGAACCAGAGGCTTAGGCTTAATTCCAGTGCATTTACCTGAGATCCTACAATCTCTCAATTCTAATTTAGGTAGGATTTGGAACTGAGGAGAAAGCAGAAACCTATAGCAGCATTATTCTCAGATGTTTCTCACACTGACATTATAGATTAGCACTGCCAATACGGCTGGAAAACCACTTCCCTTGCTATTTCACAGCAGTAGTTTTCTGTCTTCCCTGGCTTTCTACAAATTTGTCACTCCAGTCTGAGTGCTAGGTTTAAAACTGGCAAGGGATGCACACAGTCAAAAACTAGCAGGAGGAATTTTACTTTTCACATGCGATAGTCCGGTATTGCTTTTAACAATATTTTGTTTATATAAGAGATCTAGTATTCAGCCTTTTAACAAGAATTCAACCTTTTAACAAGGGTACCTGGTGTGATCCTATAAGCTCAGTGATTCCCTGGCATCTAAAAAGAGTATTCCTTTTGTTTTTTTTAAGTGTATTTATATATTTTAAGAAAGGACCTGGAATGCTAAATATTGATGCTAACAGAAAGGAGCAGCATCAAAGATAAATGATGGAAGAAATGATTTTTATTTGACTTTGGAGTAAACACCTCCATTAACATTACTGTCAAACAGGAAATGGTCAGAGAATAGGTTTTACAGATGGTTAGAATTTAGTGAGATTAAAGCTTCTGGTTCCAAAAAATTTAGGGATCTGGGGCCTAAAGAAAGGGGGCAGTGTCTGATATTATCTGTCTACATGCATATGAGGAAAGGGTTCTTGTATTTAACATAGATAGTTTGCTTACACAACTAACCTTCATGAGAGGAAAATTATTCTTTGTTTACTGGAAAGAATAATACAGTGGGGAAAAACATACCAGGACTCAGAAGCCCTGGTCTCTCATTCTCACTCTGCTACCACACTGCTGCGTGACACGAAGAAGGCAGAAAATGAAATGATCTTAATACCCTCTTTCTTATTCTGCACCTTGAGGGAGGGCAATAAAGAGGAAACCAAATGAGTAAGATGAAATCTCCTGAAAGGTGGGCCCACAGTCTCATTCTGCCGCAGCAGGAAAGCTATTTTCCCACTCCGGACACTCCATGAACGCAGTGCTGTTACTACACAGGAGAAAGATGCCTCCTGAATTGAGGTCCTTAGTGTAGCCCGATGACAAATGACTGATGCTGATTATCTAGCAGAGAACAAAAGAACACACACATTAGTGTAAAACTTGTTCCCTCGTAATAGCCACAAAATTAGCTGGGACTGATTAGCAAAGAGATGATATAAACTGAAGCATTTTGGAATAGAAAATGCTAAATTCTAATTATTTGGGGCTTCAAAGGTGATTAAATAAGTCTCAGGGTTTCCTTAATCTGATGCAGAGGTAAAAAGACGGAAGCCAAAACTTTAGAAATATCAGGAGTAACTTAACAAAAAGGAACACAGTGTACAGTATTTTACTGGAATATAACCAAATACTCATGATTTGTTGCAAAGAGGTACTGTGTCAGCAGAGGTCAAAACAGGAAGTACTTAAAAAGTTTGCTTACAACACATCATCTGGTTAAATGGGTCTTAAACTTACTCACATGTTAATTAGAGACCCAGGGCTACATTTAATCATATGCAAACAGAAACTCAGGCCAGGGTTTTCCAACGTCTCTGGACAAACGTATTATTAAGTATTTTGATTAGAAGCGGAGAAAGTATTAAACTGCACGAAGATGCGTGAAATAAATTCCTGAATTTGTTTATGCTATAATCTTGGAAAAGGATGATACTTTTTATAGATATACACAATCTCCTATTTGTAAAGCAGTATATTTATTGACCCTCCCCTCCTGATCCCCTCTGAAGCATGTATTAATATGAGGAAGCTCAGGAAGATGAGGAAGCTGAGTTGAGGAAGATTAGGTAACCTACTCAAGATCACATGAGATATACATGGCTTATACAGGACCAGGCCTTCTCCTAGGTAGAGGCTATTAAGGTGCTCTGGGCTTTTCAGGAAAATGACATCAAAATTACATGTTTTTTTTTGTTGTTGTTGTTTTTTTAAGAGAAGATTTTGATAAAACAAGGCAGGACCAAATTTCTGTCCCAAAGCCATTTATGCCACTTCTACCTCATCTTTCCCTCACCACAATCATAAATAACAATTGGTGAAAATAGGATTGTATGCACAGAAGATGAGATCAAGTTTAAAAAGCTTATGTTTTAGATATTAGCCTCTTTTTTTTAGTCTTTTTAGACAGATTTCTGGTAACAAAAATTAGCACTCTGTCATCTGATTGTTCCATAAGCATGTTTGTCATTTCCTCAGATGATGAAGTTTTTCATGGTCAAAAATTAGCTCTCATATTTTTTTGGCACCTCACATCAACTAGCACAGCATAAATGTGGCAGAAAGGATAAAAAGAGTTGTTTGAAAAATGGGATACTTAAAGGGAACTATCCTGTAGAAGACTGAAAAAGTGACTAGAGAGGATAGAGAAGAGTTTGTGTATACATCCTATCTCATTGATTCAATAAATATATACTAGTAAGTGCCAGATATCATACTAGGCTTTGAGGACATAAAAGCAATTGACAGGCTTCAACTCTATTCACAGGGATTATAGAGTCCAGGTAAGACATACAAATAAGTAGAGGCAATTAGAATACCAACACAACTTGGTTTAACTACTGTTATAGGGATGTTGTTGTTGTTAGATGACGTTGAGTTGATTGTGACTCATAGTGACCCCACGTGACAAAGCAGAACTTCCCCATATGGTTTGCTTGGCTGTAATCTTTACGGAAATAGATCACCAGGTCTTTCTCCTATGGAGCTGCTGGGTGAGTTCAAATCAGGAATCTTTCAGTTAGCAGCCAAGAGCTTAACTGTTGCACCATTAGGGTATATTCAGGTAAATATTCAGGTAAATGCCATGACAGCACACAGAAGTAGCACTTGGGGGGTGGGGGCAGGAAGGATATCTGGAAGACGTAAAGTCTAAGCGGCAACTAGAAAATGTTATTAAGAGGTCAATAGAGTATTCCAGAACTGGCAACATGTTCTAACGTCTAGAGGCATCAGAAAGCATGCTATGGCTGGGGTAATGAAGAGAAGTTCAGAATTACTGGATGTGGAATACAAACGAGTATATAAGACGGGGTAAATGGCAAGAGAGGTAGCAGAGCAAAACAAAGACCAGAGTGTTAAAAGAATCACCATCTGCATTAGAAGAAAGAGAAGAAAAGGTAGCCTGAGAGGTGGAAAGCATGGAAGCATCAAAGTTAAGGAAATAGGGTTTTAAGTTGGGAGGGCTGGGCCCAGGTAAATGTTCTGTGTGCACCTGGAAAGAATGTGTATTCTACTGTTCTTGGGTAGACTATTCTATAAATGTCAATTAGATCAAATTGGTTGATGATGCTCAGGTCTTCCACATCCTTACTGATTTTCTACTTGTACTACCAATTATTGAGAAAACCAAAAAACAAAACCAAACCCACTGCCATTGAGTTGATTACAACTCATAGCGACCCTAAACGACAGAGTAGAAGTGCCTCGTAGAGTTTCCAAGGAGCACCTGGTGGATCAGAACCACCAAACTTTTGGTTAGCAGCTGTAGCACTTAACCAACAAAATCTCCAACTATAATCATAGATTTGTCTATTTCTCTCTGCAGTTCTATCAGTTTTTGCTTAGATACTGAAGATCTGATATTAGTGCATAAATATTTATAACTGTTATGTCCTCATGATTAATTGACCCTTTTCATCATTATGAAATGAATTTCTTGATCTTTGGCAATCCTTTTTTGCTCTGAAACTTAGTTTGTTAGATATTAATATGGCCTGTACAATATAAACTAGGGAAGAAAAAATGTATGTGAACTGAAATGGGATTCAACTACTGAGATTAAATTCACTAGAGTAATGAAAATGGAAACTAGATGATCAGGTGGTAAGAAACGAGTGAGTGGTGGAGGGAAAAAGGCTGCAAGAGTGGCAAATTACTTTTGAAGAAGCATTTCCATAGAAAATTAACCTGATTATTTTAATGATTCATAAAAAGCCAAGAACAGACTTAGAAAGCAATTCTCAGTTTAACCTGTCTACAATCAACCAACCTAACGAAGTAGTTCTAAGAGACTCTAGGCTGAAAGCACTCATTACATTTCCTTCTCACAAAGCTCAAGCCACTGTGGAAATACCATATGGTTTTCTCACCTTTAAATCCAAATGGAAGCATAGGCCATCATTTTCAACAAGTGGTCCTATACCCAAAAATATCCTAGGGCTTTGGGTGTAACCACTCGCCTCCCACACCAGAAAATAGGACCAAAACAAATAAGGAAAACATCTTCCTGGAGCTTGACTCCTAAAGGTGAGCACTACTAAGTATCATTTACACTGATGGTCATAGGCTTTTATAAACCCCTCTGATAATCTGATGAAAGCTGAGGACCCCTCTCTCCAGGAAAATCTCACATACCCAATCTTTTGCACATAATTTCAGGGGCTCACAGACCACTGAAGCCCAAGTTGAGAATCCTTAATTTATACCCTTTAAAGTACAAGGAAAACAAACAAACAAAAAAAACAGGTCTTCCATCCAGTTACCTTTTATCAAAACAAGCACTCTGGACACTTGATTAAATGCTATTTTGTGTTACAGTGAATTCACAGCTGACTTAGTTAAAAACTATGCTTAGATATTGAAAGAAAATTCACCTACTTGCTTTGTACAACTTGATCTGAACAATGGTTGCCCAAGTAAGTTCTGCATTATCCAAGGCCAACCTATTAGCAACTCCAGAATCAAATAAAGTCTCTGTTTGCTTTGCTATTCATCCGATTTACCTGTGACTCGAGTTAAAGTCTACTTCAGATACGCCAACCCACTGCTGTATGATGGACTTGCTCATTCAATCCTTACCTGTTGCTATGCTTGGACTTTTCCCGATCCTTCTCCTTGTCCTTCTTGTGCTCTTTGTGCCGGTGTTCTCGGTCTTTGTGTTTATCTTTGTGTTTGTGAGAATCTGCAACCATAACAGGAGTCAGTTAAAAGGAGTCATGAGCTATCTCTTGCCCGCCTACCTTGACATTCTGGTCAAGATGCACAATGAGTACTGAAAGGGCATAGTAGCCTCAACACCACATTCCACTGGGAAAGATTTCACAGGACTAATAGTCTACAAGAATCATGGCCTCACCTATCCTGAGACCAGAAAAACTATCTAGTGCCCAGCTACCACTACCTACTGTTCTGATCAGGGCCACAAGAGATGGATCCTGATAAAATGGGAGAGAAATGTAGAACAAAACTCAAATTCTCAAGGAGTCCAGACTCACTGGACCCGTTGAGACTAGAGGACTCCCCAAGACTATCACCCTGAGATACTCTTTAAATCTTAAACCAAAACTATCCCTTGAGGTCACCTTTTAGCTAAATAAGAGATTGGCTCATAAAATAAAGAATATCACCTATAAATAATGAGCACCTTTAAAAAATTATCTATATGAATGTGTACTACTGTTTCATGAGAAACTATTTGTTCTGTAAGCCTTCACCTGAAGTACAATAAAAAAAATTTAAAAAAAAAATCATCTATATGAGACCAAATGGTCAAAAATTACTCTCAAGCAAAGATAAGAGGGCAGGGAAACTGTAGTACTGGAAAATATACAACCAGACAGAATGAATAAGAATGATGACACATTGTGAAAAATGTAACCAGTATCATTGAACATGTGTAGAAATTGTTAAATGGAAACCTAATCTGCTGTGTAAACTTGCACCTTAAACATTAAAAAAAAGAAAGAAAGATACAGTGCAGTAAGCTTGACAAACATATACACAGGTGTAATCACCACCACAATCAAGATTTAGAACATTTTCACCACCCCAGAAAGCTTCCCTTGTGCCCCTTCCCAGTCAGTCCCCACCTTCTGTCCCCTAACCCGAGGCAATCATGGATCTGCTAGCACTATAGATTAGATAAGTCTAGATTTCCTAGAGTTTCACAGAAACAAAATCTGTA
Source organism: Trichechus manatus latirostris (assembly GCF_000243295.1). Taxonomy (NCBI): domain Eukaryota; kingdom Metazoa; phylum Chordata; class Mammalia; order Sirenia; family Trichechidae; genus Trichechus; species Trichechus manatus. The sequence goes on from NW_004443944.1 coordinate 23,069,442, forward strand.
GGATTTACTCTTTTGTATCTGGCTTCTTTCTCCATGTTGTTGGATTTATCAGTAGTTCATTTTGTTTTACAGCCCTGGTGGTGCAATGGTTAAGAGCTCGGCTGCTAACCAAAGCTCTGGTCTTCGATCATTAGTGTTCAATATGTCAAATCTATTCCTGCGATGGTCTCTAAATTCAGGTGGGATACACTCAACGTCATATTTTGGCTCTTGTGGACTTACTCTAATTTTCTTCAGCTTCAACTTAAATTTGCATATGAGCAATTGATGGTATTTTCTCCCAGACTTTCAAAGAGCAAAAGTTTTAAATTTTTATGAATTCCACCTTATCGATTTTTCCTTTTATGGTTTGTGTTTTTATGCCCCAAGACATCTCTGTCTACCCAAAGGTCACAAAGTTTTTTTTTTTCCTAGCATTTTTCAAGGTAAGGGTCAGAGTTTATTTATCTACAAAGATGCCCAGCTGTTCTAGCGCTGTTTTTTTGAAGATAAAACCTTTCCCTATAGAATTGCCTGGCCTCTTTATTGAAAATCAAATGACCATATAGGTGTGGGTCTATTTCTACACTCCCTATTCTATAGTTACATCACCACGCATTCTACGGAATACCATTGCTTAGAGTAAGTCTTGAAATCAGACAATATGTCTGTTCTTTTTCAAAATTGTTTTAGCTATCCTATGTCCTCTGTATTTCCATGTAAGTTTTAGATTCGGCTTGTCAATTCCTCTCTTCTGCGGTGTCTAATCTGTTTGTCCCAGCGAGTAAATTTTTTATTGCAGATTTTTCATTTCTATAAGCTCCAACTGGTTCTTTTTTGTATCATTCATTTCTTTGCTGAACTATGCTCAGATTTCCCTTGACCTGGACATACTTACAATAGCTATTTTAACACTCTTTTCTGTAAAGCCCATCACCTCCCTCATTCCTGGGCATATTTCAGTTGGCTGATTTTTCTTGCAATTATGGGTCACATTTACCTGTTTCTTGACATGTTTAGTAATTTTTTATTGGCTACTGTACACTGTTGTCTTGCTGGATTTTGTTGTCATCCTTTAAGGAAGTGTTGTGCTTTGATCTGGTAGGCAGTTAAGTTACTTGTGGTTCAGTCTGATCCTTTTGAGGCTTGTTCTTAAGCTTTGTTAAGACAGGTCTAAAGGACCTTTACCCTAAGGATAGTTTAGCCCCACTAACTTATGGGCCTTCTGACGTCTCTACTGAATGCCCAGAGTGTGATCAACAAGGACTCTCCACACTGGCTGAAGAAAACCTGGGCAATTCCCAGCCCTGTCTAAGATCTGGAAAATGGTCAGCTCACAGCTTCTCAGTTGCTCTTTGATGTCATCGAGTTTCATCTTAGGCATGTGTATCTTAGTATTCAGTAAAGACTCAAGGAAATCTGTATATAGATTTCTAGAAGTATTTTTCTGTGTAGCTCTCTTTTGCCATTACTTTACCTCACAACTTCCAGCTGCTTCAGACTCCTTGAACTCTAATTTCTGTCTTCTCAACTCAGCGAGATTGCTATGCTCTGTTTGGGATCCCCAAGGGCAATGGTAAAGCTCACATCACTTGTTTCCCTTCTCTCAGGGATCATAGTTGTGCTCTTCCTGTTGTTCATTGTTCAAAAACAATTGTTTTAGATATTTTGTCCAGTTTTCTAGTTGTTTAAGGCAGGAAGACAAATGTTGTCCCTATTACTCCATCAGAGCCAGAAGTAAATCAAGAGTAAGTATTTACCTCTGTTCAAATGAAGTTAATGGACTCTCAAATCTTGGAGCAGGTGAGTTATACAGTCAACTAACAAAATACCTCAAAGACCAAGGTTATTTAAAAATAAATCTGCAAAAGAGATATTTGGTATTACTTGCCCTTAACAGTTATCCAATGTGCATCTGCAGAGCATCTTTTGGATTAGTCCCTGACTTACTATCAAAACCCTCCAACTTCCAGAAGTCTCAAGTCTAAATCTTAGAATACCGAGTCAATCCACACAATATTGGTGGCCCATGTTTACTGACAGTGTATCCCTTGACTTCTTCCCCAAACGAAAAGCTTACGGTTAAAATAATAATAATGATAATGCATGTCACCAGCACTACAGCCTATAATGAAGCATATTTTGTTTGATTATTTATAGGCCACATTCAACAAACGTATCTCAGAAGACTAAAAAAAACCAAACCAAACCCGTTGCCATTGAGTCGATTCCAACTCATAGTGACCCTATAGGACAGAGTAGAACTGCTCCGTAGGGTTTCCAAGCAGCACCTGGTGGATTCAAACTGCTGACCTTTTGGTTAGCAGCTGTAGCTCTTAACCACTACCCCATCAGGGTTTCCCTCAGAACATTAGGACCTGCTATTATGGACCAGGAAACCCTGGTGGGGTAGTGGTTAAGAGCTATGTCTGCTAACCAAAAGGACAGCAGTCTGAACCCACCAGGTGCTCCTTGGAAACCCTACAAGGCAGTTCTACTCTGTCCTATAGGGTCACTATGAGTTGGAATAGACTCGATGGCAATGGGTTTGGTTTTTTCTTTCTTTTTTTATTATGGGCCAAGGGTAAGGCAGAAACATAATATTAAAAAAATTACTCTGTATAATTCAACTCACACATACATACACATGTACAAAAAAGACTAGAAAATGGACACCAAAATGTTAAAAATAGTTGTAGCAGAGTGGCAAATTTATGGGCAACTTGAGTTTTTGTGTGTACACTTTGCCTTGTTTTCATTTTTTTTCTCCATAATGAATCACTTTGTTATAAAAAATAAGTTATCTTTAAAAATTACCAGGCTTAAAAAATTTATTTTTGACAAGTACTAGTATAAGCCCTGGTTGTGTAGTGGTTAAGCATTTAGCTGCTAACCAAAAGGTTGGCAGTTCGAATCCACCAGGTGCTCCTTGGAAACCCTATGGGACAGTTCTACTCTGTCCTATAGGGCTGCTAGACTCAATGGCAATGGGTTTGGTTTTTCTTTCTTTCTTTTTTTTAGTATAAGCCAGGGCTTTGAACCAGTTCATTGTGTTCGAACCCCTGCTGAGAATTTGCATTTCTAAAAAGTTCCCAGGAAGTTATACATAAGAATCACCTGGGGATCTTGTTAAACTGTAGATTCTGACTCAGTATATCTAGGGTGGAAAGGCAAATTCTCAGCAGAGGTTCAAACGGGAACTGGTTTGAAGCCCTGATAGAAGGACAAGGAAAAAGTAGTCACTAAAAAACACTAAACTTAAGGAAACTAAGTAAAAGACAAACTGGAAGTACTTTCAGGTAAGTGTCAGATAACCAGTATGCCAATAACTTTTTTTTTAATGCACGAAGCTTCAAAACTGTTTTAAAGCCAGGTCCCCAAGTCTTTTAAACCAAGTACTATCCCAAACTGCAAAACAAAAATGTCTGATAAGAAATTTAGGACTACAGCTCAAAAGTCCCACTGGTACACAAGTAAGACCTAGGTCAAATACATGAACTGCAATTGTCCCTAATTTTAAAAGTAGCCATTACATTCCTATCTATGTGCTCAAATTGTGCTATGTGCTGTCAAAGGTACCAGAAAGTACAGTATATGACAACTTCTTCAAACATCTGCATGGTTATTATATGGAAGAGACATAAACTTATTCCGTATACCTCCACATGACAGGCTGGGGACCTCTGAGTAGAAATGAAAGTGAGGCAAATATGGGTCAGTACAAACAGAACTGTCTACAAATAGAAAGGGGTGCCTCCCAAACACCAAAAGTATTTAAACAAACTAAATGATCAACTGACAAGGAACTGTAGAGATGATCTATACTAGGTAAACCAATAGATAAAATAACCTCTAAAGATTCTGAAGTATTTATGGGTGTATGATTTCTGGAATTTGCTTTAAAATGCCCTCAGGGAGAAAATGGGGGGTATGAGAATAGATAAAACAGGACTGGCAAAAGGTTGACAGTTGTTCAAGTTGAGTGTGGATACATGGGAGTTCATTATACTACTCTCTCCCACTACTATGTACGCTTCAAATTTTTCATAATAAAAATTTAAACATCATCTCTAAGCTTCCTCCCCTCCAATCCCTTATTTTTTGTTATCATGTAAAGGTACAGCAAGAAGACTAGCCTAGTTCTAAGAAAGGACTTGTGTTAAGGAGCAGTAAAAGAAACAGTCTGATAGATAAAATTAACCCAAGAGTCAGGCTGTCTTACTCTAAGGATGACAAGCAGAAAAAGAACAAGATAAAAGCCATACTTAAGGAAGATTAATTGAAAGGAAGTGTGGGTAGAAACAAAATAACTAGCTAGAGGTTTGTGTAGCAGTCTAGAAAATCTAGGGGGAAAAAACTAATAGCAAATGGACTGAAGAGGAAGGAAAAAATGTAAAAGCATGTTCAGGAAAACAGACGCAGACTCAGTTCTAGTAGCGTACTGGCTATGTGTAATACATGCAGGGGAGGAGTCATAGAGGACTCAGTCTTTGGGTCCAGGTGACTGGGAAAATGAGGAGTCTCTGTACAAACACGAAAACTGCAGAACAAAGACAGTGAGAAGGTGAAACACTGGAAAAATGGTGAGTCTAGTGGAAGTCATATTAAATTTAAGGTAACAGTGGAACATCAGACTAAAGATGTTGGTCAGAAGAGAAACGTGGTGAAAAAGAGGGGCTAATAAAGGCACGCCGAGCTATATCCCTCATGGTGAAACCATCTGTTTGTCAATAGCATACTAATGGCCTTGAGATTACTTTTAGTACACGGTCTTTCCCCTTAACTGGGATTCATCTAAGAATATATACTGTTAAAATGTTTTAGAGAAAGGATCTGCCACTTAAAGAATTTGATAAATGCAAAAATAAAAATACTGTGTAGAATTGACTGATACATTAAAAATGAAAGATGCAAACCACTGCATATTAAAGCACGAGGAAACCTCACAAATTCCAGTTACCTAACGGCTACTGATAACAGTTCTTTTTTAATTTCTAGCATTCAGAAATTCTAGATGAAGACATGGGAAGAAGATCCTTGAAATAAGACAGCAGACATGTATCAACTAACTCCTTTCACTTATACAAGGACTTGATGGTTAACATGGAAAAGAAAAGGAATCCTTTTACTACTAGATTCAGAATTATATTCTGAGGGTTAATTCAATTTACAACCATCAAATATCTTCTTTAAGTTCAAAGTACCCTGCTAAAGACTAACCAGATATGAGCTCTGTCTTCAAGGAGTTTACAATTCAGTAAGGTAATTAAGGGATGACCCCAAACAGCCACTGCCCTAGGCACACAATAAGGAGAAAAGAGCACTAATATCCGTGATAGCAATATGCTACAGTACTTACTTACATTGACTCATTCAATTTTCTTAATACCCTTATGACAGGGAAATATTATCCTCATTTACAGGGGATGACAACAATAGCTATCCCTTACTACAAGTGTACTCTGTGACAGGCACTATGTTTTACATATATCACCTTTAGTTTTTACTACTCGGGGGAGGGGATACCTATTTCATCAAATCTAAGACATTTTTGCCTCATTTAACATCTCTGAAAATAAGCTGAATCTAACTGATATAACTCCTATGGAGGGGGTAATTTTGGCAATTCCAGTATCGAGTAAGTCCAGCAAAATTTGATTCAACTGTTATAAAGTCTCTGAATATATTGTTATATAACAAAACTCTCACTCCCTCTCTCTCTTTTGATCCAGCAATCCCATGGTTTAGGAATTTACCCTGAAGATACACCTCCAAGGTGTATCTTGAGGAATGAGTGGACAGTGACAAAGGTAAGAAGCAGTACTTTTCAGGACAAGTGACAGGGAAAGAAAGGAGAGTCAGAATGCAGAATCGTAGATTTAAAAGAAAAAAAAAAGCGAAAAGATTAACGAAAAATGGCTTTAAGATAAAGTGGGACTATTTGGGAGAATTCTATTAGAATTCTTCTATTTTCAACTTTTAGAACAAGATCTGTAAATGTACTAATTGTTTAAATATTTTATAATAAGCATTACTTTTATAATAAAAAAGGCAAAAAAATTATGCTGGGCTATGTATACACAAAGACAGAGAAAATTAAGTTGGCAGAGAAGAAACCTTTTTTTAATCTGGAACTTGTTGAAATGGGATTAATATTTTTTACCTATCCCTAGAATCTCAAATATCAAACGATTCAAGTAACAGTGCTTTTTATTACATCATGATGCTCCTGTATTTAGAAACTGTACAAACTTTTTTAAGAGGTAACAGACATTTTCCCAAATGTCTATGCATGAAGCATATGGGTACCATTACCTCCACCTCTTATACAATGTCAAAATTTTCTACTTCTCTGCCCTGCTGCTATTTTTCAGAAGGCAGCAGGATTTTTATTTTATTGGCATTATGAAAAGAAAGTCTTAAGAATAAATATATTGGATCTGAGTCAACTGCTCTGTTGTTTCCAAGTGACAAGTAATATGATGAAGGGAAATAGCCTGGGTCCACCAGAGAACAGGAAATAAAGAGCCTGGATACTTGAGCGGCAGTGAGGAGTCAGGCACAGACTCCCTGAAGGAGGCAGTGTTTGAGCTAAGTCTTACCAAAAGCTAAGAGGGAGTTAGCAAAGCAGAGAACGGGCATTCTTGGCAGATGGGCCAAATTACAGTCCAGAAATGAGCCACAAAAGTCACTATTATTATTGTTGTTGTTGAAAAATGTATTCTCTCATGATTGCAAAATTACATGAGATGCACTTCCTGCCAGCTAAGAAATGGTAGAGTTAATTCTTGTCAGAGCATACTAAAAAAATAAAATCCCAAAGTTATGTTTAATTTACCTCCCTAAAGCCATTGTCCCAAAAGCAGTTTCTTTTTTAAAAGATAGATACACTCATACTTCTAGCTTTAGAGTCCTAATCCTCTGCTTAGACAGTAAAAAAACAAAACACCCAGGAATAAGTAGCTCTAGTATCAAATAAGTGGAGCAAAATTTGATCCAACTGTTATAAAGTCCCTGAAAACTGGCCTAATCCCAGGATGACAATGAAGCTACAGGTTTGGAAACCAAGTACAGAGTCAACCCCAAGTGACCAAACCCGTGTCAAATCAAGCATAAACTGAAGAGCTCACTTTCCATAGGGAAATTAGACACATACACATATGTGAAAAAGGAAGCCAAACTACTTTGTTAAATATGTTCAAGAATGATGAGGTAGAGCACAAAAGGTCATGGTCAAACACTGAAGCCAATCAGAGACATCACAGAGCAGCACATAATGCTGGAAAGGACCTCTGAAGGAAGCTGGAAGAAGAAGACTGGTTCAATTACGTGAAGAAGATCTGATTCAAATTCTTGTTCTGTCACTTACCGTGTGACCTTGGGTAAAAGTCACCTAACTACCTGGTCTATAAGGAGGCAGCACAGGTCAATGGTTAAAAGCTTCAAGTCCCTGTTCATCATCTACTAGATACCAGTGGCCTTGGTGAATTTCTGAAACTGGGGCTCAGAAAATTTAAGGAACATTGAAGAATTTTATTTCCAAAGTCAATTAAATGCTTTGTGTATAACTAATAAAAGTCTTGGCTAATCGCCAAGAAATTACAAACATGTTGACAACTGTCAATGAGGTACAACTATTACTTAACCCAGTCATTCCATACAACTTAGGGTTCAGGCTCTGTATGTACACTTGAGGCAGCAACCAGGCCCATTTACCCTGCCTGGCTCATCAATGACGGATAAAAGGTTGTTAACAAATTTGGTCTGATTTCTTTCCTGTACTCAGATCCAGGAAAGAAAAGCGTGTATGAAGAAAGATGTAAAACTTCAGTCTGCTCTAACAATCCTGTAGTTCTTTTGGCTTCTGGGTACAAGAGTGTTAGAGAAAATGCTGATTAACACCAACTAACATCCCCTTACAGAAACACATTTGCATTAGATTGGTTGCAGTCAGTAGGTGGCTAATAGTGTTGCCCACCCAGGGTCTCTAACACAGTCACAATGTAATCCAAGCATAAACATTTACACTTTCTCAAGAGAGAAAAGGCTGGGAATCCACACGATACTGATCATTTTTATCAACCACTTCATGCTCTTAAAGCATCTGCCATTCTTTTAAACTACTGGAGTAATCATATAAGGGCAGAAGAAAAGAGTCCTTTGCTTCCTTATAAACAAAGGCAGAGACCTTTCCAATATAAAGAAGGTCTCATTGCCGTGTTAAGTCAGACTCCTTTATGCTGATTTTTGATGACAGGTTTTCAGACTATGGGCAGCTGTATAATACGATGGGCTCTTCCAAAGACAGTCATCAAGTCAAGCGGGGGCAGGGAGGGGGGGATGAGGCAGAGTAGAGTTACACAATCAAAAACTGCCTTCCCCAAAAAGGCACTCAGTGTACATCTGTCAAAAGGTAGCTTCTGCTCATCTCTCACTTACAAATATGTAACCAGTGCTTTAGGAAAGTGGACATTAGAACCACCTGGGTGAACACACTGGGTGATGAAATTAATTTTTTAAAGCAAGTATTTATCACTAGCTCATTATTAAATCTTTTCTACTGGGATCAACTCTTACCTCTTTTCCTTTCTCCTTGACCTTCAAATCCACAAACACAACATCTCCAGAAACTGGAGTTTAAACAAACTCAGCATTTCTACCTAACACTCTTACACTCAGTGTATTCTAATACTTTTAGAAGACAACTGTTTTTGTCTAGGACAGATAACAAGCTGGTCTCGGTGATAAAGACTGGTATCCGGGAGTGTGGTCAGTATCAGGGGTGTGTGAATCTCTCCAGGAACTCAATGCCCAACTAAAAGCAGTCAGGAAGCCTGAAAACCAGTCATTGGAGGGGGAGGGAGGATGGTTGAGGGGTAGGAGAACTCTACCCCCTACCACCACCACGACTGTAAGGATGGTGTAGGACCAGGCAGTGTTTTGTTCTGTTGTACATAGGTTCACTATGAGTTGGAATAGAGTTGAACGCACCTAACAACATAACACCGCCACCAGCAGCAGCAAGAAGCCACGGTGGCATAGTGGTTAAAGTGCTCGACTGCTAACCAAAAGGTCAGTAATTTGAAACCAGCAGCCTCTCCATGGGAGAAAGATGTGGCAGTCGGCTTCCATAAGAATTTATAGCCATGGAAGCCTTATGGGGCAGTTCTACTCCGTCTTACATTGCTGAGTCAGAATTGACTCAATGGCCACAGGTTAGGGTTTACTGCCACCGCCACCACACACACACACACACATACACACACCTGTCTAAATTCAGCCTTCATCAATGTTGGTCCAGTTTCAATCCAGGGAACCCAGTTCATGATTCACCTTAACAGTGGCTAATTCTAATTTGTAGCCCAAAGAAGAGTCCTTCTATTTTACAGTGATTCTCAATGAGAACACTTCCAAAATCCCAGGGCATAGTTAATAGCCTTTCAAAGTAAGCAGGACAGAGGCTGTTTGCTGTTCCTGGCTAAAAGCTCATTTAGAATGGAAGAGCTCTGCAACTTAAAAGGCAAGAAAAATGTTGGGAGGATTCAGTTCTAAACAAAATCGTTAAAACCTCAAGAATGAGAGAACTAGTAGCACTTCCAAGCCTGAAAGTCCGAATTATCTTTTGTTCTCCCCAGTGTGTATTTTGCCCTTTTGTCGTGGATAGACTTGTTCATTACTGAAACTAATGGAATCTCATTAGGGGCCTGGTACTGTTAAACTAATAAAACAAAAACCATCTCCAGCTGAGAAGATGGCAGACCAAAGTATAAATACTTCTCTCAAGGAAGTTGGGCATCACAATATTCATTCATTTATTCAAGTATTTCCTGAGTTCCAATTCTGTCAGGTATTGTTCTAGGTGCGGGAATACAGCAGGAAACAAAACCAAGTCCCTGCCCTTGTGAAATAAGGGTAACGTCTGCTCAAATCCTTCCAATGAGTAACTTTGAAGAGGGAGGGGGAAAAGTGCCTCCATAACTATGCCCAAGTTTCCCTGGACTTCCCCCAATGAAGTTCCAGAATCAGACTCTAATGTTGCAGCTGGAAAAGACCTTAGTAAGAAGTTATGAAGGCCAAGCCAAAGAGAGTCAAACTTGCTCAATCAAATTAAAGTTGCCAATTACTTTGCAAATTGTAGTCATTCTCCTCACTATTCAATACTGGGTAGGTATCTCATTATCAGAAATGTGTATGTTCAGAAGAAATGCCACACACACTTAAAAACACTCGCAAGAACCCACCTTGGTTCTCAGACATCAGCAACTGTGTGAGATTACTGGCCAAACGAGTTGTACCTTACAAGACTTGTCATGGAAAAGATACTACATGAAGCAGCCTCAAACTCAGACAAAAAAAAAGGGTTAAATGGTCAGAGGATGTTTTCTCTTCCAGTCCACTTCCGTATTTAAATTTGACTCCCTTTGTGCTTTTACAACACTACAATTACCTTAATCTGTCTTTTCAGCCCCTTCCTGTCTACGCACCCTAATTTAACTTATTTCACAACCTTCTCTCCCATCCTACCCTTCCATTATGCTTCTTAAATCCAAGTTTGTCATCCTCTCTTCCTATTAATTGTATTTAAAAAGCAAACAAATAAAAATCCAGATTTAAGTGATAGGACCACCAAATTGTCTTTTTTGAAAGTGTGTTTACCTTATAAACGATAGAAAGGTGTTCTGAGCTGGAGATTCAAGACACAATTAGAGCCAGAGTAGCTGCTCACTGTTATATTATTATGCCAAGAACTAAATGACATTTTAAAGTCAATTCCACTTTCTAACAGTAGGGAGACATTCTGGAGCACAACTCCCAAGTCCTTGAATGCAATGTCCCAGTAAGTCTTAGGTAACTTTTTTCTCTGCTCTGGGTCTTAGTTTTCTAATTTTTTACACTTACAGCCACTCAAATTCTATGATCTTCAAAAACTGTTTTGTTCCAAATGGATTTAGGTAAAAGTAAAATTTAGATTAAGGTATAACGACTAACCTTGGCTGTGGGTTATCCCACATAGTAATAAAAATGTGTGAGCAGTGGTTCTCAAACCTTCCTGTGTATGAGCACTGGACTCATTCCCAGACAGACCTATTTTAGCACAAGCACTCCAGGTGACTATAATCCAGATTGTCCAGAATCAAATTTTCTACCTTACTGTTAACTTGGTCCCCAAGTCATCTGAGCAACGATTAATAGCAAATACCAGCCACCAGCAACAGAAGACATGCTAATATTTTCAGTTTCTACTTCAACTGGGTCTCTCTGTTCCTTTAAAAGGCAGGCAAAAGGTGCTGAGTCAGCCTGTGGGGATTTTTCTTTTTTAAAGTTCACAGCTGATAACACTGAGTCCCTATAGTTGAGGAAAAGAAGTTGTTTTCACCTGCTACTCTTCCAACCCCTATCTGAGAGGAAGAAGGAAGAGCTATATAAGGGGTGAACACAGACATCCTAACTTAAGACAGGGAATGGGATAGAACAGAAAATTTCTTTGTTGCTTGGACATCAGTGGGTAACTGAATACTGCCAGTGGAACTCAGCTGGGAAAATAAAATGCCTTGAAAAAAGACAGATTAAGCCTTAATGAAGCTGCAAGCTGACAGTAAATTCTTGTCACTTGGCTTATACAGATTCCTTCAGGAGCTAGAGGCTACCAACTAACATGACAAAAAGTCCTGTGAGCCTCCTGTGATATACACAAACTCCATGCAGTCAGGTAAGCAAACTGGCACTTGCTCATTAATTCAGGGGGCTGGGAAATTTAACCTGTAAAGGGACAAGAAGTAAACAGTTCAGGCTTTGCAGGCCATACAATCTGCTGCAATTACTCTATTCTGCCTCTGCAGCAAAAAATGCAGCCATGCACGGATTATATGTAAACGAGTGTGGCCATGTTCCAATAAAACTTTACTTGTGGACACTGGAATTTTAATCTCATAATTTTCATGTCACAAAATATTATTCTCCTTTTGATTACATTTAAAAATGTAAAAATCATTCTTAGCTTGTGGGCCATACAAAAGCAGGTGCTGTTTGCTGAACCCTGCACCAAACAATAGTGACTAGAAACTAACCAAATGCGCCTTTCTCATGTTCAGTGTGTAACTGAAGAATATTACTTCTACCTATAACTCCCCTCTAATTCCTAAGCCTTGCTCCTAAGGATACCCATGCTAAGCCTAGCCCCCACTCTCTCCTTCCTTCAAGCAGCCTATGAATGGTCATTAATCAACTTGGTTTGAAAGTGGTTAAAATCTACCAATGCTCGGCAAAACTAGACAAATCACATGAATGAGAACACTGAAGGGTAGCCCAATGCAGGGCCCCCTGCTAATTTTGCTTCTTAAGCAGCAAGCTAGTTGAATGTGTTACTTATCCCTTGAAGTGGGGAACATACTTGTTCAAATAATGGTGACCACCTCTGATCAAAACTCCTTAGTAAATAAGCAGACTTCAGGGATCCATCTAAAATAAGTGGGTTTCCGATTAATCCTTATTTACAAAAAAGATCCCTTTTCTCTACTACTCAGATAAATAGAGGTATTACTGACTTCTGGAATATTTGGCTCCAAACACAAGCTGAAATGCTGCAAAATAAACTATCCAGGAGTCTTTGCTGCACAGACAGACCAAGCTTTCCTTAATAGGGAAAGGATTACACATTTAAGTGCTGCAGAGCTTACCAATGATACTAGTCAATTATGGATCCATCACAAATGAAGGTCCAGTCCTCTAAGAGATGAGAACCCTTAGTCTGATACTACATGGGTAGTTCCACTACTGCCCAGAATTCCCAGGAGGCAAGTGAGTCACCCAAGCTCCCCTGTACCTTGTTTTGTGACATACGTAAGAACTCAGGCTGTAGCTTGAGACAGACCTAGATTAGCCTCCCAGCTCTGCTGCTTACGAACTACATAGCCTTGAGCCAGTTAACATCTGAGCCTCAGTTTCTTTTATAGTAAAGTGGAAACACTAACGTTAACTACCTCAGGATTGATAAATAAGAGTGCAGAATACTTGAGACACTGACTGGGACATAGTACTAATGTTCAAATATCAGTTATTTATTTCATCCGTATTCCAGTTCTTTTTCCTACCCCAAAACAACTCATTATTTGACACTAAAGCTAGACAACCAAAATCTGTTCCTAGTCTTTAAGCAATTCACTCAATTTGTTACCTGAGATCTTATTTGTCCACTACGTATCAGTGGCCCTCATAGAGGCCAAGGTTACAATCACATTTTGTTTCATCAGACTGGCAGTTATATATGTCTGTTGTAATATACTGTCATGTGCATGCTGGGATAGTGAGAAGAATCCCAAACTGGGTGAAGAAGCTGATTTCTGGTCTGCTTTTACTATAAGCAGCCCCTTGGGTGAATTAAGCCTCTTGAGTGCTTTTTACTTGTCTGTATAATCTTAGATTCTCTACCACTTATAGTCAGTCATTCACTTACTACTAATTACAATTAACAAACGTGAATTAACTTTCTGCTTTAGGCAACATGCTAAAAACTAGTTTCAAATGAAGTTGTGGGCTACTACCAACCATTTTAAATGATACTGAGCAATAAAGATGTATATAAGTGCAAATTAATCCGTTTCATCAACTGCAAAGTAGACATGACCTACCCTTACAGTAGCTGAGATAAAATGAGAAATTTCTCTTTATTGTTTAATTACAAGACTTAAATATGGAGTTTTTTACTCTTGCCTCCGAAAGTAATTAACCAGTACAAGACCCTTAAGATGGGTACTTGCATTTCACATACTCCTCTGTAGTGAGTCATGTTTTCATGAGGACACCCTTGCATTGAAAATGCTTTTCCTCTCCCAGGAGGGAGAACTTAAAAGGGAAAATGGACTTGTCTAACCTGAAAATGTACCTTGCTCAGGCCAGCTCAATTAGGGCAGGCCCATTCCTGCAGGCTTGTCCTCCTTTGCTTCTATTAAGTGAGCCCCTGACGTCTGGGAAGTAGTGAAAGTGACTACAAACTTCCTGCCTAGAAATTCATAGCTCAGCCCAAGCTGCTTTTGTTCCCAAAGGCACCAGCCTCAGAATTCCCCCAAGTCTACCCCTTATCTGGCCATAAAGGTGTCAAATGTGTTGTTTCAAGTATCCTATTACCAGTTCAACCAAGGGCCTTCTTTGTCTAGGGTATGACTAGAGACTATGCTTGACATGCACGACCATTCTCTGGGAGACCAGCTGTAGTAAATAAGAGTCAGCCTCTAACACCACCGACCGAGCTAATTATAACGTATGTACATACGCATGTATATGTAATATATAAATATAATATACATTGTATATGTATAATATTGATATTATCTATAATATAAATATTATATATTACATATATACAATATATTCTTTAGGAATAGAAGAAGCCTTTCTGGTGATAATCATTAACTGGCTCCTTAAAGATTTTTATGCTCCAAAGGCCCCTCCCCCCACCCATTATGCATGACTTCAGCTTTATAGATAAAAAGAGGTGCAAGTACTGAACAAGTATTGAACCTCTGCCATGGGTCTTATGAAAGAACAAGAAACACTACTGAAGAGGCTAAATTACTACAAAACTAGTTTTAGATTTCAAACAAATATCAGGACTATAGTACTTAACCAGAAACTTTTATTTTCATCAGTCAACTTATCTCATTCTTGTCAATTATTTGACTTTGAGGATATAGTAGTACCAGGTGCTACTAGGTGCTTTTATATACAGTAGATTGTACTTAATCCTCACAATTATGAGGTAGCTATTCCTACTTTACAGATAAGAAAACTAGGACCAGAGTTGTGACTTGCTCAAGGCCACACAGCTAACAAGAGCTGAGCCCAAGTTTATCTAACTCCGAAGTCTATATTCTTCCACTGGTGAACATGTGGACTTTGTCTACTGTCTTTCATTTCGTGAGGACAAAATGAGGCTCAACAGAAGCTGAACTTCAAATCTTGTTCTATACTAGTGGTTCTGAAACTTCAGCATGAATCAGATCACCTGGTGGACTTGTTAAAAGCCAGACAGCTGAGCCCTCACACCCAGAGTTTGAGTCAGTAGGTCTGGAATGAGGCTTAAAGAATTTACATTTCCAACAAATTCTCAGAGGATGCTGTTGCTGCTGATCAGGAGACTACACTGAGAACCAGTGCTCTATTCAATACAGCCACTTCATCTAGCGCCGCTGGAAGCTGAAGACCTCAATTAATTTAACCTAAAGGTAATGACCTTCACAGTTTGGATCCTCAGCATTCCACTAAGCTACGCTAATATCCCTAACTTACCTTCTGAAGCCCTGCCTTAACCACACTAGAAATATTAGCATGAAAACACTCACTCTTTGGGCTCTGCTTAGTCACCCAATCCTAAAAGATGGCATTGGGATTACACGGCTTGTTAAATATGGAAGTAGGAAAAAGGATCAGGATTCTGATGAAACAAAAGGTAAAACGGCAGCCAAGGCAGTTAACTATTTCAGCTATTTCAACAATCAATTATCAAGCTTTCGTAAACATTGAAAAACAGTGTTCTGGTCCTTTAAAAAAAATCCTGTAAGCTTAGTAGTGCAACCAATTAAAAAAACAAAAAAACAAGTTGCCCTTGAGTCAGTTCCAACTTATGGTGATCCCATGTGCTGAAAAGCAGAACTACACTCCATAGGGTTTTCAAGGCTGGACCTTCTGGAAGCAGATCTTTCTTCCGAGGCAACAATGGGTGGGTTTGAACCACCAACTTTTTAGTTACCAGGCAAGTGCTTATCTGTTTGCACTACAAGGGTTAGTCTGACTAATAGGGCACTTTAACCAAATGAAGCCAAAAATACATCTTAAGCTAAGTAAGACAGATCAGTTTCTTTCTCCAAAGGTGATTTTATGGGTCACCTGCATGTATCAGAATAATTTGGGACTGTTTAGGGCACATTAAAAATGCGGTTTCTCAGTACACTTCACTACAGAATCAACTTCTAGCAGTGGGACTAGGACTATGCCTTTTACCAAGCACTTCCCGGTGATTCTTATGCATATTAGTTTGAGGACAATCGAATGAGAACTAGTGTAAAACTCCCAATGTTTCTCATTTCATCTTCAACCAGCTGTTGAATCAAGGGATAAAAGGGTTCTCATTTCACAACTTAAAACACTTGTTGAAAGCCCTGACCACGTAGGATAAAATAGTGTCCTTGACCATTTCCTAATAAGTAAGCAAAACATGCAAATTTCTACAGAATAGAATGAAAAATTGGAAAAGACAAGCAAAGGTTCAGTGAAAGAGAAAAAGTGATTAGTTCTGGCTTGGGTTTATGCAGTGATTACAGACAAGCTTCACTAGAAAGCAAACAGTATCTACTACTAGGCTCTGAAATGTTTCTAGATCTCAAGGAGTTCACAATACTTAGCACCCTTCTAAAAATAAGTAGTAAAATGGAGAAGCGTTAGGTATGCCTATCTAAATCTTACCCATTTCTAATGATTAAGACACATTCCAGGGTAAATGTTTGTACAGAAAATATGACCTTAGAGATACAGGGGAAGAATGCACACTGAACTTTATTTCTGGGAAATAGGGACAGGGATTTGCTGTAAGTCTTAAAAATCAAATTTTCAATAAAGGTACTCAGCCTAATTATCTTCACTTTTGCACAGTAGCACCTATCTTCATGCATATTTATTTATGTGCCATCAGTATAGGTTTTTCTTGATATTCTGTTAGTCTTATGCAAGTACTTCTTCTATGTTTCCAGTCACTTATGGCCACAATTCATCATACCGTACTACAACTTTAAACTATTCCCCTAAAAATTTTAGCTCAACAAAGTGTCTGAGACCAAAATTCTAGAGATTAGCCCCAATCCTAGAGTAGTGAATGGGCAAAGGACTTGAATAGGCATTTCACCGAAGAGGACATATTTTAATTTGAGGCTACCAAACACATTAAAAGATGCTCAACAACATTAGCCATCAGAGATGCAAATCAAAACCACACTGAGATACCATTTCACTCCAATTAGCATGGCTAAGATTTGGAAAAAAAAAAAAAAAAAAGCCCACACACACAGAAAGTAAGAAATGTTGGCGAGGATGTGGGGATATTAGAACACTTATCCACTGCTGGTGGGAATGCAAAATGGCACAGAAGTTGTGGAAAACAGTGTAGTAGTTCCTCAAAAAACTAAAACTAGAATTACCATATGACCCAGCAATTTCACTCCTAAGTATATACCCCAAAAACTTGAGACTTGTACACCAGTGTTCACTGCCGTACTATTTATAATAGCCAAAAGGTGGAAACAACCTATATGCCCATCAACAAACGAATGGATAAACAAAATGTGGTGCATACATACAACAGACTACTACTCAGCCAGCAGAAGGAAAGAGTCTTGGACTATACATGCTACAATATGGATGGAGCTTGAAGACATGTTGAGTGAAATAAGCCAATCACAAAAGGACAAATACATATAAAAAGATAAGAAAAGACAAATGTATAGAGACCAAAATTTATTACTGGTAACTAGGGGTGAGGTGGGGTTAACGGTGATGGAAAAATTGCATTGATTAAGGGTAGGGTTGCAGAGCCGATTATTGTAACTGCTGTAAGCTATACACCTGTAAAAAGTTGAACTGGCAAAACTTGTGTGATCTATTTACAACAACAACTACAAAAAAAAAAAAAGAGCAGCTGTTACGGCTGCTTATGTATACAACCAAAAAGCCTCCTGGGATTTGATTCCTTGGTTTGGAGGTTTAGGGTCATGGTTTCATGGGACATTCCAGTTAATAGACCTAATAACGTGTTTGGTACTTCTGTTCTACCTCCTAGTTCACCGCATAGTGCCTGGGGTCTTAAAAGCTTGCAAGAGGCCATCCAAGGCACAATAATTGGTCTCTATTTGCCTGGAGCAACAAAAGGAGAGTCAGGAATAGGAGGAAGAAATGGAATGTGTGGCTAACTGCCTCCATGAACAACTGCCTCCTTTGCCATGAGACCAGAAGAACTGGATGGTGCCTGGCTACCATTACTGAACATTTTCATCAAAGAGTCCATAAAAAAACTCTGATTAAGGGGGAAAATGCAGAACAGAATTTCACATTCTCATGGATGCCAGACTTTCTGGAGCCATGGAGACTGGATGAACCCCTGAAACTACAGCTCCGAGATGATCTTTAAACCTTAAAACAAAAACATCCCCGGAAGTCTTCTTAAAACCAAACAAAGAAAACTAGTATGATGGCTAATACTAGCTTAATTAGTAAAAAAAAAAGTCTGCCTTGAACATTGTGCTCTTTTAAGAATTACCTATATGGGACAGAAGTGACAACAGCAACTCAAAAGATTAGATAAGAACCTTAGGGGGTAGTGAGATTATGTAAAAGGGTGAGAATGGTTGCACAACTCAAAGAGTGCAATCGATGTCACTGAATTGTACACGTGTTGGTTATGTTTTGCTGTGTATATTCTCAACTACGGTCATGCGTCACTTAATGTCCAAGATACATTCTGTGAAATAGGACATTACGTGATTTGGACATTGTGCAAACACCATATTATATACAGGCAATCCCTGGGTTGTGAACGCCCGACTTATGTACAACCCGTAGTTACGAATCAACCCTCATAAAGCCTATTATATTAAAAATTCGAGGTACATAAATGGTTTGTAATAACAAACAGGTGCTACTTTGTGACGTGCATCAAAACATTACTGTATTATGTTAAAGATGTTTTAGTGTATCTGGAAGCATTTCATGTTTTTTATGCATAAACAGGTACACCATATACAAAGACAAACATTTGACTAACTCATGTTAGATACGTCTGCTCGTCCCATTCTCCGATTGGGAATTCTGAACTCTATTATAACCTTATGGGACCACAGACGTATATGTGGTCAGACACTGCCCGATGGATGTTATGTGATGCGTGGCTGTTTAACAAAAAAAAAAAAAAAAAAAAAAAAAAAAAAAGGGCTGTCCTCCAAGGAAGGAAAAAAGTTCTACAGTATTTTCAGAACTGTAAGGGAGAAAAACTTTAGCTTCTTGCTTGCCCAAATAGAGTATTTCCCCATAGAGAAAACCAGTACACTTTTGCTGATAGACAACTTTTCTGACATTCTGGGATTTAAGGTGGTGCTAACATCTATAATAGGACATAACGTTTTGAAGAATGGAGAAGATGCCTATTTTTTTACAGATAAAAACAAAATAATTATGATCAAATTACCACCAACTGAACCTGTGCTGTCCCTAGCCCATCTGGCCCTAGACTGAAAGACTTCTCAAAGAGCTAGGGTTCTTGGCCTTGGAGAGCTTTCTGCTTGGAAATCAAGTCTAAAAGGCCAGCAGTTGCAGGGACTAGCTAATGAGTGTTCCCCCTCACTCCTTTCATTTCCTTTCCTGGTTAACTGGAACCATGAAAAATTAAGAAATAGATTCTGAGGTTTGATCAGTTCCCCTAGAGGATCTTGTTTCTGATTTCTTACTTCTGATTAAACAGCCAAGAACCACTGACACTGCATCCATTCCTGTAAAAAAAAGCCCAGACTGTAAAAATAAGGCACAGCAAGTCTAACATTTAGTTTCCATCACTTTTCAAGTATTCAAATCACTGTAAGTAATACCACTATGCACTTTGCATCTTCCCCTGAAGTGTTTACAACAGCTTCAGTGTATTACCCATATCAAGACACTTCATGCATTAGAAAGGACTACTTATATTCTTTATTTCAGGCAATTCAGTTCAAAGATTCAAATTATTTTAAACAAATACCTGAATTAAGCCACTGTCACAGGATCTGTCATACAGAATGTGAGCGTTTCTAGTCACCCTGACAATCTACCTGTTTAGAGAAACTTGAAAACTACTTTTTTAAAATTCATGCAACACAGCTGTCCGATACAAAAAAATAGGAAATAAGTACACAGAATCCAACTTTAAACATTTCTTCTATTACGAGTGAAAAGGTTTAATGAGCATTATCAATAACCTAAACGTGTCTAGAACAGTTACAAAATTAGAGTGTGGCCATCTTTGCAATGTAAGGTTCTAGGCTTCCAATTTCTTTAATGGAAAAAAAAAAACTTGACAATTTTGAATAAATGGAGACGTCACTTCTTTCACTGATAGTGAAACATTAACTGTCAGAAAGTACCTCCCATCACCACTCACCCTGGTATGACCAGAGCCATTGTACTGAGGACTAATGAAAAATATGGAACCTCAACCGAGAAGTGAGTATATATACCTACAACTTGTTAACTTCAAAGTATTCACCCTGAGATCCATAAGACTTTTCTTGTTCATCTGTGTCTAGCAGTTACAAGTATTCACTTCTCAATGTTTGAATACATGAATATAGTTAACTTAAATTTTCCGTTTTATAATTAAACGTGAATTTTTTAGCTCCCTAAATAAATTTCTAAAGACACTATACCAAAGGCAAAGGGGGAAAATTACTCTTAAACTGTAACAAATTTATGAGAAACAAAGTGGTTTATACACAGTAGGTGCTTGTCACTGAATGAATTAAGTCGTCACAAAGTCAAAGCAAGTCAGTACCCTCCTGAGCCAGCCTGTCTCAGATTCACAGCAACAGTGTCATACTCAAGTCTCTCTAGTGACCCCTCTGCAAAACCCCCACCTTGGGTAAAAATCTCACAGTGCACATACACTCAAATTTAAAGAAATTAAAGATGCCCCCTTTGAATAAAAGGCTAATGAAGTGATCTCTGAAAAAGATGCTTGCATTCTGGTTGGTTTGTTTAACCACTGGCAAGAAACTGAAAATTCTGTTCTATGCTTTACCCTTCATAAAGTAATCCTCGCATGCTCTTTTATCTTCAATTTTGTGAGGTAAGTATTGTACCTACTTTATAGATGAAGAACTAAGACTCTGAGATTAAGGTGTTCAAAGACCTAGCTATGAGGAGAAGATCAAGAACTCAAATTCTAATTCACATGACTCAAAGTCTTGGTCCTTTCATTATATTGTGGTTGCCTGATTTGGCATGGGGGAAGGACCATCCCCACCCCTGACTTCATTCACATTCTACACCAAAGAAAACTGGTATAAGAGGTCCAAGCTTAGAAGATTTTTAAATCCAATCCTCTGTAGACACTCTCCTTATATACTGAGGGTGATACAGCCATGCAGTATTAATAGTCATATACTTTAAGAACCACATTTTCCTGTGACATTTATCCTTGAAGACTTTGAAAAAGTAGACCCTATTCTGTAATTTTTATCCTACAAAATCATTTTCTCTGGTCTACTTTTAATTGAATATTAATTCTGAAGTCTACTCCTGTTGCAAGGAGCCCTAGAAGGGCAATGGTTAAGCACTTGGCTCCTAACCAAAAGTCTGACAGTTTAAACCCAACAGTGAGTTCCTCGGTTTCTTGGGAGAAAAGACCTGGTGATCTGCTCCCATAACTATCACAGCCTAGGAAACGCCATGGGGCACTTCTGCTCTGTCACAAGGGCTCACTATGAGTCGGAATTAACTGGACAGCACACCACCACAACTCCTGTTGCAATGCTTCTGTGATGATCCTTTTGATCAATGGTATAAGGTCTCTACTAAGAGCCATTAGGCTTAATCTAATGGACATTAGTGAATACATCCCTAAATGACTTTATTACCTTTAAGTAGCACTTCCAAAATAACAAGTTCAAGGTGATCTGGTATTATTTAGAATCATGAGCCATTATTTAAACTCCTGCTGACTATACAAATTTTGTTCATGTAATTTCCAAACGTCTACACTATACTCACACACAACTGTTAGCATGGAGTTTGCTACTAAATTCTCATAATGAAGCTTTGTCATTTAAGGTGTTCTTGTTCCCAAGAATTATTATTTTACCAGAGTTGTGTTGGTCCCTTTAAGCAATCATTTGAATAAGTGGAAAATTAAGGTAACTCAGGTTTATTTTGGGTCTTTTCAATCAAAAAGCGGCGGTGGGGGAGGTTGGGTTGGGAGGGTGATATTGGTCTTTGAAAAAAATATACTGGCCTAAGACATACGGAGTTTCATGCTTTAAAAAAAAAAATTGCAAATAATGAACTTGGTGTTTCACTTATTAAATGCATCTAAAAGGCAAGGCTCTGGATATCTTTAATTAAAAAAATCCATGGTTCTATTCAATGGCTGAGAAATTAGCCAAATCAACAGAATTCCTTCATTTCTGAGGCTATCTTCTCCACTGCTGGAAGTTCAATCATCTATCTGTCTTAGACTTGTTTTTAGAAAAGTAGGAAATATATACATTTGGCTCTGACTTAGTCCAAACCCTAGAAACAGATATACCACCTTTTACTCTGAAGTGATTGCTTTGTAATTTTAAGAGATCACTGTAGGCTATGCAGTTCAGTTAAAGATTCGATCAACTCCTCAGTGTGTAATTTTCATGAAGATTTAAAATGTTAACAGGGAATACCAAGAGAAGGACAGAGTCACCCAAAT
Organism: Trichechus manatus latirostris; assembly: GCF_000243295.1. NCBI lineage: Eukaryota > Metazoa > Chordata > Mammalia > Sirenia > Trichechidae > Trichechus > Trichechus manatus. The sequence goes on from NW_004443944.1 coordinate 23,091,889, forward strand.
CACTACCTCAAACACAACAAACTAAAGTTCGCTTTCAGAGTAAAAGCTAAATTTTAAAATGTGTAGACAGGCACTTTCATATGCTCATTTAATTTTCAACAGCTTGTGATGCACAGAAATATTATCCTCGTTTACTGATGAGAAAACAAGGTTCAGTGCCCAGGCCAAGTTTCATTGTTAACAGGGACTTATCTAGATTATTCTGATTTTTATTCCAATCTTCTATTTTACTGCAGCTGCTCAAAAGCTTAGTATCTCTCCCCACAGCCTCCCTCGTCACCACATATACTCTTCAATATCAATGTGCTTCTAGCTCTAACACGAAAGCATCTCCTGAAGACATAATATTCCAAGTGCAAGGGGTCCAAGCTATCTGTACCAGCAGACAATTAAGCGCAGGCTGTAACATCTGTGTTAGAAGTTTACCAATCACAGCTTGAGTAGGGTTTCTAGTATCTGGACTAAGGTAGTATGCTACCAAAAAGGGAAGGTGGGAAGGGGCAAAAAGAAGAAAATGTTTCCTTTCCTGGTTTCTAGTTCTCCCATAAGCCTCTGCAATCTGTACTATCCCCATTAAATTGAGATTTAATGTGTATAAAAATGTGGTTTCTAGTAAGCACTCAAAATTAGTTCCTTTCCTCCCACTTCCCCTTCTGTTGCTGAGCAAGGGCTCAGCTGACTACGAAGAAATAAAGGAGCTCCTTTATAGGAGTTGGAAACCCTGGTGGCTTGTGGTTAAGAGCTATGGCTGCTAACCAAAAGGTCGGCGGTTCGAATCCACCAGGTGCTCCTTGAAAACCCTACCGGGAAGTTCTATTCTGTCCTATAGGGTCACTATATGAGTCGGAATTGACTCGATGGCAACAGGTTTGGTTTTTGGTTGTAAGAGATGGGTGAAGTAAGGGGTCTTAGCCAATGAGATCTACAAGTGAAGATGACTCGGATCCTGAAGCCTGCTGGATTAGTCTCCAGTTCAACCAGTAATATGCCTACAAAGCTTTATAAATCTGGACTTTTAATTAATCTATCTTTGTTAGGTTGTACAAAGAAAAACAAGAAAACAAAAAAAGAATATGCTGGTTTTTGTTTTTAAAATATAGAAAAATGTCAGAATACCCAGGAATCTATTAAATTTGTTCTCAACATCATAGACAACAACAAAGACAGGAGAACTAAAGTCTCCAATATTACTGATTGATTTTACACCTTTTGTTGGAGTTCATCTAGGTATATCTCAGGAATGCTAAGGAATTGAGTTCTTTAATTCCTTAAATTCACAAAAACAAAAAAGTTAGCTTCAAAGGCTCAGAGGGGGAACTAATAAACTGGTAACGACATAACCCCATCCCAAATACGATAGGGAGGAGCAGAAAGGAGATGTAAATAAAAATATTAACTATATTGTTGTTGTGTGCTGTCAGGTCCATTCTGACTTATACATTTCGGAAAAATTCTCAAGTACAATACATAAAGGTAAAGGTAGCAGGGAGATAAGTTAAAGGATCTGAAAACTTAGGACAACAATTAAAAATAACTACGAAAAAGAAATTACAACTAAAGTTGCCTATCTCCCCTGGAGTTTCTTCCTTTACTAAAATTTGGATACATAAATGATACTCAGATACAGATAAGGACACTTAATAAACACTTTGATACGGGTGGCCTAGCTTGATGATATTACAATCTTCTCAGTATACCCCAGATATCAGCAATGTCACCTGAGTTTGAAAGTGTTTAGGATATTAATTAAATACAAAGAATAAAAACTATGTTCAACAATATCTAGTTGCTGTTAAATCATTTCAGCAAACAACCATTTCCTAGAACGCTATCAAAAATACCATTAATATCTAACAGATATTCAGCTATAAGCTCTTCCCACCTCGTCAAGTTGCTGGCCACCTCGCCAGCCCTCCCTCTCCATGGTGCCCAGGCCCTGGCCTATGCTATCAACAGACAGCACACTGCCTGCACCTAGACACAGGGGAAGGGAGAAAGGGCCAGCAAAATGCTAATTATTCCATGCCAATGGCCTCTATTTTAGATTTCCTACTTCAGTTATTGGCTTCAAGCCATGAGGATGGAAAGCTGCTTCTCTAACTCCAAATTTACAAGGCAAGGAAACTGAGAGAAAATATTTGTTCCAAATGTTGCTACTCCAGGTCTAAATACAATCTGAAAGCTTCCTTTAAACACAATACCTCATTCACTTCTTCAGGGGCCAGTGTGGAACTTCTCCCATCCTAAACTTTTCACCTTAAAGAACCCAAATTCTGTTTGCCCAAATGCCCTTATTATGCAAAGTTAACAGTTTCAAAATAATTAAGGACAATCAAATAATCTAAATCACAGGACACAGAAAATTCACTCAAGTGACTCTTGTCTACCTCCAAGTGAAACAAATTGACTATATTTTACTGTTCTTTATTTCTTTCAGCACCCCCCCATAAAAAAAAAGCCCTTTAAAGGATTCCCACAGCCTCATTCAAAACAAAATTACACTTCAATGCATTTATCCAAGTGAATTTGAACTTTACTGACTGTAAGTATGGCAAAAGTTACTAAAAATCCAATATGCACTCACACTTCAGTATCATCTGAAGGCTCCTAAAATTAAAAATATCCAGAAAGTACAAAACAATTTCCCATACCATTAACAGCAGCAGACAACTGTCATTATAACTGATACGCAACAAACACAAAGCTTTTCTAACCCATTTACAGACGGAAAAGTCAGACATTATGCACCCCCCGCCCCACCGAAAACAAAAACTATCAGTGTCTTTAATACCACAGCCCAATTTTGGAATATAAGCTTTAACATGTTTAAAAAAAAAATCCTGGCACTCATATAGATGGGTACTAATTCACTATGACCCAGAGCAAATTAATGAATCTCTCTTTCAAACACTCACAATTCCCCATTTTTATGCTGACAGTGAGGAAAAAGTCAGACTCAATCTCTCCCTTCCCCCTACACTACTGGTTAAAATGAGATTAGGGTACTGACCCTGGGTTCCTATTTTCCATTTTACTTTATCCACTCACCAAAGAAAACTAGGAGTTGGTGACGGTAACATCTAGTTTTCACCTTTCAGACCATGAGGTATTTCTGATTCCTTTAGAGTAACTCCTGGACTTTGTTTTACCAGAAACATCTTAGTCTCAAATTTGTTTCTGAGATTTGATCTGCTAGTTATCTAAAAGGCACATGTTGACAAGCAACTGTGTTTTATTTCAAAGTATAGTATAAAGATTCTACAGCAGCTCACTAATTCTGAAACGGTGCCCCAAGGAATCTGACTGCAATGGAAGAAAAGACAACATTGGAGCCAAATGCTTAAATGTTTCTGGACTGAGTCTGAAGATGTGCCAGATTTCATCTGGAGGTGCCATCACTCTTCAGTTTTAAAAATGTGATAAGAATTTTCAGATCGCTACATCATCAGCCTTCCCACCCTCAACCCATGCCCAGCAGCACAAAAGTACAACTACCTGTTAGCATCAGAAACAATTCATATTTAATCCCCTCATTCAATTTCAATCTATTAGGCTAACTGGAATCAACAGAAGATGTCAAACCATGATACTGTAAAATTTCCTGAAATAATCACTGAGGAAATGAAGGATTTGCTCAAACCAATGGATCAACATATTACTGATCAGCAGTGCTGTGGGGGAGAGCAGACAAAACTCCACAACTTCAAGTCCTGGAAACAACAAAAGGATCGCTAACACCCCAGCCTGATGTTATCACTATCAACTCTACAGATAGATCAAGCAGCCTCTGCTTACTGTAATAGTGCCTTTACACCCACTACAGTTAGTGCTACCAACACTTAGAAAGGAAATCTTTTCATCTAGGTCAGAGAGAGGTTATGGGCTGTGCTCCTGAAATTCCCGGCTCATCCTCAGTATTACATTTCACAAATAGCAGATTTTCCCAGCAGTTGAGTATGGCCCAGAATGTTCTAAATCCCATATTGACTGCAACTAACGACATACTATTGTAAAGTACGGGCTTCAAAGGAAAAACAAATCTTTCAGATTTTAGGGGCTGAGGGCAGACAAGACAATGGATGTTTGATTTTAGTATATGAATTTGCACATTTAACCTGTAAGATGGGTAGGGCCACTTAAAATCATGCTTAAGCAAACTCCTCTTAAAACAAAGATCAATAATAACATGTCTGCACATAATTAAACACTGATCTTTAAAAACTGTCTTTTCATAGTTACATAAATCACCAGTTACCAATATATAAAATAGAGCAAGCACACACTTACTAACACAGATAATTACTCCAGTAATACTCTTACGAGGGGAAAGCAGAGACAGTGGAAGTGTTTTTTCTCTCGAACAGATTTAGCTAAAAAATAAGCAAACGACAAACTAGCAAATCCTTCCCATTTTTAGCTCTTTAAGTAGAGATGCGCAGCTTTTAATTTCTTCATACTAGAACCATTCCTATAGCATACTGGCTAAACTCATGGGCTTTGGACTTCACAACTCACTGCCCCTGGGCAAGCTAGTAAACATACTAAACCTCAGTTTCCTCATCTATCAAGTGTAGGTAATAGTACCTAACTCATAAAGACTCTTCCAAGGATTAGATTAAACTAGATAATGCATGGAAAGAGCTGAGAATTGTGCCTGGCGGGCAGAAACTGTTCAATAAACATTAGCTGTCACTGCTATTACATGTGTACAGACACTTTCTGAAAGTCTACATAGCCAGTTTACTTTGTTCTCTGTAAAAATGACAGTAAGGATCAAAAACCTTTCCAGCCCACAACCATTCACATATTCAATAGTTCCTTTGTAGAATTTAGGTTAAGAACTATGGAGGTTCACTTACTCATGAGGAGAAACGGCTAGCTTTTTTTCATTACTAAATACATTACCTACGCAGCCCAGCCTGAAAAGTCAGAAGCATACCTTATTAATCTACTAAGACCCTACCTTCCTCCATGGGAGGTCAAAAGGACATGTACATCCTCACCTGCCACATCCTTTCTTTGCTCCCACATCCCAAAGAAACATGCTTTGAGACTGTCTGGACTGCAAGGGCCTTATCGCCTCCATTTTTAAAAATCCTGATAGGTTGGCTAAACAGGTAGTTAAGAAACACTCCAACCACCGACAACTCTCTCAGCACCTCGTCTTGCACAAGACCCAGCTCAGACGTCACCTCCTCTAAATTTCCCCACCCCCAGACAAAATTAAGTCCCCTATGCTCCCAAAGCCTTTTGAGTACAAATACGCCCCAGCACCTACCTTATAATTAACTATTTATGTCTCCCAATAGACTGAATTACTTGAGGGCAAGAGTAGTGTTGTGGTGGAAGATTAAGCTCTGACACTAAGCACAGGGCTTAGAACGTATCACATGCTCAAGAAATGCTACACTTAAACTGGATTCTCTCCCAGTCGAGTACCATCTCTTGCTGGATGCTCCACTTCGAAATCTGAACGTAAGACTGCTCTCAATAGAGCAGGCTAACATGATGGATTGCACTGCTGATTACAACATCAGAAAACCTCCTCATCAGCTTCTCCCATTGGAGAGGTTCCCGGAACCCAAACTCAATTGAGCAGGATTATGTACTATCAGAATCAGTGGGAATTCCCAGCACACTACAGAGGGGTACCTTCTCCTTCAAAAGGATTGTTGGAAAGCCTGCAAGGGTGAGCTTTTTATTGGAGAATCTTCACTGGGTAACTGAAGTGGAAATACTTAAAGAATAAATGCCTTAATTTGGCTGAAGAGGGTTCAAAAACATAAAAGTTTGGGAAAAGCAAGCTGGCTGTTGATACCAGGAAAACAGTGGCTTCTGAAAAACGAACAAGCAGCAGAGGTAGGTGCTGGCCACTTTTTCATCCAATAAATAAAATATATTCCTTCTCCACAGCCCAAATGAAAAGACCAATATACCAGCTCCAGATGAGATGCTCAGTAACATTTCCTCATGACAAGTACACTAAACTACGTTTCTAGGAGAAACTGCCTTTGGAATCTCAGTCACAGTGAAAAGTTCCAGACCCTAATGCTTTAATGTTTAAAAAATCAACATGCCAGAGTCCAACATTTACATTGGGTGGCCCACAGAGAACTTGCAAACTTTCTGAAAGGAGGTACTACTACCTTTGTAACGAACAGAACTTGGAAAAATTCTTGAAACATGAAGAATTTCACAAAGAGCAGCTTTAGATTCAGCGCCATAATTCCTATCATAAACATCTTACCGGAAAAAAAAAAATCAACAGTTGCGAAGGGAATCTTTCATTCTGGAAACAGAAAGGGAAACGAACAAGAAGCAGAAAGGGAGCACCAAAATAAAGTTCTATTTGGAAAAAATAATAATAATTCCATCTCCCACCCTTCCTTCCCTACCTAGCGAGGTCTGTGATTTACACGACTTTGCTCTGCAGAAAGCTCTTTCTGGGCAGCTCAAGGAAGGAGCCGAGGGAGGGAGAGAAAGACACACAGGCTCAGAAAGGAGAGGAGAGAGAAAAAGAAAATGGCGCAGAGACTAAGTCCCGACCGTCGACAAGGCGACTTTCCCGGGAGGAATCCGGGCCCGGAAAGGCTCCCAGACGCTGGGCAGAGGGCGATGCGGGGTCTCCGTTGCCCCCTCTTGGGAGGACCGCGATCTGAGGGGGCTGGGGCCCCTGGAAAGGGGGTCCACAGGCGGCCCGATGGGAACAATGGGGCCGATGAGCGAGGAGCCGGGACTTAGTCTCTGGGACGCCATGTCTGTCCTCTGCTCGGCTCGGGCCGGGCGCGGGGTAGCCGGCCGGCGGCTGGGTGCCCAGGGTCGGGGCAGGGTCGAGGGGCTGGGGCACACTCACCATTCAATCGGAAATCCGCTTCGATCTGGAGAAAAAAAAGAAGGAAAAATTAGACAACAGGCAAATTAACCCCCCACCCCGGGCGGTGAGCGCGCGCGGCCGGGGACCTAGCGCCCCCTGCTCCCCCTGGTATGAGGGGGTCCAGAGAACCGCCTAAGAGGGCAGTCATCCCCCCCCAAACTGTAACTTCACAGCTTTCGCCCGCGGCCTAGCAAGCCAATCTCCGCCGGCGGGCGGCCCCTCGCCGGGGACTCCGGCCTGTCAAAGCGGCCGTGCGGTGCCGGGCCTGCGCCGGGGGTCGCTGGACCGCCGGGCGGCGTCAGGGGGCCGGGAGGGTCGGGCCTGGACGTACCTGGGAATCGTTGTGGAGGTGGTCCCCGCTCATGTCGGCCGGAGCAGCGAGCGCGGCAGGCGGCGAGGGGCGCGGAGGAGACACAGACGGTCAGGACCGGCTGTGCTGACGGACGGGGGCTCTTGGAAGCTCTCGGAGGCTCCCAGAGGGGCGGATAAGCAGCGACGGTGGCGGGCCTAAGACTCCAGGAACGGCTGAGGCGGCGACGGCGGCAGCGACGCTGACTGACTGCCGGGCGGGCGGCGAGAGCAGACCCCAGCAGTTGTGTAACAGCCTAAGTTCGCACTTCAGCTCACTGCGCCTGCGCGGCTGCTTTTAAACGGGACGTCCGCGACGTCAGGGACTCGCCGAAAGAGGCCGAGGGATGTAGGCCCACCCCTTCACGGTTCGAAAGGCGGACCCGGCTTTTCATCGCAAGCCACACCCCTAGCCCTTGCGCGCCGCTGCGATTTGCATATGGAGCCGGCTCCTCCCATGGCCGCCCACCTAGAGCAATCTTTCCTTCCTCTCCCGGCGCGTTTTCTCGGAACCCCGGATCCCCTCCACCCCCACCCCTTAGGCAGTACGCAAGCGCCGGCGGGACACCGCCTCCAGACCCGGGCAGGCTGCGCGGCCACGTGGTGGGCCTTTAAAGGCCGCGGCGGGACCCAGCTTGGCGGAGCTGCTGCCCCGCTTCGGCGTCTCGCCTGAGCTTGGGAAGCTCGGAGCTGCAAATACCTTGGCGGTGCGTGTTCCCGAGCTCACCAGCGCCTTCTTGCTCGATAATCTAACCCCGAGGCGCTTGGGGGAAGGAGCCCCTTCAGCCTTTGTCCAAGCCTTCCAACTTCTGGATTAGTTCACGCCCACTTTTCGAAAAATTATTTTAATTTGTCATTCAGCCAAGAATCTGGTTTACCCTCAGTTTTCAGCCGAGCACGTATAGCCCTGGATTACAAGGGGCCTAATATCATCCCTCCCATTCTACAAATATTTATTGAGCATCTACTATGAGCCAGGAAATGTGCTGAGGGAGAGGGTGGCGCAAGGGACCAAAGTGGCAGGACCTGGGGATAAACAGGCCCTGGCTCTGTCCACCGCTGAATCTCCAGTAAGCTATTTGGAGGGTGAGTATAGTAAAGAACTAATGTCTGTGGAGTATCTACTGCATACCCCGCTCTGAATTCTCAGAATAGCTCCGTGAGGTCGCCTATTTTACAAAAATCAAACTGTCTCACAGGTAAGTGGCTCCCACAACCACCTACCTAACATCTACATTTGGATGCCTCGCAAGCTATTCACTTCCACCCAGCTGGAAAAGCCCCACCCTAGACATCTTCCTCTCTCTCATTCTGATTAGTCCAGAGGCTCTTCAATCCATCTCCTTCTCCCCTGTTCCCTGCCCACACACTGTCCAGGTTTGCATTAGCTCTTACTTGGATTATGACAAGATACTGTTAAAACGGCTCCCTGCCTCCCTTCTGGCTCTCCAGCAAACTCTTCTCCGATAGTAGCCAAAGTGATATTTTCAACACGCAAATCTAATCATGATTTCCTTACCACACTTCCATCTCTCTTTTTAATAATTCATTTTATTTTTGTTGTTGAGAATATACACAGAACATACACGAATTCAACAATTTCTACATGTACAATTCAGTGACATTGATTATATTCCTCTAGTTGTGTAACCATTCTCACCCTCCTTTTCTGAGTTGTTCCTCCTCCATTAACATAAACTCACTGCCCCCTAAGTTTCCTATCTAATCTTTTGAGTTGCTGTTGTCAGTTTGATCCCATACGGACAGATCTTAAAAGAGCACAGTGCTCAAGACAGGCATTCTTTACTAGTTAAACTATTTTTTGGTTTTAAGAAGACTTCAGAGGACTTTTTTTTTTTCTTTGAGGCTAAATTTTATTTTATTTTGGAGTGTGTATTCATTTATTCAAAAGCCTTGTGGGACTGCTTTGTCTTACTTAGGAGCTGCGAGGTTTCTTAATTGTGCTTCAGGTGAAAGTTTACAGTTCAATTCACTTTCTTATACAAAAAATTGTCTTAATTTTTTTATTGTACTTTAGATGAAGGTTTATAGAACAAACTAGTTTCTCATTAAACAGTTGGTACACATTGTTTTATGACACTGGTTAACAACCCCATGACATGTCAACACTCTCCCTTCTCGACCTTGGGTTGCCTGTTACCAGCTTTTCTGTCACCTCCTGCTTCTAGTCCTTGTCCCCAGGCTGTTGTGCCCCATTAGTTTCGTTTTGTTTTATGGGCCTGTCTAATCTTTGGCTGAAGGGTAAACCTCGGGAGCGACTTCATTACTGAGCTAAAATGGTGGCTGGGGGGCCATACTCTCCGGGTTTCTCCAGTCTCTGTCAGGCCAGTAAGTCTGGTCTTTTTTTGTGAGTTAGAATTTTGTTCTACATTTTTCTCCAG
>NW_004443944.1:23108920-23125935 GCF_000243295.1 Trichechus manatus latirostris
AGTTTCTTTGTTCCACTTAATTTTCTGTGCTGAGTCGTTTTTCTTTATTTTCTTTTCATCTTTTTCATTGTTGTTGATTTTGTATTTGCTAAGTCTTTATGTTTTTCTTGTTTTTTATTTTGATGTGTAGGATTGTTAGTTTCCTTTGTGGTTACCTTAATATTTTCCAGGGGGATATTTTAGGTTTAAAGTTTAAAGATTGTGTTAGGGCAATAGTTTCAAGGTTCATCTAGCCTCCATGGCTCCAGAAAGTCTGGAGTCTATGAGAATTTGAAATTCTGTTCTACATTTTCCCCCCTTTGAACAGGATTTTTTTATAGAATCTTTGATCAAAATGTTCAGTAATAGTAGCTGGGCACTATCCAGTTCTTCTGGTCTCATGGTAAAAGAGGAGATTGTTCATGGAGACACTTCCCATCACTCTTAAGGTTCAAAGGCCCTGCAGAACCTGCTTAATTCATATATGACCTTTGTAGATTTTACCATATCAATTACAGTGAATAAGGAAGACCAAAGAAGAATTGATGCATTGTTCTGGAGAAGAATATTGAGCATACCGTGGACTGCTAGAAGAACAAACAAATCTGTCCTGGAAGAAGTACAGCCAGAATGCTCCTTAGAAGCATGGATGGTGAGACTTCATCTTACATACTTTAAACATGTTATCAGGAGGGACCCGGAAAAGGACATTATGCTTGGTAAAGTTGAGGGCCAGTGAAAAAGAGGAAGACCCTCACTGAGATGGATTGACACAGTGGCTGCAACAGTGGGCTCAAATAAAGCAAGGATGATGAGGGTGGCATAGGACCAGGTATTATTTCATTCGGTTGTGCGTAGGGTTGTTATGAGTTGGAACCGACTTGACAGCACATAACAATGACAACAACAGTGCTACTTCCATTACTATTAATATTTTGACCCCTTTTTAAATTTAACTTCATTCTAAGTAATAATACCTATGAAAAAATTCATATGAAATAATAATATCAATAAAATCAATTAAAAACCTGAAAACATATTCATCCATGCACTATAAAATCACCTCTATCACATCTAGTGGTAAACACTTTGGGGTTAAGTCCTGTGAGCGCTTCGAAGCTCAACCTAAATATTACTTTCTCAAAGAAGCCTTCCCTGACCCCTGCTCCCACAGCCAGGTCAAGTGTCCCTCATAGAATGTCCTCCTGTGCAACATTTTCAACAATTGTTATTAAGTTACTAATGAGGTAATTAGTGGTTTAATGTCTACCTACCCTGTAAAATGCAAGCTCTGTGAAGGCTGGGATCTTGTCCATCTTGCTCAGCACTTGATCCCCAGCACCCAGCAACAGGTCCTCCTAAGAAGAGGTGGACAATCAATAATTGAGTGAAAGCAGGATAATGCAGTGGTTAGGAGCATACACTTGACAGTCAAACCAACCTAGGTCAATTATTGGCTGTGTGACCACAGGCAAGTTGTTTAACTTCTCAGAGCCCCAGTTTCCTCATCTGTATAATAAAGATAATAGTGGGTATCTAATAGCCCAAGCTTGTTTCCACGAAGTCAGTTATGACTCATGGTGACCCCATGTGTTTAAGTGTAGAACTGCTCCATAGGGTTTTCTTGACTGTAGTATTTATGGAAGCAGATCACCAGGTCATTCTTCTGCAGTACTGCTGGGTGGGTTCAAACTGCCAATCTTTAGGTTAGTAATTGAGCACAAACCATTTGTGCCACTCGGGACTCCTGGGTATCAAAACAAACAAACAGACGAAAAGTTGCTGAGAATACGTGGCTGGTAAATGGTGAGTCTTGGATTCAAACTCAGATCTGCCTGACTCCAAAACTATGCTCTTTCTCTGAAGCAAGCTGCCAGAGCCAGTTTCTCCTTGCTCTTGGTGTTTCTCCTCATAGTCTTCCTGTCTTGGAGTCAATCCTCGGCCACCAAATGAGACATCTGGCCCCCACCTGCTTACTGCAGTTAGTCTAATATAATTTGATGACTGCCTTCAGGAGTGACAGTGCCTGCTACCACTACATCTCTCCTGCTCCCTCTCTCCTCAGTTCCCAGGGAGAATCTGCATTTGCTTTCCAGGTCTCTTGAAGGAAAACCCCAGTTTAACATGAAAACAGAGCACAGACTCCAGAATAGCATACCAAGGGTGGGCCCCATGTACAAATATGCAGGTATCCAGGCAGTCTTGTCAGCTGAGCTTCTCTGCTGGCATGTGTGCCTAACAGTGCTAAGAGGTCTCCAGGGCAAAAAACAAAGGTCTTTTTCATTCATTGACTTACCCAAGCCCATATGGCCACTCTCCCTCCTGACACTTCAAACTAGCATCCCCACAATATGGTCCATCTAGCCCTAGTACTTGAGAAGATGATAGGTGATGCGTGAAAGCGTTTTAATTTAATAGTTATGTATATATTTCAATGCATTTGAGGAAAAAAATTAACCACCATGCCAAATCAATGATTTTAAGGACATAAGTGTTTAGGATGAGGTGGGGGAAAAAAAAAAAAAGTCGATTGATGGATTTAAATAAAAAATACCAAGGAATGGCACAGATGGGACAAATAAGACAAGACCCAGGAAGGTCATAGGCAAATAAATGAGGCTTTGGAAACACTGATTTAAAACAAGACTCATGAACCAAACAACTCAGAAAAGGAGGGTAAGAATGTTGCACAACTTGAAGAATGCAATCCATGTCCCTAAAGTGTACTATGCACTGTGAAAGGTGGACGGTTTATAGACATTCCACTAAAAGAAGAGCTCCATGTACAAATACACACATTGTTATGATTTAAATAGGTCTCTTTTCTACAGGACTTCTCAGAGTCTTCACTCTAATACATTTGTGAATCTTGAAAAAAAGAATGTAGTGTGCAGCGTGTCCAAAATTTATTTAAGCATAAACCAAAAAACCAAACCTGTTGCCATTGAGTTGATTCCAACTCATAGTGATTCTTTAGGACAAGTAGAAATGCCCCATTGGGTTTCCAAGGCTGTAAATCTTTATGGAAGCAGACTGCCACATCTTTCACTCGCGAGCATCTGGTGGATTTGAACTGTCAACCTTTTGGTTAGGTTTAACTGAGCCTTAAATATTTAAGCATAAAAAAAAGCAACAAAAAAAGCCATAGCTGTCAAGCTGATTCTGACTCATAGTGACCCTTTTAGGACAGAGTAGAAATGCCCCATACAGTTTCCAAGGCTGTAATCTTTAGAGAAGCAGACTGCCACATCTTTCTCCCACAGAACGGCTGGTGGGTTCAAACTGCCAACCTTTCAGTTAACAGCTGAGTGCTTAAGAACTGTGCCACCAGGGCTCCTCCACCAGGGCTAGAAACTTTTTTTTTTCCCAGACTCTCTCTTGAGACTTGTACTCTTGGGAATGACTGCACCTTTGGATACCCTGAGCTAGGTGGTCACCCAAGATCCAGCCCTCACTCATTTCCTTCTTGGGCTTGTTCTCATCAACCTGGCCCAACTCTTGGCTCCCAGTACTTAACACTTACAGGGCTGTCCAAACAACTCCTGCTTTTCAAGGACCTGTCCTTCTGCACAAATTCCCTGGATGATGCAAATGGTTGACATGTTCGGCTGCTAACCAAAAGGTTGTGGTTCGAGTCTACCCAGAAGTGCCTCAGAAGAAAGGCCTGATGATCTACTTCTGAAAAATCAAGCACTGAAAACCATATGGAGCACAGTTCTTCTCTGACACACATGGGTTGCCATGAGTTGGAATTGACCCAACAGCAACTGGTAAAGTGGTCTCTGCATACGTTCCCCAGACCACACAGGTATGAAGGTACAAATGTACCATGTGCTACTGTCACTCAGGCTACAATTGTTTGGACCAGTTGTTTTGACCCAAGCTGCGCCACTCAGATCAACTTCCTTGAGACTTTGGAATTGAGAAGGAGAAAGTGATTTGGTCTGTCTCCTTGTGGATGAATCTGTAGTACATAAATCAGGGAGCTGTTCCTTTGGGTATTTTCTGCTAAGAGAACCAGGGAAGCAGAGAAAACTCAGATGGATAGATAGATACATAGATAGCTAGGTAGATAGATGGTAGATATGCAGAAAGAAGACGAGGTAAAAAATGGAGAGAAGACCCTGATGGGATTCAGGGCCCTGGTTCCTACTCTCTCCTGAGGTCCAATTGCATTCCTATTCTAGTACCTTTAAATAAATTCCTCCTGTTGCTTAATCAAGCTCTGATGTTCCACTTAAGACTTAAGGGCTCTAACTAATACTCAGTCTTAATCTACACTTACCTCCTGGGCACTCTCCAGGTCTCCGTTATCACTTTGGCCCCTGCATTGCGTTCCTCATGTCATGGCCCCAGAATGCCCCTCCTGGCATTTTGACCCTTGTCTGCCTGCAGATTCTCAACTTGGCCAATCACTTGATAACAAGAGTCTTCTAATAGTTCTCCGTGCCTGCAGTGCCTTGCCTGAGAGATTTGGATACCCTCAGAAAAGAACCTTCTTGATGCTCTGGAAAGGAGATTCAAGCTGGCAATCCCAGTAACAACCAGAAATACCCTTTGTTAGATGGTCATGAAACAGCTCAGCAAAGGTCGTATTTTGTGAAATAAAAAGAAGACAACCACCAAAACAACTGGCAATCCTTGACTTATGGAGTGAGAGGTGGTCAGACAATAAGTGTGTAGGAGCCTGGGCACATGGCTCAGGGGGCTCATGTACTTCCTTTGTCTTCCTGCCAGAAGACATCATTTTAATAATGAGGACATTTTTTATTCAACCACTATTCCCTGAGCACAAGCTATGAGGTAGACAGGTACTATGCTAAGCCCTGGGATAGCAATATTAATAAGACCTAATTCCCATTTTGGAGGAGTTCCTAGTCTGATAACAAGACAGACATGTTCTCCAACTGTTACTATAAGGTACAGGAATGATAGGGAAGAGGTGGCCAACCACCAGTTGCTATGGGAATGCTGAGTGGGGGGAGGCGCATCCAACTCAGCAGTAGTGGTGGCGGGGGCAATATTAGGAAGGGTCTCCAGCTGGATGCCATTCTTGAAAGATGAGGCAGGGCCAGTGGAAAAGAAAAGGAGGTACTGCAGGAGGAGGAGCAATATGTGCAAAGGCAGAGAATCAAGGGTGTGCATGGCTTTGGTCGGGATGCAGCAGAGGATAAACATGAAGGTGTCCCAGAATGTGAGGCCGGGCAGGTGGCAGAGGCCCTCCCAAAGACAGTGGAACCTACTGCAGGGTGAGCTATAAGAGGGTTTTGAGCAGATGCGAGAACAACCACAGGCAGCAGAGTGGGGACAGTTTGGCAGAGATGACACTGGAGACAGGCAGGTCAGTTGGGAGGCCCATAGAAGCCTTGTGAGTGTTTCAGAAGCATCATTTACCATAGCAGGTCATTTGGAATGATTGTGAAGACGAAGACTGTGAAAGAAACAGTGGGATTTGGGCCAGGGTCTGGGATGCAGGCCAAGGTGAGGTTGTGACAGCAGTTCTCTCTGAATCTCCCTCACACTGCATGGGCTGCTGGGAGATCCTGCTGCTGCTCAGGCCCAGCTGCCTCCAGCTGGAGAACCAGTAGGTGGGGAGAGGCAGAGAAATGGAAACCAGGGCTTCAGGAAACACTGGAATATTCTAGGAGTGAGAGAAACTCCAAGCTGACTCAGCATGACTCCTCAAGAAAATAGAATAGAAGTGGCAGCCTCACTCAATATCTAGCAGGTAACAGCTTAGCTTTTGAAAACGCTATCTCCCTGTTACCTCCAACTAGCTTTCAAGTCCTCAATGCCGTCCCCTGTACCTCCCCAGAACCTGGTTCCCTTGAATATCTTCTCTCTGTCCTTTATGAGCAACTTCTCCTTTTCTGTTTACTTTCACTTCCTATTTCTTCCCTTGACCCTGTTAAGGATAATAGATAGCTGCCATCAAGTTGACTCTGACTCATGGCGACCTTATGTACAACAGAATGAAATGTTGCCCAGTCCTGCATCATATTCGTGATCATCAGCATTTTTGAGTCCATCATTTGTGGCTAGTGTACCAGTCCCTCTCACCCTTGCTGGACCTCTACTTCAACCAATATGATGTCCTCATTCAGCAAGTGATCACTCCTGATAACATGTCCAAAGCAAGTGAGCCAGACAATGTTCTGTTGTGATCCATAAGGTTTTCTTTCATTGGCTAATTTTCAGAAGTAGAGCTCTAGGCCTTTCTTCCTAGTCTGTCATAGCCTGGAAGTTCCACTGAAACCTGTCCACCATAGGTTACTCTGCTGGTATTTGAAATACCAGTGGCATAGCCTCCAGCATCATAGCAACACACAAGCCACCACAGTATAACAACCTGACAGATGGGTGGTGGGTTAAAGATAATAGCTCACATTAATTGGTTACTTACCATGTGCTCTGCCCTGTGCTAAGTTTTTTACATACATTATCTCGTATAATCTTCACAATAACCCTATGAAGCTGATACTACTAGTTCAACCATTTTATAGACGAGGAAATGGAGGCTTAGCAAGGTTAAGTTAACTTGCCTAAAGTCACATAGCTATTGAGTCGTGGCACTCTAATTTGAACTTAAGCAGTCTGACTATGGAGCCCAGTCTCTTAACCCCAATACTGTCTCCCAAGTTGCCCTTAGGTCACTGTTTCCCTCACCCTCATTTGAAATATTTGGAAAGAACATTCTATATTTGCTGCCTCTTCTGCTTCATTGCCCATCTATCTCTTAAATACCGTTGATCTGGCTTCCATTCTAATCAGGGACTTCCTAGTTTCCAAATGGAGTATCCTCATAGTCTTCCACCTTCCTGCAGCACTCAGTGATGTGGATGGGCACATTCTTTGGGCATTTCCATTTGTCTCTGAAACCAAACCAAACCCGTTGCCATCGAGTCAATTCTGACTCATAGCGACTCTATAGGACATATTAGACTGCCCCGTGGGGTTTTGAAGGAGCATCTGGTGGATTCGAACTGCCAGCCTTTTGGTTAGCTGCTAAGCTCTTAGCCACTGCACCACCAGGCCTCCGAGAACCATTAATTCTCCTGGTTTTACTCCTACCTCTCTTAATGTCATGTCTTTGCTTCCTCCTCTTCTCCCAGCATAATTTATACTCTTCCAAAGGTTCTGTCCTCAGCCTTCTCTCTATACACTCTTCTCTTGGTAGCTTTGTGGACTTATATTGACTTCTCTAGGTAGCCTCTCAGATGGTTGTCTCTAGCCACAACTTTTGGAGCCATAGAAATATTTACCTATCTATTACAGAGTTCAACTTTTCCCAGAACCTGCCCCTCCCTTCTTGGTGAATAGCTATACCCCCTCCTAGTAACTCAGCCTCAAAACCTTATAGTCTCTTGAGTTGACCTTTGATCCTGTCCTCCACATCCCATTAGTGGGTACTACATCTGTGGAGTCTGCCCAAACACCTACTTCTGTAATTACCTGTCCCTCTTTCCCCATGGTTCTCATCGAGTCCTGCCTCATTAGCTTCCTTACAGCGCACGCATGCACACACACACACGCGCACACACACACACACGCACTTACCAACTATGAGCCATGTGCCGTGCCTGGTACTGGGGATGCAGCCATGAACTAGACAGACAAGGTCCCTGCCCTTGAGGAACTCAGGCCTGGTGGGTGGGACAGATGAGGGAACAAGTAATTGCCACTTACTATGATAAGTGCTTTGGGGATACAGTAAGTTGTGTTTGTTGTAGGAGCCCTTTGGAGGAGCTGCCATCCCAGAATTGAGGAGTCAGGCAAGGCTTCCTAGTGAAAATAACATTTAAACAGGCCTGAAGGTGTGAACTGAAGTCAACCAGGGGAAGGTTAGGAAAGACAGAGAAGGCAAGAGAGGGAGCTGAGCACTATAGGCTGAGAGAACAATGCAAAGACATGGAAATTGGGGAGAGTGTGGTTCATTTGGAGTCCTTGGGTGGTGCAAATGGTTAAGTGCTCAGCAACTAACCTAAAGGTTGGTGGTTCAAATCCACCCAGAGGCACCTCAGAAGAAAGGCCTGGTGATCTACTTCCAAAAGGTCACATCCATTGAAAACTCCATGGAGCATAGTTTTACTTTGAAACACATGGGGTCACCATGAATCAGAATCGATTTAATGGCAACTCATGTTTTTTAATGGTTCATTTGGGGAACTAGTGGAAATTCAGTATGGCCGAGGAGCAGAGTCTGAGGAGGGGTGGTAAGAGATGAGGCTGGAGGGGTATGCAAGGCCCAACTCATGTAGGGTCTCTTGAATTGGGTTAAGGAGTTTGAAATTTATCCTGCAAGCAATGGGGAGCCACTGAGGAGTTTTAAGCAGTGGAGGAACATAATCAATATCCATTTTAGAATAGTATAGAATCCATTTGCTATACTATCCTACAGTATAGAAAATGGATTTGAGATTGTCCATATGGGAGGCTTGTTAGATCACACAGTTAAGAAGGTTGTTGTCATAGTCTAGGCAAAAATGATGGTGATGGTGACCTGGTCAGCAAAAGAGCCATGAGGGTGGACAGAAGTCTATAAGTTTGAAAGATATTTCTGACATAGGGTTGATGGATCAGTGGTTTATTATAAATATCAGGGAAAGGGAGAGGAGAGGGATAAAGGATGTGGATGGAGGTGCCATTCACAAAGGCTAGTTACACTTGAAGAGGACCTGGTCTGGGGGAAGAGGATGAGTTCAGCTCTGAACAGGTTAGCCAAGGAGAGCTATCTAGTAGGCAGTTGGGTACATGAATTTGGAACTTCGGAGAGGGACTGGAATTGTCAGTATTGAAGTGGTACCTGAAGTCATTAGACCAGATGAGGTCATCTGGGAGGGCCTGAAGGACAGCCTGATTTTAGGGATGGGCCTGAGTTAGAAAGTGAATAGATAGTAAGAAGTAGAGATAGCAAGTTTAGACAAGTTGTTAAAGAAATTTAGCTTTAAACAAGAGAAGCAATGCAGTAGCTGGAGTAAGCTGGGGGGAAGAGAGAGTTTTTCTTTGTTTTATGATGAACGAGACATGCTCATGATTTCTAGTTCAGAGCCTCCCCTTTTATAGTTAATATTTTTAAAAATTGTGTTAAATATGTATGTAACAAATTGTTTGCCTTTTCAGTGTTGTTCACTGGATAATTCTGTGACATTAGTTATGCTTATCACATTGTCCAACCATTACCACCATCATCTGTTTCCAAATTTTCCCATCACTTTTAAAAGAAGCTCAATGTTCCTTAAGCAGTGAGTCCCCTCTTTCCCCTCCTTCCCACTGCCCCTAGTAACCACTAATAAACTTTGGTCTTTATACACATGGCTATCGTAGATATTTCATATACAGTAAAACCTGCAAAAGCCAGGAACCTGTGTAAGGCGGAAACCTGTCAGAGAAGGAAAACTCAAATATTTTCCACTAAAATGAGCCATAGAAAAGTGGTTAGACTGCACCCTGTCAAAGGCAGAAAACTTGCAAGACCAGGAAAAACGAGACAGTCCTGTGGAGTTCTGGCTCTCACAGTTTTCACTGTAAGTGGAATCATATAATATCTGTTGTTCAGGGCCATTTGGACCATCCCAACTCGCTTGACAAGGTGCTAGCACAATTGAGCCAACGTACCAGGAATTTTGGGTCAGATAAGAAGGAGGCAGGTACCTTGGGAGAAGACATCCCTTTTTGTCTCTAAGAGGCCACAGGTGCTTCAGAGCTCCCCTCCAGACTTCTTTTCTTCATTCTCTTCATTCATATCACATCCACTCTCATGGCTTTACAAACAAATTATTTACTGAGACCACCATTCATCTGTCAGTTTGTCATACTGTGATGGTTTGTGTGTTGCCATCATGTTGAAAGCTATACCACCGGTATTTCAATATCAGCAGGGTCAACCATGGTGGACAGGTTTCAGCAGAGCTTCCAGACTAAGACAGGCTAGGAAGAAAGACTTGGTGATCTAATTCCAAAAATTAGCCAATGAAAACCTTATGGATCACAACAGAATATTGTCTGATAGATTCAAATTCCAACAGCATTCTTTAACAAGATGGAAAAACTAACTACGAATTTTATATGGAAAGGAAAGAGGCCCCAGATAAATAAAGCATTACTGAAGAAGAACTAGATAGGAGGCCACACACTACGTGATCTCAGAACCTATTATACAGCCACAGTAGTCACGACAGCCTGGTACTGGTACAACGACATGTAGACCAACAGAAGAGAATTGAGAACCCAGACGTAAATCCATCCACTTATGGGCAGCTGATTTTTGACAAAGGGCCAAAGTCCATTAAATGGGGAAGAGACAGTCTATTGAACAAACAGTACTGGCAAAACTGGCTGTCTATCTGTAGAAAAATGAAACAGGACCCATTCCTCACACCATACACAAAAACTAACTCGAAATGTATCAAAGACCTAAATATAAAACCTAAAACTATAAAGATCAAGGAAGAAAAAATAGGGACAACGCTAGGGGCCCTAATATATGGCATAAATAGAATACCAAACATAACTAAAAATGCACAAACAGCAGAAGATTAGCTAGATAAGTGGGACCTCCTAAAAATTAAACACGCTCATCAAAAGACTTCCCCAAAAGAGTAAAAAGAGAACATACAGACTGGGAAAGAAATGTTCGGCTATGACAAATCCGACAAAGGTCTAATCTCTAAAATTTAACCTTTTGGTTAGCAGCTGAGTTCTTAACCACTGCACCACCACGGCAGTTTGAATCCACCAGTGGCTCCTTGGAAACCCTATGGGGCCATTCTACTCTGTCCTGTAGGTTCGCATATGAGTCAGAATTGACTCAATGACATCGAGTTCTTTTGCCATGAGAGAGATGCAAATCAAAACTAGTGAGATACCATCTTACCCCAATGATAATGGCAGTAATAAGTAAAAAAAGAAAAAAAAGACTCTAGAAAATAACAAATGTTGGCGAGGTTGTGGGGAGATTAGAACTCTTATACACTGCGGGTGGGAATGTAAAATGGTATAACCACTATGGAAAACGGTATGGCGCCTCCTTAAGAAGCTCGAAATAGAAATACCATATGATTCAGCGATCCTACCCCTAGGTATATACCCTAAAGAAATAAGAGCCGTGACACGAATAGACATATACACAACCATGTTCATTGCAGCATTATTCGCAATAGCAAATAGATGGAAACAACCTAAGTGCCCATCAGTGAATGAATGGATAAACAAACTGTGGGACATACACAGTGGAATACTACACAATGATAAAGAACAATGACAAATCCATGAAACATCCCACAACATGGATGAATTTGGAGGATGTTATGCTGAGTGAGATAAGTCAGTCACAACAGGACAAATATTGTATGAGACCACTATTATAAAAAACAATAAAAGATTTACACAGAAAAAAAATTCTTTGATGGTTACCAGGGATAATAACAACCTGTGATATCCAGATGACACCATCTTGCTTGCTGAAAGCGAAGAGGACTTGGAGAACTTACTGATGAAGATCAAAGACTACAGCCTTTAGTATGTATTACACCTTGTAAAAATGACATGGGGTCAGTGTCTGACCTCCTCTAACTTCACATGGGGAAAGGAGAATCAAGATCAACAGCCCAAGGCTGATTCATAAGAGGCGGAGGCCAGACATGCCTTCTCTCTCCACCATCTTTACCAATTCTGACACCAACTGTCCCTCCCACAGCACTCTCTACTGGGTTTGATAATTCATTGCAATGGTCATACAGAACTCATAGACCATGCTCATGATTATGGGGTGTATTTGGGAAGTAACAGGTTACAATTCAGGTTGAGTAATGCTCAGGATACAGTTCTTCCATCAGGACAGCCTCTTCCCAGTTACGCTCACAGGCACATCTCTCCCTGGCCCTCAGTCTCAGCCCAAAGGCACTCAGCTTTCTTGCTCATTGGGCCGGGAAGCCCACTGCACCTTCTCCTGCGAATCTCTCCTGCGGGTCTCTCCTGCCAGTCTCTACTTCCTTGGTGGTGGTGGGCTCTTCTCTTTCCTGCCTCTGGGGTGGCTTATTTCAAGCCCAGCAGGATGGCAAAACTGACCAATCCAGTTGATGGGCTACAATTACCCTATCTGCCAGTCCTGCCCAATCATCTGAGTGGAAGTTATAAGACCATGATGAGAAAGGCCACGCAAAAGCAATCCATTACACTTCACACCTCAACATAAAGAAAACAAAAACCCTCACAACTAGACCAATAAGCAACATCATGATAAATAGAGAAAACATTGATGTTGTAAAGGATTTCATTTTACTTGGATCCACAGTCAACACCCGTGGAAGCAGCAGTCAAGAAATCAAACGATGCGTTGCATTGGGCAAATCTGCTGCAAAAGACATCTTTAAAGTGTTGAAAAACAAAGTGTCACTATGAGGACTAAAGTGCGCCTGACTCAAGCCATGGTATTTTCAATCACTTCATATGCATGCAAAGTTGAACAATAAATAAGGAAGACTGAAGAAGAATCGATGCCTTTGAATTATGGTGTTGGCAAATAACATTGAATATACCGTGGACTGCCAGAAGAACGAACAAGTCTCTCTAGGAAGAAGTACAGCCAGAGTCCTTTGAAGCAAGGATGGGAGACTTCATTTCACGTAGTTTGGATATGTTATCAGGAGGAACCAGTCCCTGGAGAAGGACATTGTCATGGATTGAATTGTGTCCCCCAAAAATACCTGTGAACTTGGCTAGGTCATGATTCCCAGTGTTGTATGATTGTCTACCATTTTATCATCTGATGTAATTTCCTTATGTGTTGTAAATGCTATCATTGTGATATAATAAGATGGATTAGCAGCAGTTATATTGATAAGGTCTACAAGATTAGATAGTGTCTTAAGCCAATCTCTTTTGAGATATAAAAGAGAGAAGCGAGCAGAGAGACATGGGGATCTCATACCACCAAGAAAGCAGTGCTGGGAGCAGAGCGCGTCCTTTGGACCTGAGGTTCTTGCACTGAGATGCTCCCAGACCAAGGGAAGACTGATACATCACAGGGACCTTTCTCCAGAGCTGACAGAGAGAGAAAGCCTTCCCCTGGAGCTGATGCTTTGAATTTGGACTTGTAGCCTACTAGACTGTGAGAGAATAAATTTCTCTTTGTTAAAAGCCATCCACTTGTGGTATTTCTATTATAGCAGCACTAGATGACTAAGACAGACATCATGCTTGGTAAGGCAGAGGGTCAGCAAAAAAGAGGAAGACCCTCGAAAAGATGGATTGACACAGTGCCTGCAACAATAGGCTCAAACATAGCAATGATTGTGAGGATGGTGCAGGACTGGGCAGTGTTTCCTTCTGTTGTTCATAGGGTCGCTGTGAGTCGGAACCAACTCGACGGCACCTAAAAACAACAGCAACAGGGATGGGAGAGGGAGAGGGGGAAATTACTAACTAGATAGAAGACACATGTTAATATTGGTGAAGGTAAAGGCAATACACAATATGGGGGAAGTCAGTACAATATGACCACGGCAAAGGAAGACACTGAGAGGAACACAAGAATAAAGGGCAACTGCAGTAATTACTATAACTGCAAAATAGTATTAACAAACAATGATTTACAAATGGATACATAGGTAGATAGGTATGCTAAAGAGGTGTGGGAGGGTATAAGGGAGTACACCCACCTGCAGATATAGGTTTGGTTGTGGATATTTCTACATACAGAATTGTAGGTGCTGCATGTATATTAATATAGACAATAGAGCACACAAGGGGAGCAGTTAGGGAAACTTTTTAGACACAACCAAACTCCTCATAGTATGAAGTTCCTAGGCTTGAAGGTGAGTCGAGGAACATCTGCGTCAACTGGCACAACATAGTTCATAAAGACAAAGTTGTCATCCTACTTTGATGAGTAGCATCTGGGGTCTTAAAAGCTTGCAAGCGGCCATCTAAGATACAACTATTGGTCTCTTACCATCTGGAGCAAAGGAGAGTGAAGAAAACCAAAGACTCAAGGGAGCAATGAGTCCAAAGGACTAATGGACTATATGAATGTAGCCTATATAACCCCAACACCAGAAGAACTAGATGGTGCCCAGCTACTACTACCGACTGCTCTGACTGAGATCACAACAGAAGGTCCCAGACAGAGTGGGAGAAAAATATAGAACAAAAAAATCAAACTCACAAAACAGATGAGATTTATTGGTCTGATAGAGACTAGAGGAGCCCCCAAGACTATGGCCCTAAGACACCCTTCTGACCTGGAACTGAAGCCATTCCTGGAGACCACCTTTCAGTCAAACAATAGGCAACCCATAAAATAAACAATAACACTTAAGAGGAATGTCTTCCTTAGGACAATCAATTATACGAGACCAAAAGACAACATTTGCTCAAAAGCAAAGATGAGAAGGCAGGAAGGGGTGGAAAATCTGGACAAAAGGAAATGGAGAACTCAGGGCAGAAATGGGGACAATGCTGACACATTGTGGGGAATGCAACCAGTGTCATGGAACACTTTGTGTACAAGCTATTGAATGGGAAACTAAGTTAGTGTGTGAACTTTCACCTAATGCACAATAAATAATAATAATAAAAAAAGAATATTATCTGATTAGTGCTAGAAGATGAGCCCCTAGGTTGGAAGTCAGTCAAAATACACAGTGATTCTCTTAGTCATCTAGTGCTGCTCTAATAGAAATACCACAAGTGGATAGCTTTAACAAAGAGAAATTTATTCTCTCACAGTCTAGAAGGGTAGAAGTCCAAATTCAGCACCAGCTCTCAGGGAAGGCTTTCTTTCTCTGTCGGTTCTGGAGGAAGGTCCTCATCATCAGTCTTCCCTTGGTCTAGGAGCTTCTCAGGTGCAGGGACCCCAGGTCCAAAGGATGTGCTCGCACTGCTTTCTTGGTGGCATGAGGTCCCCCTGTC
Source organism: Trichechus manatus latirostris (assembly GCF_000243295.1). NCBI lineage: Eukaryota > Metazoa > Chordata > Mammalia > Sirenia > Trichechidae > Trichechus > Trichechus manatus. The sequence continues at coordinate 23,123,810 of NW_004443944.1, forward strand.
TCTCTGCTCACTTCTTTCTTCTATATCTCAAAAGAGATTGGTTTAAGACACAATCTAATCTTGTAGCTTGAGTCCCCTCCCATTAACATAGTTGCCACTAATCCCATCTCATTAACATCATAGAGATAGGATTTATAACACGTAGGAAAATCACATCAGATGACAAAATGGTGGACAATCACATAATACTGGGAATCATGGCCTAGCAAAATCGATACACATATTTTTGGGGGACAAAATTCAATTTGTGACAGTGGCTACAACAGTGGACTCAAGCATGCCAATGATTGTCAAGATGGCACAGGAACGGGAAATGTTTCATTTTGTTGTACGTGGGGTCACCATGAGCTGGAGCTGACTTGTTAGCGACTAACAACAACAACAACATATACTGAGAAGTTTTAAATTTATATTTAAAACTAGGACTTTGGCCCTGAACCCTAGACTTGTATATCCAGTTGCTAACCCAACATCCCTATTTGGATTTCCAATGCACTTCTTAAATGTAACACACCCCAAACCAAACCCTTATCTTCCCCTCACCTTGCCACTAAACCTACTCGTCCCTTGGTCTGCCCAGAGTTCAGACCAAAGAGCTCAGTTGTCCTTGATTCTTCTCACCTCACCCTCTACTCACCATATTCAGTCTGTCAGCAATTCTTGTTGGTACCACATTCAGATATCCAGATGCTAAACATCTCTCACCACTCCCTCTCTTCCACATTAGCCTAAGCTACCATCATCTCCACCTGGTTTAATGCAGGATTCCAGTAACAGGTATCCCTTGTTTCTGTGCTTGTCTTCCCATGGTACATACTCAGAACAACAGCCAGAACATGAGTTCATGTTGCTGCTGTGCTCAAAACCCTCCCATGACTCCCATCTCACTCAGGGTAAAAGTCAAAGTCCTGACAATGGCCCTCCAGGCTTTACTGTGCCTGCCCCCATCCCTGACCCCCAGCCCTCATCTGCTAGTGCTCTCCACCTCAGTCACTTCTCTCTAGCCATACTGGTCTCCACAGCCTGCAACACCTACAACACCCTATTCACCCTCCATCCTTATCATCCTTGCCTTTGTGGATCTTTCTGCCTGGAACACTCTTCCCCCAATCTCTCCATCACCTATTCCCTCACTTCCTTCAGGTCCTTGCTAAAATATCTCTTTTCAGTGAAACATTTCCCGACTATTTAAAATTACAACTCCTTGAGCATTATGCTCCTTTAAGGTATATCTACATGGGATCCAAAGATAGTTGACAACAAAAACTCAAAAGATTACATGGGAGCCTTAGGGGGCAGTGAGTTTATGTAAATGGAGAGGAACAACTCAGAAAAAGAGGGTGAGAATGGTTGCACAGCTCAAAGAATGTAATCAATGTCACTGAATTTTACGTATAGAAACTCGAATTTGTTACGTTTTTGCTGTGAGTATTCTCAACAAATCCCCCCTACCTCCCCACCCCTTGATGTTGAGTTGATCCCAACTCATAGAGACCCTATAGGACAGAGTAGAACTGCCCCATAGGATTTCCAAGGCTGTAAACTTTTTTTAAAAAATTTTTTTCTGGTACAAAAATTTATACATACATTGTTATGTGACTCTAATTGCTCTCCCCATACTGTAACAGCACACACCTCCCTTCCACCCCTGACTCCCCATGTCCATTCAGCCACCTCCTAACTCTCTCTGCCCTCCCATCTCACCTCTGGACAAAAGCCGCCTGTCTAGTCTCCTGTATCTACCTGAGCCAAGAGGCACACTCCTCACGAGTATCACTCCATGTCCCAGAGTCCAGTCTAATCCCTGTCCGAAGAGTTGGCCTCAGAAATTTTTTAGTTCTGGGCTGATAGAGAATCCAAGGGCCATGTTTTCTGGGGTTCCGCCAGTCTCAGTCAGACCATTAAGTCTGGTCTTCTTACTAGAATTTGAGTTCTGCACCCGACTTTTCTCCTGCTCCTTCCGGGACTCTCTGTTGTGTTCCCTGTCAGGGGTATCATTGGTAGAAGCCGGGCACCATCTACATTCTCTGGTCTCAGGCTGATGAAGTCTCTGGTTTATGTGGCCCTTTCTGTCTCTTGGGCTAATACTTTCCTTGTGTCTTTGGTGTTCTTCATTCTCCTTTACT
>NW_004443944.1:23136873-23216678 GCF_000243295.1 Trichechus manatus latirostris
GATTTGTACTTTTGTGGCTTTTTGGCCATAAAAGATGCTTTGTAATATTTCGATGCTTTAGACTTTGTTAAGGCTTGCTTTATGGCCTAATACGTGGTCTCTTCTGGAGAATGTTTCATGTGCATTGGAAAAGAAAGTATACTTGGCTGCTGTTGGGTGGAGTGTTCGGTATATGTCTATGAGATCAAATTGGTTGATTGTAGCATAGCTCTTCCATGTCTTTGGTCAGCTTCTTTCTAGATGTTCTGTCCTTCTCCAAAAGTGGTGTGTTGAAGTCTCCTACTACTATTGTTGAGCACTGTATCTCTCTTTTCAGTGCTGTAAGAGTTTGTTTTATGTATTTTGGAGCCCTGTCTTTAGGTGCATAAATATTTATTAAGGTTATGTCCTCCTGGTGTATTGACCCTGTAATCATTATATAGTGTCCTTCCTTATCCTTTGTGGTGGATTTTACTTAAAGTGTATTTTGTCAGAGATTAATATTGCCACTTCTGCTCTTTTTTGAGTGTTGTTTGCTTGATGTATTTTTTTCCCATCCTTTGAGTTTTAGTTTGTTTGTGTCTTTAAGTGTAAGGTGCGTCTCTTGTAGGCAGCATGTAGCTGGGTCATGTTTTTTAATCCAATCTGCCACTCTCTATCTCTTTATTGGTGCATTTAGTCCATTTACATTCAGCGTAATTATTGATAGGTATGAGTTTTGTGCTGTCATTTTGATGTCTTTTTTTGTGTGTGTTGTTCACAGTTTCTTTGTTCCACTTAATTTTCTGTGCTCCGTTGTTTTTCTTCATGTATTTTCTTTTCATCTTTTTCATTGTTGTTGATTTCGTGTTTGCTAAGTCTTTGCATTTTTCTAGTTTTTTATTTTGACTTGTAGGATTGTTAGTTTCCGTTGTGGTTACCTTGATATTTACTACTATTTTTCTAAGTTTATACCAGTTTTTTATTTCTTTATATTGCCTTGACTTCCTCTCCATATGAAAAATCTATGTCTACATTTTTGAAGTCCCTCTTTTTTGTTTTAATGTTGTCATCTTTTACATATTTACATCTGTTTCCCTATTTTCAGTGTTTTAGCTTTGATTTACTTTTGTGACTTCCCTATCTGGGTTGATATCTGGTTGCTCTGTCCTGTGTTCTAGTCTTCAGTTGTTATCTGATGTTACTGATTTTCTAACTGGAGGACTCGCTTTAGTATTTCTTGTCATTTTGGTTTGGTTTTTGCAAATTCCCTAAACTTCTGTTTATCTGGAAATGCCCTAATTTCGCCATCATATTGGAGAGATAGTTTCGCTGGATATATAATTCTTGGCTTGCAGTTTTTTTCCTTCAAGGCTTTATATACGTCATACCGTTGCCTTCTTGCCTGCATGGTTTCTGCTGAGTAGTCTGAGCTTATTCTTTTTGACTCTCCTTTGTAGATGACTTTTTGTTTATCCCTAGCCGCTCTTAAAATTCTCTCTTTATCTTTGGTTTTGGCAAGTTTGATTATATGTCTTGGTGACTTTCTTTTGGGATCTACCTTATGTGAGGTTCAATGATCATCTTGGATAGATATCTTGTTATCTTTCATGATATCAGGGAAGTTTTCTGCCAACAAATCTTCAACAATTCTCTCTGTATTTTCTGTTATCCCCCCCTGTTCTGGTACTCCAGCCACTCGTAGGTTATTCCTCTTGAGAAAGTCCCACATAATTCTTAAGATTTCTTCATTTTTTTAAAATCCTTTATCTGATTTTTCCTCAAATAAGTTAGTGTCAAGTGCTTTTTCTTCAATCTCACTAATTCTGACTTCCAGTGCCTCAATTCTGCTCCTATGACTTTCTTTTGAGTTGTCTAATTCTGAAATTTTACTGTCAATCTTCTGGATTTCTGATTGCTGTCTCTCTATGGATTCTTGCAGCCTGTTAAATTTGTCATTATGTTCTTCTCTAATCTTTTTAATTTCCTCTATTGTGTGTTCTGTATTTTGCTTAATTTCCTTCCTAATTTCTCAAAGAGTTCTGTATATTAATCTTTTGTATTCTGCCTCTGGTAATTCCAAGAAATTTTCCTCCTCTGGAAAATTTCTAGATACTTTATTTTGGAAGCTTGCTGAAGCCATCATGGATTGCCTCTTTATGTGATTTGATATTGACTGTTGTCTCTGAGCCATCAATAAGTTATTCTATTTATTTATTTTATGTTTGCTTACTGTGTCCTAGCTTCTTGTTTTGTTTTGATAGGCCGAAATAGGCTGCTCGTGTGAGCTAGTTTGATTATTGGCAACTTTGAAGCTCTGATGTCCTGTCACCAGGTGGTTAGATCTGTTACTAGGTATGGGAGCTCAGGAGTCCGCCCACTGCTCCTGTATGGATTCAGCTCAGATGCCCAGGTAGATAGCCACCAAGTGTGTGGTGTAGGCTCTGACTTACAGTCCTAGACAGGCATGGGTGATTGGTGTAGGCACAGGCATCTGGCTGCAGCAGGCGGACACACTCTGAGCAAGGCAGGAGGCTGATGGCCGCCCCCGAGGGTCCAGGAGGAAGGCGTGTCCGTGTTCCCTAAAGCACGTAGGTGGGTGGGTTTTGCAGCCAGACTATAAGCACCTAATGCTGTTGGCTGTAAGGACTCGGGGGCACCTCTTATTCATGGGCCCCTGTTGCAGGTGGCTAGGTAGCATGGGTGGAACCACCAGTCCTCAGGCCCCTGATGTGGGTAGGTGAAGACCCTGCTTAATGAGCAGAGCAGTGTCAAATGTCACTTCACGGCTGAAACAGTTGAAGTTAGAGTTCCGGTATATACCTTGTTGTACTGTGGTAATGAGGGCCTACGCTGTTGAGATGGGCCCACACAAGTCTATGCAGAGGGAAAGGCACTCAAAGTCCATGGATCCCTTATGCCTGTGCCTAGGCAAAGCAGCTGTGCCTATCCTGGGTTCCTGGCTTAGGGGAGTCGGCAGTTTATTTTTTCCCCGATTTGTTAATGTATTCACTCTCCGAGGCAGGGAGAATGGCTCCGGGCGTGTAATGGATCCTACTTCCGGCCCAAGGGACTGGGCAATTTCTGAAGCCAGTCCGGGACACAGTGCAGAGCAGGGAGCAGGGAGGTAAATGAGAGAGAGGTTTTTCCGTAAAGGGGGTGCTTTTGATCCGTGCGGTAGGCTGTACACAGTTACTTATCTTTTGCCGGATCAAGGGCTGCTTCTCACTGTTTCTGGGTGGCCGTGTAGACTCTCTGGCGCCGGGTCTCTCCCGGTGCGGAAAATGTGCCTCCCGAGCATGGCTACTTACCTGCCTCACTGCTCACCCACGAGCTGCTCAGGGCTGAAGGGCTCAGGCTCTCGCTGGGTCAGGTCTGGAAACTCCTCACTGCTTCCGAACTGTTTCTCTCCCTCCCCCTGCCACTCCATCTGGTTCCTCAACTCTGCCTTTGATGTTCAGGGCTCCTAGATTGCCATATATAATGGAATCACTTGTTTTCTCGGGTCTTTGTTGTAAGAGGGTCCACTGGAAGCATCTGACTGCTCTGCCATCTTGGCCCCGCCTCCCCCAAAGCTGTAATCTTTACAGAAGGAGCCTTGGTGGCACAGTGTTTAAGAGCTCAGCTGCTAACCGAAAGGTCAGCAATTTGACTATACCAGCAGCTCCTTGGAAATCCTATGGGGCAGTTCTACTCTGCCCTGTAGGGTCTCTATGAGTCGGAACCTACTCAACGACACATAACAACAACAAAATCTTTACAGAAGCAGACTGCCACATCTTTCTCCCTCAAAGCAACTGGTGGGTTCAAACCACTAACCTTTTGGTTGGCAGCCGAGTGCTTTAACCACTGCACCACCAGGGCTCCTTTCCTTAAAAACAACCAAAAAATAAAAGAAAATATTAAAAAATTACAACCCCTCCCCTCAGTATTTCTCATCCTCCTTCCCTGCTTTATTTTTCTCCAAAGCACTTGTCACCATTTAAAATATTACTAAATATTTTACATATTTGTTTTACCCCTACTAGAATGTAAGCTTGATGAAGGCAGGTTTTTTTTTTTTTCTTTCTGTGTAGTTCACTGCTAAATTTTTAGCATCAAAGCAGTGCCTGGCAGTTATAGGATGCTTAATTAATATTTGTTGAATAAGTGAATTAATTATGGATTGCAATGAACTCCTAATATGCATCAAGAAGATGCCTGGAATGTGCCAGGGAACACATTAAAGTGAGAGATATGATTCCCGTTTTGCAGATAAGGAGACTGAGGCTTAGAGATATTCCCATAGTAATCTGTGCATGGCCACAGTTCCAGCACTCATCATATGACACAGTCATTGTCCATTTCTCCAACTAGATGTGAGCTGTTTGAGCTCAAGAACCATTTCTTATTTACCGTCGTATCTCCAGCACCTAGTGGAAAGCTCGGCACATAGTAGGTAAGTAAGAAATATTTGTCGTATGAATAAACATATGAAGTGGCCAAACCAGGTCACAGACCCAGAATTGTCAGATAGCAAAATCTCTGCCAACCCTACTCTATCCTGGGGTATCCTGATGAGGGCCTCAGGCCCCGCAGTTAAGTGTTCCTCCCCCTAGCATAGTGCCCTTCTTGTACCTCCTCACCCACAGAGCCAGAAATATTTCAGATGGAGAAAATGGTACACTGCTGACGTTCTTTCCCATTACACCAGGCAAGTGGAAATAATTTCTCCACTCACTCCCTCCACAGTTCCCCAGATGCACAGTCAAGGTCTCTTTTAACTCTCTTGCAGTCTGCCCTTCTCATTTCCCCAATCTTCAACTGCTGGATTCAGCTGCCTCTCCATCATCCACTCACCCAGCCAACAGCCTCTTTGAGCCTTCTCTGGGCCACAGTGGTAACTGGGCTAACCACCCCACCCCACTGTGAATTGGCCTGGTTCTTGATTCCAACAAGCTCTCCCTCCTTTGCCTCTTCTGTCTCTGCTCTCCTTCCTCTTGATCCCATGTCTTAGGCTAAAGGGAATGGCTCACTCCATCCATGGACGATTGTGGGCCTCTTTTCTCATCTGCTTCCTTCTCGTGGCCCTTCTCTTCATTTCTCCAGAGCAGTAATTCTCTAGATCTGTAATGTGAGGAGTCATGGGTCTCTTTGAGAAGCTGATGTGGGTTATGGGCTCTCTTCCTCTAAAAAAAAAAAAAATACACGTAGTGCTCTTAAATACAGCATTTTACATAGAAGTTGATAAAAAGTTTTAGAAATTGCTTTTGTGATGACTAAGAACTCTCCTTCCCTAGGTGGTCTCTCTTTCCCTTCTCCTCTCCCCTTTAGATTTCTAGCGGCTGTGGACTCCCAAATCAGTTCACCTGGTCTCCTTTCGGAAGCAGAATTTTCTCCCTTCCATATTATTATCAGTACCATTATTGCTATTAGCAACTACAAGGTTTGTACAACATTTTTCACGCATCGACTGATTTCATCCTCTCAACAACCCAGAAAGGAAGGAACTATTATCGTCCCCAGTTTTACAGATGAGAGAACTGGTTGGTTCTGTGTTTTGCACATATCACAGAGTTCTAAGTCCAGAGTTTCTTTCTCCTGCACCGTGGTGTGTTGCCTGTTATTCTTAACTGCTGTTTCCTTTGACCTCCCCCATCTCTACCACCTGAAACCCACCCTCTTGCTCCCCCATTCACACCTTCAACGGACCACAGGTGGCGTCTCTGCAGTTGCTTGAGCACATGTGAGCCATGCAAAGGTTTCGTTTCCCCTTCCATTCTTAGCTGAGCTGTGTCAGCCTTTGTGAGCTTGGCTGGCCCTAAATGGGGCACTCCAGCCCTTTCTCACAGCAGGCTTTGGCACATCTGGGACTGTTACACCTGAAATCAAGTAAGAGGAAGGGAGGAGACACCTGCTTTGTGCCAGGCTCCATGCTTGGCATGGGGATACAGAGCCCAACCTTTTAGGGCCCCACCTTCCAGGTACTTCCAGGTATCCTACTGATGGGCACCTGGAGGCTCCAAGACAATTGGTCTGGTTCCATCTGCTCTGTCCATGGATGGTTAGAGGGCTGTCTGCAGTATGGCTGACCTTTAGTTGCCCTCTGAGCCAGCAAAAATACTTCTCAGGCTCCACATGAGAAACACCTGGCTAATGGTTAACCTCTTCCTCCCCAGCCCAAATCTCAGACCAGCCTGATAATTTCAGTTGGGTTAATCTAACCTCTGCACATCTTTTCTTAGTGCAACGAAGTAGTCTATCATCACAAAAGCAATTTCTAAAACTTTTTATCAAAGTGCAATATACATACAAAATGCGCACATATCGAAAGTGTAGCACTTGATGAATTTTCACAAACTGAACATATCTATGTAACTCACACCCAATTGAGAAACATAACATTACCAGCATTCCGAAAGCCCCTCCCCACGTTTCCTTCCTGTCATTCCCCACGGATAACCACTGTCCTGACAACTTCTAACAGCAGACCAGCTTGCCTGGTTTTGTCCCACAAAAACAATTTTAAATAAAACAGACCATCCTCTTGTCCACCACCCAGACACACATTTTGATTGATTGATTCAATTATTTATTGACCAGATGTTGACTGTGTATAAAATGGATCAAGAACCCTCTGAATTGAATTAAGGACCTGAAGCCTTAAAGGGGCTTTGGCTATAAACTGATCCTCCACTCCAGTCTCCAGAATCCCAAGGTATGTTCTTAAAAAAGGGCCATGAGTGTGTCTGCATGCACATACCATCACTTCCATCAAGTTCAGGTTCTCATTCATGCCTGCTGCTGCTTTTTTTTTTTTTATTTTTCTCTCAAGTTCTGAAAGAGGGAAATTAGAGATTAGGGGAGGAGCCTCTGAAGGCACTCCCACCCCACACAGGACTCCAGCCTTAATCATTCCTGCCGTTGTTAGCTGTGGGTCAACCCCCAACTCATGGTGACCCCCTGCACAACGGAACAAAATGCTTCCTGGTCCTGAGCCATCCCCATGATCGTTGTGATATGTAGGGTTTTCACTGGCTGATTTTCAGAAGTAGATCGCCTGGCCTTTCTTCCTAGTCCATTTTAGTCTGGAAGCTCAAGCATCATAGCAACACACAAGTTTCCACTGACAGATGAGTGGTGGCTGTGCATGTTGACCAGAAATCGAACCCAGGTCTCTTGCATGGAAGGCAAGAATTCTATCACTGAACTACCAATGCCCACTGGTCACTCCTTTGTTGTTGCTAGTTGCTTTTGGTTGCCAATTCCAACTCATGGCAACCCCTTTGTGCAGAATTGAACTGCTCTGTAAGGTTTTTGGCACCCTGGTGGTGCAGTGTTTAAAGAGCTGGGCCACTAACCAAAAGGTTGGCAGTTTGAATCCACCAGCTGCTCCTTGGAAACCATATGGGGCAGTTCTACTCTGCCCTGTAGGGTCGCCATGAGTCAGAATCAACTCGATGGTAATGGGTTATAAGGTTTCCAAGACTGTGATCTTTCAGAAGCAGATTGCCAGGACTGTCTTCCAAGGTATCCCTGGGTGGTTCAAAGTGCTAATCTTTAGGGTCGTAGTAGAATGCTTAACCATCCTAATGACAGAGAAATCATCGTCTCACAAGGCCATCTATTCATTTTCCAGATAGACCCGGCTGGTTAGTTTTAAAACTTTTTTTTAAAAAAACAAACTTTTGTGTTTGAGCGCAAATATGCTGCAATTTTTGCTCACTGATTCTAGTCCTGCCCTCTATGGCCTCTCAGAATTAGTTAATTCAATTAGGTTTTGGGTACTTTCTCTGCGCTAGGCTCAGAGGTGTATGAGGTGGGCTCCGGGAACCCCTAGTTCTTCTTGAGTTCTTCCTACTGAGTCACGGATATGGCTAAACCAGCATTTACCAGAGAACATTCCACAAGAGACTAATTTCCAGAAATGATTCACAAAAATAGAGATCTGAGCTCCAGAAGGGTGGAAGTGCTACGTAGTTTCTGGTCTGTTTCTAGTATCGCATCTGGGAGGTTCTGCATGAAGAAAGCCCTGTTTCACTTTGTCAGTGTTTTCAAGTCTTATTTGACTTGGAATCCTTTTCCCACAGAATGCCTATGAATTTTTCTCAGAACTAGTTCTCAGAGTTATTATCACCAGCCAGTTTGCTTTAAGCATCCTCTAATACCGTGCTGTTCAATATGGTAGCCAGTGGCGCATGGGACTGTGGAAATGTGGCCGGTTCAAATTGAGATGTGCTGTGAGTTTAAAATACACACTGAATTTTGAAGTCTTAGTACAAATATAAAAATAAAACATCTCATTGATAATGTTTATATTGATTACAAGGGGCAGTGATGGTTCAGTGGTAGAATTCTAGCCTTCCATGTGGGAGACCCAGGTTGGATTCCCAGGTCAACTCATACACAGCTACCACCTGTCTGTCAGTGGAGGCTTGCGTGTTGCTATGATGCTGAACAGGTTTCAGTGGAGCTTCCAAACTAAGACAGACTAGGAAGAAAGGCCTGGTGATCTATTTTCTGAAAAATCAGCCAATGAAAACCCTGTGGATCACAACGGTCCAATCCCATTATGCATGGGGTCATCACAAGTCAGGAGCCAACTAGACAGCAGTTAACAACAACATCATATTATTTATTATATGTTGAAATAATATTTTTAAAGTATTGGGTTAAAAGATATTGTGAAAATTAACTTCATCTATTTTTTATAATGTGGCTACTAGAAAATTGAAAATTACACATGACATGCATTATGCTTCTGTTGGTGAGTACTGCTCTGACATTGTGATGGATGTTTATTGGGCAAGAGGGGAATGTGATGAAGGAGGGGGTGGGTAGCTCAGTAGAGGAAATGTAGGGGAACTGTGGGGACTCATTGAAAGGGCAGCTCATGCAGTTTCAGAGAGGTGGTCAGGAGGTGGTGATTAAGCTAAGACCTGAAAGATGAGAAGGAGTTAGCCAGTGGAAGGCAGAGAAAACAGCATGTGCCAAGGCCTTGAAGTGAAAAAGGAACTGTAAATACTCCAGAATGTTGAAGGCTTGAGGGCAGGGGGCAGGTAGTGACCGAACATGAGGCCAGAGAGGGCAGCAAGGGCCAGGACTTTTTGGGGCCTGGTAAGCCCTGGTGAGGGGATTATCTTGCAGGCACTGAGAAGCCACTGAATGGTTTTATGTTGGGTGAAACTATGCAGATTTGCATTTTAGAAAGATTACTCTGACATCTGAGTAGGGCATGCTTGAGTGTAGGGAGAGACTAGAGGCAGAGAGACCCCTTCGGAAGCTGTTGGAGTCATCTAGGAGTGAGATGAAAAAAGCCTGGACTATACTACAAACCTCAGAATTGAGGAAAGCCAGTGTCTGGGAAAGGGGCCCTGGTAGTGTAGCAGTTAAACACCCAGCTGCTAATCAAAAGGTTGACGGTTCAAATCCACCCCGCAGCTCCACAGGAGAAAGATCTGGCGATCTGCTCGCATAAAGATTACAGCCTAGAAAATTCTATGAGGCAGTTCTACTCTGTCACATGGGGTTGCTATGAGTCGAAATCGACCTGACAGCACCCACCAACAATGTCTGGGGAGTAGAGTCAGAGGTGGGATCCCTGGTCCAGGCTACTACTTGGATATAGGAACAGGTGAGAGGGTGGAGTCAGGGTTGATATGCTGGTTTCCTGGTTGTGAGGCTGTGATGGGAAACAAGGAGTCTGTGAGAGGGGAGAGATGAGTTCAGGCTGAGTCTGAGAAGCCTGTGGGCAATGCACATAGGGGTGCCCAAGACAAAGTGGATAGCCAGGTCTGGTTCAAAGACCAGTTAGAAGAGTTATGAGCTGGAGGTAGAGAGTTGGGCCTCTGAGCCTCAGGTTCCTCGTCTTCAAAGTGGGGACATTATCTACTTCCCAGAGTTAGTGTGATGATTAGATGATATTAACTTGTTGAATGTGTCTGGCCTTGTGAAGGCACATAGTAGGTACTCAGGGAGCATTGGTTCTTTCTTTTTCTTCAGCAGATTTATCACCTCCATTTCCTACATAGTCAAGCTCACAAGGTCCTTGCTGCTAATCCTTCCTTCTTCACCAGTACCACGGGATCCCTATTTGTGAACACAGCTCCCCTCTGCCTGCGTAGTCCTGGAGCAGGAAGGGAGACAGCAGGCTGTACTGTGCAGTACAAAGGGCCCTAACTGGAAGGCAGGAGTGTAGGTTACTTGCCTCAGCTTTGCCACTAGTACAATCAATAAACCCTCCCCTGTTCTGAGCCTTAGTTTCTCCTGGTTCAAGGAGGGCCCTGCCAGCTGAGTCCTTCCCTGCTTCTGTCCCTTTCTCCTTCTCTCTCCCAGAAAGCCACTTCCCTACGCTTGACCCACAGAAGACATCACTTTCTTGAAGACTTGGCTCATTTTGAGCCTACTGGCGGCTCTTTTCCTGAGGCAGAAGGCCAAAATCCTGACAAGATTAAGAAGAGGATTTGGGACTCGGCCAGGCTGGGAAAACAGGAAGATGACGAACCAAACTCCCTTCTTTCTGGGGGTTGTTTATTCCAGTTTTTCTTGGCTGAATTTTCTGAGTACACAGTAACCCTTGACTTCTCATCCTGTGCCCAGACTCTGGCCCTCGCCTGGCCCCACAGCACCCCTTGGTCATAGAGCTCACCAGACAGGCTTGCTCCTGTGTCCACTTGGCTGGCTGCACTGAACTCCTGGAAAGCAGAAAAAACACAGATATATCTTGATTGAATGCCTACCATGTTCCATGGGAGGAACTGTCTTCTCATATAAGCCTCTCTACAGCCCCACAGCCACCACCATCTGTCAGTTTGATGTACTGTGGAGGCTGGCATGTTGCTATGATCTGGAAGCTATGCCACTGGTATTTCAAACACCATCAGGGTCAGCCATAGTCGACAGGCTTCAGCAGCGCTTCCAGACTAAGGCCGACTAGGGAGGAAGGCCTGGATATCTGCTTCTGAAAATTAGCCAACGAAAACCTTATGGATCACAACAGAATATCGTATGATGTAATGCTGGAAGATGAGCCCCCTGGGTTGGAAAGCACTACATAATAGCTGCAACAATGTACTCAAACATACCAACCATCATGAAAATGGTGCTGGACCAAGCAACATTTCCTTCTGTTATTCATAAGGTCACCATGAGTAAGATTCCACTCCAGAACAACTAACAACAACAGCCTTAAGGGGTGAGTGATGTTCTTCCGATTTTGCAGCTGTGGAAACTGTGGCTCAAGGAGGCTAGATACCTTACCCAAGGTCAGCAGCGTATTGGTGATGGATCCAGACATGAGGAGGGATGGAAAGGAGAAAGATGTCATGTCAGTGAAGACTATATTCTTTGGAGGCAGAGGAACCCTGCTTGGTTTGGATTCTGACTCTGTCACTAACTGCCAGTGGAATTTGGACAAGTTCCTAGTGAGAGGCAGTGTGGGGTAGTGGTTAAGAGCATGGGCTCTGGAATCAAACGCCAGTTCCACCATCTGCTAGTTATGTGACCTTGGGCAAGTTCCTTCGCCTCTCTGCACTTCAGTTTCCACAGCTGTAAAAGAGGATAATAATAGCTCCTACGGCATCGGCTCATTGTGCAGATTAAATGTGATAATCCATGGGGAGCATTTAGCACAGTGTCTGGCCCATAGTCAGAACTCCATCCATGTCAGTTATGGTATGAATGCAGGCCTCGCTGACTCTGGCCACCACCTGTTGCCCTGCCTGTCTCCCGTCACCCTGGTGGCACACTCAGCAGTTGGCGAGTGGTAGGTGTTCACGAGCTTGCTGACTGAAGGAGTGGTTGGGAGTTGACTCAGTGTTTCTGAAAACAGGCTTCTGGTGACGTGTGGGAGTAGGAATCTGAAGGAAGATAATTTTCAGGAGAGTTTCCCAATCACCCAGCAAGGGATTGCTCTTTGCTCTATCGTATGAACTTTAAGATATTTCCCGATTGTTTTTGTGCCCCTCAGATTACCGAAGCAATCTATACTCATTGGGAATGGTTCAGATGTTCCATAAACACATAAAACAGAGAGTTAGAGACCTAGGTAACCCCGCCTTTGAGAAAGGAGCCCAAGGTTGATCCGATGCATGTCCTTCTAGACTTTTTCTGTGCCTAGCCCTGTTTTTTGAGCTCTGCTGTGTGCACAACTCTGGTTTAGATACTGCAGGGCTCCCAAGGAAGTGCTGATGGCTCTCTGTACCTTTGGGGCCGGCACAGTCAGGGCGGGGAGGCAGAATTTCACGGAATACTTAGTCAGCAATTAAAGCTCAGAGAGGCCTATGACTCACTCGCCCAGCACACACTTAACGTTCAGGGTGCAGGGACCTGGAAATGACGAATCAAGGTCTTACCTGGCTTCCGAGTAAGACACGAGATTTAGTAATCCAGCAAGGAGACTCTTCCTTGATTATGTTACTGTCAGCCAAGCTGCAGTGAGAGGGCAGAATGGCTCTACCACGCATGGCCTGTTGCTCAGAAAATAGCATCTTCCCTCCATTCACACTGTGTGTAGGTAACTGAGCTGAAGGTGCCAGGCAGGCTGGGCTTCTGTGGTTTCTGTGGCCTTCGGCAAGTCGCTTCCCTTCTCTGAGTCTCAGGTTCCTCATTTGACAAATAAGGAGGATCTTCCTGCCTTGAAAGGTGTATTTCCCCCCTTTATTTATTCATTCATTTATTTACTAAAGATGCCATTTAATGAGAGTATGGAGGGATTACTCAATGAACGTGGCCATCTAGGAAAAAAAAAGAGCCGGAGCCTGTGTTAGACTGTATTATTCCTCAGCGAACATTTCCTTTTCCAGCCCTCCTCACTCTGGGAGGAGCATACGACCTCATCCTGCTGATAGTGGCCTTGGCCATGTGACTTGCTATGTGTGGAAGTGACAGGTGCCAGCTCCAAGGCATTGGATGTTTCCATTCACTCCTCTTGAGCAATGTCCTCTGCCTTGAGAACCCCACGTCCCAGACAGTGGCACCTCTTTCAGCCTGGACTCCGGAAGAGAAGACACGTGGGGCAGACCTGCACTCAGCAGGCAGCCTGGAGGCCAGCCCAGCTCTGCCCAGGGGAAACCTGCAGAACCCCAGCTGACCCACAGATCTCTGAGTGAGAAATGAAAGTTTAGTATTGTAAGCACTGTGTTTCGGAGATTGTTCTTATGCAGAATTGTTGCAGCAAAATGTGACTAATATGGATTCCTAGCCTACTCCTGGAGTCCTTGGGTGGTACAACTGGTTAATGCCCTCAGCTGCTAACCGAAAGGCACCTCAGAAGCAAGTCCTGGTGATCTACTTCTGAAAAATCAGCCACTGAAACTCCTATGAACCACAGTTCTGCTCTGATACACATGGGGTTGACTCAATGGCAACTTATATATATATGAGCCCTGGTGACGCAGTGGTTAAAGCAATCGACTGCTAACCAAAAGGTCGGTGGCTTGAAACCACCAAAAGGAAACCCTGGTGGCATAGTGGCTAAGAGCTCGGCTGCTAACCAAAAGGTCAGCAGTTTGAATCCCCCACGCACTTCTTGGAAACTCTACGGGGCAGTTCTACTCTGTTGTATAGGGTCACTATGAGTCAGAATCGACTCAACGGCAACAGGTATATAGGTAGATATATATATATATATGGGGGAAACTCTGGTGGCACAGTGGTTAAGAGTTCGGCTGCTAACCAAAAGGTCGGCAGTTTGAATCCACCAGGCGCTCCTTGGAAACCCTATGGGGCAGTTCTGTTCAGTCCTATTGGGTCGCTATGAGTTGGAATTGACTCAACGGCAACAGGTTTTTGCTTTATGTATATATGTATATACACACACATATTGATAGCCCTCTTTCTTGCATAAATGGTAGTATACATACACACTTTTCTCCTTTCGTTTAATAATATATTCTGAATATCACTGTACCATAGTATCTAGGGAACCCTGGTGGCACAGCGGTTAGGAGCTCGGCTGCTAACCAAAAGGTTGGGAGTTTGAATCCACCAGCCGCTCCTTAGAATCCCTATGGGGAAGTTCTACTCTATCCTATAGGGTCACTGTGAGTTGGAATCAACTCGACAGCAACGAGTTTGGTTTCTCGGTATAGTATATAGGGAGCCCTGGTGGCACAGTGGTTAGCAGCTTATTCAGCTGCTAACCAGAAGGTCGGCAGTTCGAACCCACCAGCTGCTCCTTGGAAATCCTATGGGGCAGTTCTACTCTGTCCTAAGGGTCACTGTGAGTTAGAATCCACTCAATGGCAGCAGGTTTGGTGGTTCCTTTTTTTCATACAGTATATAGAGGAGCCCTTGTGGCGTAGTGGTTAAGAGCTCAGCTGCTATCCAAGAGGTTGGCAGTATGAATTCACCAGCCACTTCTTGGAAGCCCTATGGGGCAGTTCTACTCTGTCCTACAGGCTCACTATGAGTCAGAATCAACTCCGTGGCAAAGGGTTTTATAGTATACAGACAGCTTTCATTCCTTTTTAAAGCTGCATAGTACCCTATTGTGTAAATGTACCATGATTTATTCACTTAATCCCCTGTTGATGGACATTTGGGTAGTTTCTAGCCTTTCACTATTACAAAGAGCGCTGCAACAAAAGTCTTGTGCATAATTACTTCCAGGCTTTTGCCAGTGTGTTTTTGGAACTGATTCCTGGAAGTAGTATTGCTGGATAAATGCATATCGAATCTCAGTTTTTTAGGTCCTAGCCAAAGAATACTATCTGTGTGAGTCTTTTCACACTACCTCTCTGCGCCTCAGTTTCTCGTCTGTAAAATGGGGATAATAAGAGTACCTACCTCAGAGGGTTATTAGGAAGATGAAATGAGCTAATGGTTTCAAAGTTCTTAGAATATGCCTGGTACATAGAAAGTGTCCAATGTATGTTAGCTACTTTTATTGTTATTAATAAAGGGATAGGAAGCATGGGGTCTATGGGCAGGTTGGATGCTGGTATGGATCTCTGAGAAGGGACTCTTCACTGGCCCCTCCTCCTCCTGCAGGAGTGGTGGGAATAGTAGAACCTAGAGTTGAAGTTTGGTGATTAAAGAACAGATTGAATGAAAAGGACATGGACTAAAAGTTGGATGCCAGCATGGACTATGGCCCCCTAAGGCTCCAAATGTCCCCCATCCTAATGCTTGGATACCACCTACGCACTCTGACCTGCCCCAGAATTAGATGCACCTGGGGGAGGAGGGGAGGAAACCCTCATTTGGCTGCATTTAACCTGAATTTATTTAGAGTAAATCTCTACCACTAGGCAAGATGAGTGCTTGAGATAGAAATTAAATTCAGTTATGCAAAAATAAGGTATTTTATGAATTCGTTTTGTCTGAGTTTATGACCTATGAAATTTAAACTCACTACAACATAGAGTTATTGACTTATAGCCTGAGGCATAAAAAGAAGAGGCTCATGTTAGAGAATGGAAAGAGAAGGAGAGGAAAAGAAAGACTGGGAAGCAGTTTTCCTCACCTTCCATGTGGGTCTAGAACTGTGCTGTCCAATATGGCAGCCACTAGCCACAGGTTCATCACTTATCTGTCAGTTTGTTGTACTGTGGTGGCTTGTGTGTTGCTGTGATGCTGGAAGCTATGCCACTATTATTTCAAATTCCAGCAGGGTCAACCACGGTGGACAGGTTTCAGCAGAGCTTCCAGACTAAGGTAGACTAAGAAGAAGGACCTGGCGGTCTACTTCTGAAAAATTGGCCAGTGAAAACCTTATGAATAGCAGTGGAATATTGTCTGATATAGTGTGGACGGAGCAGTGTTTCAGTCTGTTGTGCATAGGGTCGCTATGAGTTGGAGCTGACTCGACGGCACCTAACAGTAACAAGCCACATGTGGTTCATGGCTACCATATTGGACAACTTAGTTATAGGAGATTTCTATCATTACATAAAGTTTAACTGGACAGTGCTGGTCTCCCTTAGATCCCAATGGAGCAGCACACACAGAAATGTTGATTGAACGTGTATAGTGTGGTAGGGTGTAGACCCTGGTACCAGTGGCCCCATCCTAGTATCCCCATCTCTGGTTCCCAAGACAATGGGCCAAAACTGGTCATCTGAAGGGCCAGAGCAGCTGCCCATACCCACATGGCCATCCAAGTTTGTGTCTTGGACCCTCATTCCCTCGTGCAGGGAGCATGTCCCTGTAGCTCCAGGTTTTCCATCCCCTTCTCTCCAGCCGTTATCCTCAAAGTCATGCCCCACCTCATTTCCCAGACCTCTTTCCCAGGATCCCAGCAGACTCCCACTCTAGCTGGTCTATTTGTCTTTCATCCCACCTAGGCTGGGACTGAAGTGGCTGGAAGGCGCCTGGAGGTGGAGGCAGGTAGGGCACCCCTGGCTGGTTCCTACAGAGTGGCTGGTGGCTCATATTTTCCATTCGTATAGCCAGCCAGGTCCCTAGGTCTCTCAAAAGATGGCGAAGGAGTCTGTTTCCCCTTCCTCACCATGTTTATTTTTAAAAAGGGGGAAGTGGAACTTCCCAAGGCCGTGAACTGGGCTGACAGCACCTTTCTACCTTACAGCCCTCCCAGCCCTGCAACCTCAGGTCTCTAACCCCAGTCCCACTTCGGTGCCAAGGCCCACCCCACAAACAGCCATGTCGGAGATTTCCTCCAGAATTACAAGGCCTGGAGGGTCTGGGTGCCCAGGATCTGAAGGAAGCCCCACTGCTCTGTTCTCCTTGGTTCTGTAGGGATCATGTGACAGCCTCATTGCTATCCCAGTTCCACTCAACAAATGTATATTGGTCATCTACTCTGGGCCAGACACTGGGAATACTAGAGTCTACCAGACAAATGAGGATTTCCATCCTAGTGAGAGAGACAGACAATAAACAAGAAAAGGCAGGTCCTGGTTGAGGAGCTGGTCGGGGGGTGGATGAATTCCAATGTTGGAAATTCTTCTAGGCTTGCAGGGAACTGAGTTCTGGGTAGGGAGACAGGGCCAGAGGCTGGTAAAGGTGAGAACATGACTGTGAATTCTGTGAAGACAGGGACTGTCCCTGGTTTGCCCTCCATTGACTCCTCAGTGCCTGGCCTGGAGCAGGAGTTCATTAAACATTGAATGAATGAATGACCAATGTTGCCTGAGATAGAAGACAAAGCCAGGGGCTCCTGAGCTGGGCTTACCTCTGTGGTTCTCCTCCACTCCTGTTCCAGGGGGCCAGAACCCCAGTTCCAGACTGGCTAACTCTGCTGTTTGGATTCAGTCTCTGGCATTTTCTAGTCTTTCCTTGAGCTGAGGCCTCCAACCTATCCCAGCTCGCGGCCACTATTGGTCCAACAGCTCTATCTATCCTGAGGCTACTCACTTAGCAATTTGTCAAGTGAAGACACCAAGTGGTCAGACCCTGGCATAGCAGTGGTCAAATGGGGGTTAGGGAGCAAAGGTGACCATTACTGACTGAGCCCTCATCCCAGGCTGAACCCTGATGCAGCCACTGACTGAGTCTTGACCCTGGTCCCACACTGAACCTTATCCTGAATGAGCACAGATTCCAGCCCCAGAATGAGATCTAATCCTAGTCACAAACTGAAGCCTTGTCCCGCCAAATACCACCCCTGGTTTTATTGTAGTATCATGGCCTGATGCCACTTAAAATTTTTAAAATTTAATTGTAACATACATTCAGAAAGTGCCCATATCACAAGTTTACAACTTAATAGATTTTCACAAACTAAACACAGCCAAGTAACTGGCAACCGGATCACGTAACAGAACATTGCCAGCACCCCCAAAGCTCTCTCATATTCCCTTCAAGTCACCACCTCCCTAAGGTAAACCACTGTCTTGACTTCTATCAGTATATATTAATTTTGCCTGTTTTTGTATTTTTTATATAATTGAAATCATACAGTATACTCTTTTTGGTGTTTTAGCTTCTTTTGCTCAACATTATGTTGGTGAGATTCATCCATATGGTTGTGTGTAGCTGTCAATTGTTCATAGTCATTGGTGTATAGCATTTCACTGTATGAATTTATACCACAATTTAGTTATCCATTCTACTGTTGATGAGCAGAGCCCTGGTGGCACAGTAGTTAAGTGATCAGCTGCTAATCAAAAGGTCAGCAGTTGGAATCCACCAGCTGTTCCTTGGAAACCCTATGGGGGCAGTTCTACTCTGTCTTATAGGGTCACTATGAGTCGAAATTGACTCAGTGGCAATGGATTTGGTTTTATTTTGGATGATAAGCCCTTGGGGTTTCCAGTTTGAGATTATTATAAATAGTGTTCGTATGAATATTCTAGTATATGTTTGTTGGTGAACTAAGTAGGCATTTCTGTACTGAGTGGAATTGCTGGATTATGGGGTATGCATTTGTTTAACTTCAGTAGATGGTAACAAATAGTTTCCTAAAGTGGTTATACCAATTTACACATCCACTCCAGAGTGTGTGAATTTCAATTACTCCATATTCTCGCAGTTTTCATCATAGATTTTGTGTCTTTTCCATTTTAAACTTTGTGGATGACATGTACCGATGATACCTGAGCCTAGGCTTGAGCCTGAGATGCAGATGAGCTTATATGTAGATGTTATGTTTCTATTGTTAATAACTAGCAGTGGTCTTAGTGGAAAACTGGCCCTGCAATCTTATTATTGACATGCAGGAGGAACCTAGCTCAATATTTCTAAAACCCAATGAAAAAGTTTTAGTTTTTTTGTCAAAAATTGGTAAATCTCAGTTCAGTTGAAAATGTTGTACCAATATTAATTTCCTATTCTTGATAGTTATATTATTGTGATGTAAGATGTGATATAAGGGGAAGCAGGGTGAGGGATATAGGGAATTCTGCACTATTTTTGCAACTTTTCTGTAAGTTTAAAAGTAATTCAAAATAAAAATTTTTAAACCAAAAAAAAAAAAAGTTAAATCTTTCCAAATTTATAAGCTCATGAAGTACTACTTTCATCACTTAATTGCTTATTTTAAGAAGCAATCCTTATCTGAGTAAGTGTTTTGTAGCACTTAACCTTGGAGGGTTCACCAGGAAGTAACTGTTTTCACTAAGCTGGGCTTCCGCATTATACTGTGGGCCTTCACTGAGGAGGGAGCCCTTGTGGCACGGTGGTTAAGAACTTGGCTGCTAACCAAAAGATTGGCAGTTTGAATCCATCAGCCACTCCTTGGAAACCGTATGAGGCAGTTCTACTGTGTCCTGTAGGGTTGCTATGAGTCAGAATCAACTCAGTGGCAATAGGTTTAGCTTTTGGTTTTTCCATTGAGGAAAAAACCAAAAACCCATTGCCATCGGATTGACTCTGACTCATAGCCACCCTATAGGACACAGTAGAACTGCCCCGTAGGGTTTCCAAGGAGCGGCTGATAGATTGGAACTGCCCACCTTTTGGTTAGCAACAAAATGCTTAACCACTGTGCCACCATAAAAAACAGATCTAGGAAACCAGTTGCTGATTTACTGTCAGGGTCTTACTGAGGACAGTGTCCATTCATTCTGCCCACAGTGACCTTTCCATGAGATCTGCAGAAGAAATTCCTTCTGTATCTTAATAATAGGAATAGGCATTTTCCTCAGGGAAAACTGTTTTGTTTTAGGTGACGGGCCTTGTAAATCGTGAGATGGATCATATTTCCCTTTTCACAAAGACTGCTGTGAAGCTCAGAGTAAGATTTGTGGCCCATGGTTTGCAAGTGCCTAGAGTCCTTGAGTGGTGCAAATGGTTAACGAGTCAGCTGATAACTGAAAGTTTGGAGGTTTGAGTCTACCTAGAGGCACCTCAGAAGAAAGGCCTGGTGGTCTACTTCTGAAAAATCAGCCATTGAAAACCCTATGGAACACAGTTATACTCTGATACATGAGTTGGAATAGACTCCACAGCGACTGGTAGGACTTTGTAATCTGTGTTATTTGCATTAACCCTACCCTTGGTTGCTTTGTCTCTATTTTTTTTTTCACTTGTCTATGTTTTACTTTTAACTCCTGAATTAAAGTTCTTGAGGGGCATAGTACCTCAGGAACATGGAAATAAGTCTGGTCTGACCAGAGAAGTACAAAGTCTCCTGGTGGAGGTAGGGTGGCTTCCAGGCACCAACACTTGATTGTAACCTGGGTTTGTTTTCGGTCCCTAGCAGGTTCTCCATTCCACAGCACAGCCTCCCCCCACCCTACTCCTGCCCAGTGATTAATGGACCAGGCTCTGATCTTGGTATTTGACCAATTTCCCCCTTGACTGTGAAGGTTGACTGCAAGCAAAGGCAACAATCAACCTGTCACCTAAACAAGAGGAGATTTATGACTTTTAGCTGAAAAGAACTGTTTTTACAAGAGGAATACTGATTATTTCCCAGCTTATGGGGCCTCTGCAGACTGGGAGTGGGGAGGATCTCCTGAGCATCTCTGCCTTGTTGTCCTTCTTATACAGTCACCATACCCTGGAGTCGGCCCCAGAGCACAGCCACGTCAGGCAAAGCAAGGGTTGGAGCTCTGAGAGAAGGCACATGGATTTGGACCCTGGGGACTCTAATGCTTGCTTTGTTTGGATCAGTTTTATACTCTCTGCAGTGCTAGAAGGCAGCCCCTCAAAATGGTCCCTGAGCCAGCTACTTCTGTGGGTGGTCTAAGGAAGTACAGAAATGGTCTCTCTAAAGACAATTGAGTGAGGAGAGGTGGCAAAGTCCTTTGTGGCCTGCATTTTCCCCAGCAGATGAACTGGCCACTGCCTTTTACCCTTGGCCCTTGGCTGGTATCGCAGGCAAACGTTGAGGCCACCATGGAGGTGAACATAATGTCTTGTCCAAACTCTAGTAGGCTCTAGAGGGGTAATTCACTGCTTTTCTTTATCTTCTAAAGAGACTTGGTAGTGCAGCGGTTAAGCGCTTGGCTGTTATCTGAAAGGTTGGTGGTTCAAACCCACTCAGCAACTCCATGGTAGAAAGAACTGGCGATCTGCTCCTGTAAAGATTACGGCTTAGGAAATCCTATGGGGCAGTTCTACTCTGTCACATGAGGTTGCTATGAGTTGAAATTGACTCAACGGCACCGAACAACAATGACTTTATCTTCGTTTATTTTCCAACATTTCTTTGGGCTGAGAAGTGGGTTTTTTTTTCTGGTTCCGAAGTCCGCCTCATGGTCAAGCAGAGGGAGGGAATTCACAGCATCCTAGGAGTTTATAATGATAGACTCTTGTGGTTGGCGGAATAATAGCCCCCCAAAGATGTCCACATTCTAATTCCCAGAACCTGTGACTATGTTGCCCTACATGGCGAAAGGGACTTTGCAGATGTGATTAAGGATCTTGAGATGGGGAGATAATGCTGGATTCCCTAGGCTAGCCCTATGTAATCACAAGGGTCCTTATAAAAGGAAAGCAGGGTCAGAGTCACATGATTGTGGCTTTCAAGATGAAAGAGAACATGAGCTGTGGAATGTGGGCAGCCTCTTGAAGCTGGAAAAGACAAAAAACAGATTCTCCCTTGGAGATTCCAGAAGGGACGCAGCCCTGATGACACTTTGATATTAGCCCAGCTCTGACCTCCAGAGCTGTAAAATAATAAATTTGTATTATCATTAAGTGGCAATTTGTTATAGCAGCAATAGGAAACTAATACATCCCCCAAACACATGCACACACACACATGCACTCTCTCTGTTTTTCAGCATTTGATTTGAAATATGCTTTCTGGGCGTTTCTTCATGTGGCCAAATCCACTCAATTATGTGAAGAAAAGAGATGTCTATAGGGCTGGAATTTGGTTAGCCATGGAAGTGGAAAAAAAGGGAGACTTGGCAGAGCCCAGAGCTGGCAGTGCATTCCAGCACATTCCAAGGAGAGGAGGTTGGAGCCAATGGCCTTTGAGTCTCCCTGGAGCTGCTGGCGAGGGCAGCCCTGATGGATGGGTTCTGTCATCCCAGCTGGATGCCACTGAACATCCACTTCTCTTGGCCCGGATGCTGGGGCTGCTCATGAGGAGAGGATGCACTGGTCTGGCCACTGTTCGCTGCACGTGCCCAAACAGGCCCTCCAGGCTCCACCTTCACCCTGTGTGCTGACAATAGTAGCAAACATTTACTGAGAACTTTACTATGTATCAGCACTTTACATGTATTAACATGGCATTCTCACCAGAACTCTATGAGGCCTGTCCTGCTCGACCCTGGGCCTAGGTCAGGGTGGCCTTTCCAATGACCAGCTCTGGGAGATGGTCATCTAATCATGGCTCTGTGCTGTGTGGGCCTTGGATAGCTAGCATGAATGCCTTGGCCAGCACCATATCCATTTCCATCTCTCTCTCTTCCCTGATTCCTGCAATCGGTATTTCTAAAAGCTGCCTCGAATTCTTCTGGAACAATGTAGGGGTTAAATAAACAAATTGATGGTTAATTAAAAAAAAAAAAAAATCTGACTCCTGACTGGCCCAAATTGGTCCTCTAATTCTAGCCTTATACTAAACTGTAGCTCTACCCTTACCTTGACCTCTGACCCTGGCCCCATACTGACCCACTAATCTCTCATTGGACTGGGTCCTAGCCTTGGAAAATCTCTCAGTTTACATGAGTAACTTATTGAGGGTTTAGTATGTGCAGTCTGTGTTTTCCATTCACTAACCGATTCAGTCTTCCCAGTGACCCTCAGAGTTAACTGTTATTAAACCAAAAAACTAGTTGCCATCAAGTCTATTTTGACTCATGGTGACCCCATGTATGTCACAGTAGAACTGTACTCCATTGGGTTTTCAATGGCTGAGTTTTTGGGAAGCAGATCATCAGGCCTTTCTTCCGAGTCACTATTGGGTGGACTCGAACCTCCAACCTTTCGATTAGCAACCAAGTGTGTTAACTGTTTGCACCATCCCGTTTTAGAGTGAAAGATAATATGTTTAAAAAGCATTGATTGAGCCTTGAGCTCTGTGTGAATAGATCAGAAATAATATATTAAATCCATTTGTTCATTCATTCATTCTTTCATTCATCAACTGCGAATTAACCTCCTGTTGCGTACCTGGCTGGGTGCTAAGTTCCAGGGATACCAGCAAACAAGGCAGATAAGGGAGGGGGCTCCAGCCTGCAGAGCTGTGGGCACAGTTTCATCCCCTGCCCACCTGCCCAACCCACTGGCAATTCACCCTGGGGTGGGGTGGCAAGGGGAGTCAGCTGACCTCTCAGTTTCAGGCATAGACTCTCCCAGACCCTCCCTCCTCCGCAGGGGACAGAACAGTCATGGAGGTGTTGAGAAACAGAAGTGAAACTTCACCTGAGAGATGATCAGGCGAATTCAAATGAATTTTCATTTCCAGAGTCTGGGGCAGGAGGGTGAGGAGCTGTGCGGCTGCTTCTGAGAGCACCACGTGGGCCCTGCATGGGGAGGAGCCCCGGGCATGCTGTGCTGGGTACCAAGGCCAGCAAGTGCCCCTTGTCCCTTCCCCCCCTCCCTGCCTTGCAGGGCAGGTGGACAGGAAGTTGGGCTGTTTTAACTCAGCTGTTTCCCCAGCAATAAACTCAGCGGGCATCAGCGACTGTTTGCTGAATGAACAGATGAATAGCACTGGGGTTTCAAGCCCAGCTGGGCAGCTTAGCAGCTGTGTGGCCTTGAGCAAACTGCTTTTCTCTCTGAGTTTCCCCTCTGTCATCCATCAAAAGAGAACAGTGAGACCTAATAGGGAGAGTGTTTCATTCATTCAGCCTTAAAAAAAAAAAAATCTTTTTATTATAAAATAAATGTGGATAAAGAAAACCACAGAAAACAAATGTATGGTTTAATGAGTTATCTCTTATGGCAAACATCTTTGTAACCCCCACCCAAGTTAATAGAAATTCGCAAGTCCCACCTCCCCAAACCCCTAAAACTCTTCAGTTTCCCCTTTCCAATCTTAACTCTCTCACTCCTCCCACAATTAACTAGCAGCCTGACTTTTATAGTAATCACTTCCTTGCAATACTTTGTTTTATTTGTGCATTCATAGATATTATTGTTTGTTAGCTGCCTTTGAGTCAGCCTCTGACTCATGGTGACCCCAAGCACAACGGAAGTAAATGCTGCCTGGTCCTGCGTCATCCCTATGTACTCGGTTCTATAAAGAAAAGAGATGTCTAGAGGGCTGGGGTTTTATCAGCTACGGAAGCGGAAAAAAGGGAGACTTGGCAGAGCCCAGAGCTGTCAGAGCCCATCTCAGCACATTCCAAGGAGAGGGGGTCAGAGTCAATGGCCTTCAAGTCTCCCTGGACCCATAGGGTTTTCACTGACTATTTTTGGAAGTATTTCATCTGGCTTTTCTTCCTAGTCCATCTTAGTCTGGAAGCTCTGCTGAAACCTGTTCAGCATCATAGCAACATGCAAGCCTCCACTGGCAGATGGGTAATGGTTGTGCGAGAGGAGCATTGGTCAGATCGAACCCGGGTTTCCACCATGGAAGGTGGGAATTCTGCCACTGAACCTCTCCTGCCCCCAGATACTATAGTTTAGGCTTGCCCATTTAAAAAAAAAAAAAAAAAAGTGGCTTTAAGTCTCTTTTAATTTACATGTGCCCCTCTACCTTTCTTTTCCTTACAAATGATCTGTTGAAGGACCTGGTGGTTTGGCCTGTAGAGCCTCCCTCAGTCTGGATTTTGCAGACTGCATCCTCATGGTGCAGCTCAACATATTTCTCTGTCTCTTGTGTTTCCTGTAAATGGGCAGCTGGGTCCAGAGGCATGATCAGACTCAGGTTCAATCCCTTTGGCAAAACTCCCAGTGGGGTTGTGTTCTTTCATTGGAAGGCACATGATGTTGGGGTCTCTCCTTCTGTGATGGTAGCAGCTGTTGATGTTCATTACCATCTAGTCCATTAATTCCTTGGGGTTTGCAAAATGGTGACATTCTAATCTTATCATTTCTTCTCATTTATTTGTTGGAAAACTCGCATAAAGTGACACTTCCCCTCATATACTCTATTACTCAGTGGTGCAGCTCATATAGAAAGGGAAAGCTAAATGCTTGATTCTTTCCCTTTATTTATCAGTTTTTAAGATAATGATTTTTTAAAATCATCCTCCAAAGGAGATCGATTACTTTCTTGTCAATATCATTAAACTCTAGGATTTAAAAATATCTGATGAGTTTCAATTAGTTATTCTTTTAAAACATTTTTTGCATATGTTCTCCCCATTCTCTATATTCTAATAGCAGTATTGTAGCTATATTGTCAGAGCATATAGTCATTACATGCTATACTCTCTCTTTTCAATCCTCATTTAGTCTTAGTTGTACAAGTAATTATGTATTTAGTGTTCATCACCATTTTTTTATATCTCTTAATCATTTTAGGAGCCCTGGTGGCACAGTGGTTAAGTGCTCGGCTGCTAACCAAAAGGTTGGCAGTTTGAACCCACCAGCTGCTCTGTGGGAGAAAGATGTGGCAATCTGCTTCCATAAAGAATTTCAGCCTTGGAGGAGTGGAGCCAACATGGCACTATAGGCAGAAATACCATGCTGTCTCTCTGCAGCCAAGACCCAAAAAACTGAGTAAAACAGTTACCAGTATCAATCATGGAACCCTAAGTGTCAAATGAAGGAATAAAGAAATTGAGCAAGCACTGAATGGAATAAGAAACTGACAGAGGACAGAGAACTAGGAGAGCTATGGAGTGGAGGTCCCCTACCAGCTAACATGGCATGGATTTGCCATTTAGACCATAGCCACCAAGGACCATGGACAGGTAGCATGAGAAGAAAACTTCACGGAGCTCTCAAGAAGGGACAGAGAACCTGCTGGAACTGCCCTGCTGCACCGTAGCTGAGCAACTGGCCCTGCCTACCTGGACAAAGTGGTGAGAAGTATTGTGCCCACAGATGAGCAAGCAACAAAACACGCCCAGCCCACCTGCCCAGATGTAACCAAATAAAGCAGGACAAAACAAACAGATCTATAATCAATAAACAAAGAAAATAATTCCTGAATGTCCTGGAGACAACAGACAGTATCAACACACACACACACAAAACAGGACAGGGTGGCTCCAGTAGTGACCAAAATAAAACACCAGATGAACTTCTGGTAGAAGAAAAGCCTCTGGAACTACCTGATAGGGAATTCAAAAGTCTAATATTCAGGTCTCTCCAAGAGATTAGGAAAGAGATGAAAGAAAACACAGACAAAAATAAGGAAAAAAGAGACAAAATTATGGAAAATACAGACAAAATCAGGAAAACACAGGCAAAGCAATGGAAGAATTCAGGAAAATAATTCAGGAACAAAATGTCAAAATAAATAAACAACTAGAA
The DNA here is from genome assembly GCF_000243295.1 of Trichechus manatus latirostris. Classification (NCBI taxonomy): domain Eukaryota; kingdom Metazoa; phylum Chordata; class Mammalia; order Sirenia; family Trichechidae; genus Trichechus; species Trichechus manatus. The sequence continues at coordinate 23,163,043 of NW_004443944.1, forward strand.
ATCATACAAAAACAGCAATTAGAAATCAAATAGATAAACAAGACTTCAGAAATGGACAGTGAAATAGAAGGTTTTAGGAGCAAATTTGAAACAATGGAAGACAGGATCAGTGAAATTGAAGACAAATCCTTGGATACCACTTTGTTTGAGGAAAAATTAGAGAAAAGAATGAAGAAAACCTGAGAACAATGTGGGATACAATCAAGAGCAAAAATCCGCACATGATCAGAGTTCCAGAACAGGGGGAGAAAACAGAAAACACAGAGAGGATCATTGAAGATTTGCTGACAGAAAACTTCCCCAATATCATGAAAGATGAAAAGTTGACCATCCAAGAAGCTCAATGAACCCCAAATAGGATAGACCCCAAAAGTAAGTCACCAAGACACATTATAATCACACTCACCAAAAACAAGGACAAAGAATCCTGAGAGCAGTTCTAGAAAAATAAAAAGTCACATACAAAGAGGAAACAATAAGACTAAGCTCTGATTACTCAGCAGAAACCATGCAGGCAAGAAGGCAATGGGATGACCTGTACAAAAGCTTGAAAGAAAAAATATGGCCAACCGAGAATAACATATGCTGCAAAACTGTCACTCAAATGTAATGGTGAAATTAGGACATTTCCAAATAAACAGAAATTAAGGAAATATGTAAAAACCAAACCAAACTTACAAGAATTATTAAAGGAAGTTCTTTGGTTAGAGAACAAACAACATCAGACAACAACCTGAATCTAGGACACAGGACAGCATCAGCCAGATACCAACCTAGGTAATGAACTCTCAAGGATAAAACAAAACTGAAATATTTACAACAGGGAACCAGAGTCGTCAATCTGTAAATGACAACAATGTCAGAACAATAAAAAAGGGAATAAACGGTGTAGGTATAGAACTTTCAAATGGAAAGGAAGTCAAGGTGATATCAAATAGTAAAATACTGGTTTAAACTTAGGAAGATAGGGATAAATTTCAAAGTTACCACAAAGAAAGTTAACAAACCTACTCATCAAAATAAAGAAGAAAATATAAAGTCTCAGTAAACACAAAATTTAAAAAATGAAAGAAATGAAAAAAAAAAAAAAACAACCTCACAAACGAGGAATTCAGCACAGGAGAGTAAGAGGAACAAAGAAAATGTCAGCACCACAAAAAAAAAGCACTACAAAATGACAGCAACAAACTCACACCTATCGATTATCACACTGAAAGTAAATTGCTTAAATGCACACATAAAGAGACAGAGAGTGACAGAATGGAGAAAAAAACAGAACCCATCAATATGCTGTCTACAAGAGACACACCTTAGAAACAAAGACATAAATATATTAAAAATCAAAGGATGGAAAAAATATATCAAGCAAACAGCAACCAAAAAAGAGCAGGAGTGGCAATACTAATCTTGGACAGAATAGACTTTAAAACAAAATCCACCATAAAATACAAGGAAAGACATTATATAATGATTACAGGGACAATCCACCATGAGGACATAACCATAAAAAATACCTACCCACTCAATGACAGGGCTCTAAAATACATAAAACAAACTGTAACAGCACTAAAAAGAGAAATTGACAGTTCCACAATAATAGTGTTGCTCTTAGGTGCTGTTGAGTTGGTTCCGACTCACAGCAACCCTATGTACAACAGAATGAAACACTGCCCAGTCCTGTGCTATCCTCACAATTGTTGCTATGTTTGAGCTCATTGTTGCAGCCACTGTGTCAGTCCATCTTGTTGAAGGTTTTCCTCTTTTTTGCTGACTCTCTGCTCTACCAAGCATGATGTCCTTCTCCAGGGACTGGTCCCTCCTGATAACATGTCCAAAATATGTGAGACAAAGTCTCATCATCCTTGCTTCCAAGGAGCATTCTGGCTGTATTTCTCTTCCAAGACAGATTTGTTCATTCTTCTGGCACCCCATGGTATATTCAATATTATTCACCAACACCATAATTCAAAGACATCAATTTTTCTTTGGCCTTCCTTATTTATTGTCCAGCTTTCACATGCATATGAGGTAATTGAAAACATCATGGCTTGGGGCAAGTGCACCTTAGTCCTCAAAGTGACATCTTTGCTTTTTAACACTTTAAAGAGATCTCTTGCAGCAGATTGGACTAATGCAATGCATCATTTGATTTCTTGACTGCTGCTTCCATGGGTGTTGATTGTGGATCCAAGTAAAATGAAATCCTTTACGACCTCAATATTTTCTCCATTTATCATGATGTTGCTTTTTGGTCCAGTTGTGAGGATTTTTGTTTTCTTTATGTGGAGGTGTAATCTATACTGAAGGCTGTGGTCTTTGATCTTCATCAGCAAGTGCTTCAAGTCCTCTTCACTTTCGGCAAACAAGGTTGTGTCATCTGCATATTGCAGGTTGTTAATGAGCCTTCTTCCAATCCTGATGCCGTGTTCTTCTTCATATAGTCCAGCTTCTCAGATTATTTGCTCAGCATACAGATTGAATAAGTGTGGTGAAAAGATACAATCCTGATGCACACCTTTCCTGACTTTAAAACACGCAGTATCCCCTTGTTCTATTCAAACGACTGCCTCTTGGTCTAAGTACAGGTTCCTCATGAGCACAATTAAGTGTTCTGGGATTCCCATTCTTTGCAATGTTATCCATAATTTGTTATGATCCACAGAGTCAAATGCCTTTGCATAGTCAATAAAAACACAGGTAAACATCTTTCTGGTATTCTCTGCTTTCAGCCAAGATCCATCTGACATCAGCAATAATATCCCTCGTTCCACGTCCTCTTCTAAATCTGGCTCGAATTTCTGGCAGTTTCCTGTAGATGTTCTGCTGCAACCGCTTTTGAATTATCTTCAGCAAAATTTTACTTGCTTGTGATATTAATGATATTGTTCAATAATTTCCTATTCTGTTAGATCACCTTTCTTTGGAATGGTTACAAATATAGATCTCTTCCAGCTGGTTGGCCGTGGAGCTGTCTTCCAAATTTCTTGGCATAGATGAGTGAGCACTTCCCGTGCTGCCTCTGTTTGCTGAAACATCTCGATAGGTATTCTGTCAGTTCCTGGAGGCTTGTTTCTCATCAGTGCTTTCAGTGCAGCTTGGACCTCTTTCTTATAGTATCATCAGTTCTTGATCAAATGCTACCTCTTGAAATGGTTGAACGTCAACCAATTCTTTTTGGTACAGTGAGTCTGTGTATTCCTTCCATCTTCTTTTGATTCTTTGAGTTGTTTAATATTTTGCCTGTAGAATCCTTCACTATTGCAACTTGAGGCTTGAATTTTTTCTTCAGTTCTTTCAGCTTGAGAAATGCTGGGCGTGTTCTTCTCTTTTGGTTTTCTAACTCCAGGTCTTTGCACATGTCATTATAATACTTTGTCTTCTTGAACCACCCTTTTAAATCTTCTGTTCAGCTATTTGACTTCATCATTTCTTCCATTCACCTTAGCTACTCTACGTTTAAGAAAAATTTTCAGAGTCTCTTCTGACATCCATTTTAGTCTTTTCTTTCTTTCCTCTCTTCTTAATGACCTCTTGTTTTCTTCATGTATGATGTCCTAGATGTCATTCCACAACTCGTCTGATCATCTGTCATTAGTGTTCAATGTGTCAAATCTATTACCGAGGTGGTCTCTAAATTCAGGTGGGATATACTCTAGGTCATACTTTGGCTCTCATACACTTCTTCTAATTTTCTTCATCTTCAACTTGAACTTGGATATGAGCAATTTATGGTCTTTTCCACAGTCGGCCCCTGCCCTTGTTCTAACGATGATATTAAGCTTTTCCATTGTCTCTGTCCACAGATGTAGTTGATTTGATTCCTGTGTATTCCATGAGGCGAGGTCCACATGTATAGTCACTGTTTATGTTGTTGAAAAAAGGTGTTTGCAATGAAGAAGTCGTTGATCTTGCAAAAATTCTATCATGCAATCTCCGGCATCATTTCTATCACCAAGGCCGTATTTGTCAACTACTGATCCTTCTCCTTTGTTTCCAACTTTCACATTCCAATCACCAGTAATTATGAATGCATCTTGATTGCATGTTCTATCAATTCCAAACTGCAAAAGTTGGTAAAAATCTTCAATTTCTTCATCTTTGGCCTTAGTGGTTGGTGTGTAAATTTAAATAATAGTTGTATTAACGGGTCTTCCTTGTAGGCGAATGGATATCATTCTATCACTGAGAGCGTTGTACTTCAGGATGCATTTTTAAATGTTCTTTTTCATGATGAGTGCAACACCATTCCTCTTCAGTTTGTCATTCCTGGCATAGTAGATCATATGATTGTCCAATTCAAAATGTCCAATACCAGTCCATTTCAGCTCACTAATGCCTAGGATATTGATGTTTATGCATTCCATTTCATTTTTGATGATTTCCAATTTTCCTAGATTCATACTTAGTACATTCCATGTTCCTATTATTAATGGATGTTTGCAGCTGTCAGTTTGTCATACTGTGGGGGCTTGCATGTTGCTGTGATGCTTGAAGCTATGCCATTGGTATTCAACTACCGGCAGGATCACCCATGGCAGACAGGTTTCAGCTGAACTTCCAGACTAAGATAGACTAGGAAGAAGGACCTGGCAGTCCACTTCTGAAAAAAATTAGTGAGTGAAAACCGTATGAGTAGCAGCAGAACATTGTCTGATATACTGCTGGAAGATGAGCCTTCAGGTTGGAAGGCACTCAAAAGATAACTGGAGAAGAGCTGCCTCCTCAAAATAGAGTTGACCTGAATGATGTGGATGGGTTCAAGCTTTTGGGACCTTCATTTACTGATGGGGCACAACTCAAAATGAGTAGAAACAGCTGCAAATATCCATTAATAATTGGAAAGTGGAATTTACAATGATAGTAGGAGACTTCAACACACTGCTCTTGGTAAAAGACAGAACACCTAGAAAGAAACTCAAGAATGATACAGAAGATCTAAAGGCCACAGTCAACCAACTTGACCTCATAGACATATATAGAACATTCCACCCACAGCAGCAAAGTGTACATTCTTTTCCAATGCACATGGAGCATTCTCCAGAATAGACCACATCCTAGGTCACAAAGCAACCCTCAACAAAATCCAAAACACTGAGATAATACAAAGCATCTTCTCTGATTACAATGCCATAAAAGTAGAAATTAATAACAGGAAGAGCAAGGAAAAAAATACAAGGAAACTGAATAACATCTTGCTTAAAAACCACTGGGTAATAGAAGAAATCAAAGATGGAATAAAAAAATTCCTAGAATCAAACAAGAATGAAAATACATCATACCAAAGCCTTTGGGACACAGCAAAGACAGTGCTCAGAGGTCAGTTTATAGCAATAGATTCATACGTCAAAAAGAAGGGACAAAATCAAAGCACTAGCTGTACAACTCGACAAATAGAAAGCGAACAGCAAAAGCAGCTCAGGAGGGGCTCATGAGAACAATATTCCCTGAGTTGTTGAATGTTAATAATGATTTGCCAGTCACCATTCTACTTGCAAGTCAGTTTTGCTGGACATAAAGTTATTTACTCACATATTCTCTCCTTGAATATCTTAAATATGTTATATGTTTCTTCATTTTCTTCTGCTATAAAGGATTGTTCTTAAGAAGTCTGATGATAATCTAACTTATTTTTCTTTATAGTTACTTGCTTTTTTTGCGTACGTGTCTGAAGAATATTTTTCTTTTATTTCTTTAAAGTCCAATGACTTTATTCTAACATATTTCTTCATGTTGGTTATTCTGGGTTCATATTTTCAGGTATGCAGTATACTCTTTCAATATACAATTCCAATTTTTAAAAATTTCAGGAAGTTTTCTTGAATTATAGATTTAGTATTTATTCTGTCACCTTGCTTTGGTTTTCTTCTTCAGAGACTGTTATTATTTGTATGTTGGAACTTCTTTGCCTAATTTCAATATATGTCACTTTCTCTAGAATATTTTTAAAAATCTCTGTCTTCGTTTCTTTTTTATTTAAATTTTTTCCTCCTTTTCATCTTTTTTTCCCTCTCATAGTGTTATTTTTTTGGATTTATTTGTTCTCGTGTTCATTCCAGGTTAGTCTTCATTTTTAAAATGATTTTTTCCTTGGACTTCTTATTCTTTCCTGAGTTCTATCACCTTATTTATAAGATTTTCTAATTCTGATTTATGTTGTTCTTTCATATCTGGTATAATTTTAAAATACCTTTTAGCTCATTTCAAAATGGAAGTTTACAATTTTGATCCGTCCTGAAGAAAAGGTCTTGCTTGCATGCTTTCACTGTTTATAGGGATGTTATTGTGCTCCTTATTCTCCTTTTGCTTGAATTAACTTTGCGTGGTGTTTGACCTTGAGACTTTTCTGTTGCTTGTTTTTATGTGGAATTAGTTTTCCTGAACTTGTATAAGGAGTGGTTCAGGATGGCATTTCTAACTTCAAGAGCTCCCTCTCCTGTTGTTTTCACGTGGTGTACAAAAACATGATGGCCAGCTTTCTGAGATTTTTTGGATTAACTTCCTTCCATTGCTTTTATCTGAATCTTCTCCTCCCTTCTACTGTCCTGATCTTGCTCCATTTTGATCCTACTCCCAGTATTTTCTTCTCCATATGGGACTTTGTCCTGGAAGCGAACCCAGGGTGGTCAGTGTTGAGAGTTTATAGGGTTGGACTGCTCCAGCCCTGTCAGTCCTCACTGAGGACTCTTGTACTCTCCTGCTATGGGACTGGGCACTCGGTCTTCTCAAATTGTCCCTCTTTACTTTCCAGTGACTACCTGCTGGCTATTTTGGGATCCTGTTCTCAGGTTCGTAGGACACTCCTTTGCTTTCCTCTGCTGGCTAAGGGATGCAGTGCCAAGGGTCAGCATCCCAGGGGACATGCTGGGGGCATCCGATACCATGCAGGTGGCTACTGGAGGCTGGTCCTTCTCACTCGTATTTTGGTGTACGCGGGGTTACCTTGTCACCTAATCTTAAAGCAGATGTTGTCCATGGGTTTTCCTTTTGCTATCTCGTTGGCCTGCCTACTTTTATGTGGGGATTGGAGAGATTAAAAAACTGCTGGCATTGCCACCATCTTCCCAGCCAGTTCAGTATTTTTGTAAATGCCCACTTTATGCCAGGTGTTATACTAGGCCACAGTGAAGATAAGATGAAATAATAAATGTATGTAAAAGTGTGTAAAAGACCTGGCCGTCTGTAAGCCTGTCATAAACTAGCTGCTCGTCCCTTCTGCTGCCCTGCAAACAGGCCTGACCTCTCACTCTAAGTGTGCGTCTACTCAGCTTGTAAAGACTTGTTTCTGATCTTTGTGCCAGACAGTGTGAGGCACAAGGTAGTACAGGCCTCCAAACTCACTGCTGTGAGGCTGGATGCCCCTGCCCTGCTGGAGTTGCTCTGGGCATTTCCTCCTAAAGTAGGTTTTAGAAAAGAGAAGGGAAAGATCTCCTCTACACCTGCCACCTTGCCAAAAGACCACACCTGTTGGCGTGGAGTTGCTTCTGACTCATAGCGACCCTATAGGGTAGAGTAGAACTTCCCTGTAACCACAAGGTTTCCAAGACTGTAATCTTTACGGAAGCAGGCTGCTGTATCTTTCTCCTGAGAAACTGCTAGTGGGTTCTAACCACCGACCTTTTGGTTAGCAGCCAAGTGCTTAACCACTGCGCTGCCAGGGCTCCTCCCTGCTCCCTTGTTGATGTTGTTGTTAGGTGCTGTAGAGTTGGTTCCGACTCATAGCAACCCTATGTACTACAGAATGAAACACTGCCCACTCCTGTGCCATCTTCACAATCGTTACTATGTTTGAGCCCATCATTGCAGCCACTGTGTCACTCCAAATCGTTGAAGGTCTTCATCTCTTTTGCTGACCCTCTACCAAGCATGATATCCTTCTCCAGGGACTGGCCCTCCTGATGACATGTCTAAAGTACGTGAGACAAGTTCTTGTCATCCTTCCTTCTAAGGAACATTCTGGCTGTACGTCCAAGACAGATTTGTTCGTTCCACCTTAACCCAAACCCAAACCAAACCCTCTGCCATCAAGTCGATTCCGATTCATAGCGACCCCTATAGGACAGAGTAGACCCGCCCCATAGAGTTTCTGAGGAGTGGCTGGTGGATTCGAACTGACAACCTTTTGGTTAGCAGCCAAACTCGTGATCACTAAGGGGTGGTCCGGGGGATGAGAAGCCTGCTGTGAGCCTGGCGCGCCATCTGCTGGCCATTTGTTTAATTGCTCAGTGTATGACTGCTGCCCACCCCCAACTCCAGTCAATGAGATGGGTGAATCTTTTTCCCCTCTAGTTGGAAAAATGTATTACTGTAAAAACAGTGGTAATACATGGAAGTAAAAAAAAAGTTTCCTTTACAATCTCACTGTCTAGACAAACATCATTATTATTTTTAAAAACATCAATAAAAGCGTGCATTTTCTCTAAGGGGACTGGGTGGGTGTGTCCTGCCATTTCAGCTCCTGAAAAGGGAGCCTGACCCCTGGGTCTTTGTCTTGGAAACAAGGGGAGAAAGAGCTCATGTTCTGTAGCCTGCAAGATTTGGGTTTGAAACTCACTTCACTAGTCACAAACTGGGTGATGGTGGGTGAGGTAATTCACCTCTCTGTTTCTGAATCTGGATGTGGTAGGTAGAATAATGCCCCCTGCCCACCCCGACAAGATGTCCACATCCTAACCCCTGGAACCTGTGAATATGTTACCTTACATGGCAAAATGGAGCCCTAGTTGTGCAATGGTTAAGCAGTTAACCGAAAAGTCGGCAGTTTGAACGTACCAGCTGTTCAGCAGAAGAAAGATGGGGCAATCTGCTTCTATAAAGATTACAGCCTTGGAAACCCTATGAGGGAGTTCTACTCTGTCCTATAGGGTCGCTATGAGTCAGAATCAACTCCACAGCAACAGGTTTGGTGTATGGCAAAATGGACTTTGTAGATGTGATTAGGATAGTGGATTTTGAGATGGAGAGATTATCCTGGATTATACGGGCAGGCCTAATCTAGTCACATGAGTCCTTAACATCAGAGAAAGACGTGGTAGCCTGCTTCCGTAAAGATTTACAGCCTTGGGAGCCTTACGCGGCAGGTCTGCTGTGTCCTGTAGGATCGTATGAGTCAGAATCGGCTCGACAGCCATAGGTTTGGTTTTTCGGTGAGGTGGTTGGTGTAGAGGAGGCCTTAGAGAAATGTGAGGTTGCTGGCTTTGAAGATGGAGAGGTGGGCCATGAGCCAAGCAGTGTGGGTGCCTCTAGAAACTGGAAAAGGCTAGGGAATGAGTTCTCCCGCGAGCCTCCAGAAGGAACCAGCCCTGCCAACACCTTAATTTTAGCCCGTGAGGCCTGTGTTGGACTTGTGACTTCCGGAACTGTACGATAATAAACTTGAGTTGTTTCAAGTCACTACGTTTGCGGTAATTGGCAGCAATAGGAAAGTCGGAGCTATAAAATGGAAGTAATGAGTACCTACTGTGTAGGTTGGTGGGGAGAACGAAATGAGGTCACTGTGGGAAGTGCTTTCTGAGTTGTAAAGCGTTTTATAAGTGTTTCAAGGTCTCCTCTGGGAAGATATCCACTTATTCTTTTTTTTATTCCACAGTTGTTTTCTGTTCACCTTCTACGCCAGGCACTGATCGGTGCAGGGGCCACAGGGGTAAACATGGTCCCTTCTTTCATGGGGCTTACAAGTGAGGAGGGACATGGGATGTTAAAAGGTCACAGAAGCATGCGTGTGTGATGCATACACACTTATAATCATGATGAGTGCTGTGAAGGGATTGTGTGGAGCCAGGAGAGTGTGTAGCTGGGAACCTGTCAGACCTTAGGCTTTGGGTGGGCTCTCTGGGTTGCTCACCTGCCCACACAGGGCAATCTGTCTTGACCAGGGTCTGGGGCATCAAGGGCCAGAGCCAGGAGAGGACAGCGTCATAGGCACCATTGGACAGATCTGTGTTGGTCCAGAGGAGCATCAGGTGTAGGGGGCTAGGGCCAGTGTTTACACCTGTGAAGTCAGAGCTGCCTGGAATGGTGGGCAGGGAAGAAAGCAGGGTTTAGCCTGTGACTTCAGACCATGGACCCATGGGCCTTTGTCTTAGTCATCTAGTGCTGCTCTAACAGAATAGCACAAGTGGATGGCTTTAACAAAGAGAAGTTTATTCTCTCACAGTCCAGTAAGCTACAAATTCAGGGTGTCCGATCTAGAGGGATGCTTTCTCTGTTGGCTCTGGAGGAAGGTCCTTGTGATGCATCAGTCTTCCCTTGGTCTGGGAGCTTCTGCGCTCTGCTCCTGGCACTGCTTTCTTGGTGGTATGAGGTTCCCATGTCTCTCTGCTCACTTCTCTCTTTTATATTTCAAAAGAGATTGGCTTAAGACACTATCTAATCTTGTAGACCTTATCAGTATAACTGCTGCTAATCTGTCTTATTACATCATAGTGATAGAGTTTACAACACATAAGGAAATCACACTAGATTACAAAATGGTACACAATCATTCGATACTGGGAATCATGACCCAGCCAAGTTGACAGATATTCTTGTGGGACACAATTCAATCCATGACAGCCTCCATCTACCTTCCCAGGCCAGGCTGGGCCCAAGCCCATGAATTCAGGGAGTGGAGCCAAACCTGAATTCAGGGCCTTGTGACCAAAGGTGAGGGGAGAGAATCTGGAACAGGGAACTGGGCTGCCTTACTGGCTCTGGGAGTCCTCACTCGGTGGATATTAACCTGAAGCCTCCCCCTGTCACTTCCTGGGTTTTCTTGGGCTGCCGTACCCCCAGTGTGATGGAACAGAACATGCTCCTTTGGAAACACAGACCCTCAGGGGGCACAGAAGATTCCCTGAGCCCAAACTGACTGCCATTATCTTATCCAGCTGAAGGGATTTGGATGGGCATGGTGGGGGTGGGGGGCGGGGGCAGAGGGGGAAGGAAGGCACAAAATGAATCACACAGCTGAGACAGGCAGAGGAGCCACAAGGCAAGGTCTGGACACAGATCTGAGAGTCCTAGTGGACCCTCTGCCAGTCATACACTATTAGTGCCACGGACCCATCTTGTGATGGAGTGGGTTGGCCTAACGGAAGACTGGAGCCCAGATGGGGATGACCAACCTGAGGCTCCGGGCAGCCAGATGACCAGGACTTTCTCTAGTACCCACATGGCACCAGCTGCCGTGAAATGACCTCAGCCAGTCTCAAGAGCAGGCATCTCTCTTTGCTTTTCTCAGCTGCTGAGATCAGCTGTGGATCAGGCTGTGGAGAAATGGAGAGCCAGGAGAAGCCAGGACCACAGCAGGAGCTGTGCTGCCACCTGGTGGCAGACCTTGGAGTTGCTGCTGGAACAGCTGTCCTGTTTCTTGGTCCTGGGGTTGGTTGCTGTCCTTATATTCAGTTCTGCTCAACTCAGTTCTTACACAGTGGATTCTAGAGAAAGCCCAGTGAATGAATTTGGTAGAGAAGAAGGCAAGGCCTGGCCACAAAGTCCTTTTCACCTTTCACTGTCCTAGCATTGCCCAGCCTTTACCACAGATCTGAGAATCAGGGGCAATTCCAGAAAAAGGGCTACTGTTGGGGAAACAGAGCAGCCACCCCTCCCACCACAGACACATACACAGAGACCACCATGGGCCTCCAGGTCTGTGTGGATGACTTCTCCCTCAGGCTTGACACTCTAGACATCTTGAATGTGGAGTTTACACATACACCTGGAGCCAGGTGTAGGCCACAACACATGATGGGCATCAATGGGCAGTATGGTGCTGATTCACTCCAGGTTTCACATGAGGCTCCTTGCAGACTGGGAAACATGCAAACAGATTCGCCATTAATGGAAGTGCAAGCCCCTCCTCCCAGAGACCACCTGTCTCCAGGTATTATGCAGGTTATGTGTGTAACCTGTCAGACCTCAGGCTTCCGGCAGGTTCTCTGGGGCCATGGCTTGTCCTTGCTCACCTTCCTTCCACAGCTGGTCTGTCAGCTAACCCCGAGACCAGCCAGAATGAAGGCCACAGAAGCTGTCAGCTGAAATCAGGACTGCAAATGTAGTCCTGTTTATGAAAACAAATAATTTTAGTAATGCCCTTTAAAACCCTTTAAATATGTCTCCTAAGAAGTTATCTGTTCGGAAAAAATTATAAAAGCAAACGGAAAAAAGAACAAGATCTACAGAAAAATGGGAAACATTTTTCCAAGTATTTTCCAGAACCTTAACTTGGCCTCAGTCAGAGTAAGTGAGATAGTAAATTAACTTGTTTTGTTCCATTGTACATGGGGTTGCCATGAGTTGTGGGGGGCAACTCCACAGCAGCTAACAACAACCCCCCAAAGCACCATTAAGGGTAGCGACCCTGGCCACTGTCTTCACCATGGCACGCCCAGCACCTAGTCTGGTACCTGAAGCACAGTGGGTGTCTGATGAATGAATGTGTGGTTTCTATCTGCTCTCCTAACTGGCTGAAGCTTCAGGAGACCAGGGGTGTGTCTGTTTTCATTCTCACTGAATCCTCTGAGGCTTAGTGGTTAAGATGGCGGGCTGTGGAGTCAGAACTCCTGACCTCAGATCCTAGCTCTGCCACTTGCTAGCTGTGTGACCTTGGGCAAGTTACTTTGTGTCTCTGAGCCTCAGTGTTCTCATCTGTAAAGGGATAATAATCCTTCCTCACGGCATTGTTAGAATTAAATGATATCAAGTATCAAAAGCACCCATTAAAGTGCTTGGTATTAGAACAAAGTGGTATTTGTTGGATGTTTAAATGCCCTCGTTGTGAGAAACACCTGTAACAGGAGCCTGGAGGATGATTTGTGACACGTACTTAGGATGCCTTGCCGGGCCATCTCCCCACATAACCACAAGGTGGCGCTGTGGTCATTTGCATGGGTGATGCTCACACTATCAGCTCACACAAAACTTCAAAGTGGCTTCCAGCCTCTCTCCCAGAAGGAATCCTGTCTGCAAGTCTCCAAGTGGCTATTCGGCCTCAGCTCTAATCTCTCAAAGATGCAGAGCTCACAGTCCCAAAACTGGATATCCTTGCAGGGTTGGCCTGAGAGCCCCTAGCCCCTGGGTGGGGGCAGCCTGGCCACAGAGGACTGGGGAAGCCCAGATGGAAAGTAGTGGACAGATCAGGGACTAGTGTGAGGCAAATGGATCATCCAGGGTACACATCTAAGGAGGTGCTCACTCTCAGACTTGTGCAAATGTGGGGTCTGACCCAGCTGGTGGTCTCCTAAGGATACCTTGGGGCCAGGCTGTGGGCCAGTCCCAAGCTTTAAAACTGCCTGACATCCACCCATCCACAATAGCATAGAGCACTCAGACTGTGCCAGGCTTTATATTAACTCAGTTACTTCTCCTAAGAACTCTGGGTGGTAAGAACTATTATTATCCTCATTTTTCAGTAAGAAAATTGACTCAGACCTGTCACAAGCTTGCACAAGATTGTACAGCTAAATAATGTCAAAGCTGGGATTTGAACCCTGGCCCTAAACACTACTTCTTAATCATTATACTACATTGCTGTGCTAATTTGTATACCTATCCACCCAACATTCATCGAGCAGCTGCTGTGTTCCAAGCACAGGGCCAAGGGGAGTCCAGTGGGGGGCAAAAGCAGATACCACCCTGGCCCTCATAGGGTTTAGAGTCCAAGGGTTGAGTCCTGGCTCTGCCACTTTCTTATCTGGTGACCTCGGACAAGCCACTTAAGTTTGCTGTGCCTCAGTTTCTTCATTAGGAAATGGGAATAGCAGTTCTGGACCCAGGGAGTTGCAGAAAGAATTAAGTGATTCAAACCTACAGGTTGGCACATAGGACGTGCTCAGTAAGTATTAGTGATAATCATTATGTATGGGTCTCATTATGGAGGAGGCTCCGTCAGGCCCATGCTCCAGGGTGGGGTGCTGTGACTGCCATGTTGAAGAGTGGAAAAAGTGCAGTTCAGAATGGGACACTGCTGGCCTCGAATGCGGGCTCTGACCATCCGACACATGTAATTTTGGAAAAGTTGCTTTGTTTTTCTGAGTCTCAGTCTTTTCCTCCGTGAAACAGGAATTCGCAATACCAACCCTGTGGTGTCCATGTGGTTTTATATGAAGTAGCAAGGCTAAGTGCTTGGCACATGATAGGTGCCTTGTAAAATGGCATTTCCTACCCTCAGGAGGAGTATAAACCAGGGACGGGCAATCTGGAGTTTTGGTGTCTCCTCTTCTCCCAGGGAAGGCCTAGACCTGGGGCTGCAGGATTCGATTTTCTTCTTTTCCTTGTTCCTATTTGGATTTTGTTCCTTGAGCATCGAGGCAAGGAAGGCGTGCTTCCCAGCCACCCATGTGGCTGCACATTAGGTGTCCTGGCGCCCAGTGGAGGGATACGTCTTGTAATGTCTCTTGCCCCCTGGGACAATTGGAGGGTCAGTTGGTGGGTGCAGGGGAGTGGGGCTCCTCTCTGCCCCTGAGGCTTCCAGAGAACCCAGAGGGCAGGGGTGAGTGGAGGGTTGCTGATGGCTGGGAAGTCCTTTTTGGCCCAGCCTCCTCCATGGTTTGGGGGTGTCCTGGTTCCCCTCCCTTCCCCCTCCCACCCTGCTCTTGATGCCCCTGCTGCCTCTGCCCAGGGACCAGCAGGGGGACAGAGACTGGATGATGTGGGCGGCGTGGGGGCCCAGGGACCAGAGTGAGAGCAGCTGGGCAGTGACAAGTGGCCACCCAAGGAAATGGCCCAGGGGGTCGGTGTCAGCTCTTGGCTCTCCTCCCACCTCACCTGTCCTCACCAGCCAAGCCATAGGGGTCAGACTCAGTTTCCCTGCTATCACCAAACACTTCCTCCTTGCTGGGTGTTTCCCCATGCAACTGCCCCTCATTTCGGAGATGAGGAAACTGAGCCTCAACAGCAGGACCAGACGTGATCCACCAAGGTCTTGTGTCAAGAAAGTGTCAGAGTCCAGTGGGGATTCACACCCAGCTCTGCCTGTCTCTCCCCTCCCCCACTCCTTCCCGCCCCCACCCCTCCCCCTCCCCTGACACCCGCTCCTCCAGCACTTAATTTTAATGGCCCTTTGATTGCATGCCTCTTCTGGAGGAGAGACTAATCATTATTAATGAATTTGGGCTGCTCCCGTGTAAATGAGCCCATGGGGGCTGGCCGGAGGGTACAAGGGAGCAGGGAGTAGGCAATGGGCATCTCAGGAGCAGGCCCTGGGAGCCACGGAGAGCCCAGATTAACCCTTCCTTAGCCATTGATTCCCCTTCCCAAGCAGACCAGGCGCTCATCTGGAAGGATGCTGGAGTCCCAACGCGTGCCTGCCTGTGGCCAGGACTAGAACGCCTCTGTCCTTTTGGCCCTTATCCTGGAGAGGGGGGGTGGCTCACTGAAGAAAGACAGAAGGTTCTAGTCCTAGAGGCAGCTGGCCAGAGAGCAGAGCCTCTGAACTGCCTCCACCAACAGCCCTTCTAGGCCTGGAGGAGTGAGTGGGCGGGGGTGGGAGCAGCTGCAGCTTTGGCCCCATCTCACACCCCACAAATTGGGCTGCTTTCTTGGCAGCAACATTATGCCAGGAAGGCTCGCGTAGCTGTTTTCAGATTTGTTTTTTCAAAATAGAAAAGAGCGGAAAATCCTAGTGGAGAAGCCATACAAAACAAAACAACAAACAAAATATCTCCTCAGATCTTTCCATCCTGAGCCTTATCCTCCCTCTGCCTGGACTTCCGGGCTTAATGCCCACTTTGCCATCAGCCCCCTGGGTCAGACAGAGCTGGACTTGCCCCCACCCTAACTGTGGGATCTTAAGCAAGTCCCCAAACCTCTCTGAGCCTCAGTTTCCCGAGCTGTGGAATGGGGGTGACTTTATCCACCTCTCTGGGTTTGCGAGGCGATCAAATGAGCCAGGGGCTCTGGAAGTGTTTTGTAAACGAGGTCTTATGATTATAATTCTATCATAGGCAGGAGACAGACATACTCACACACACACCCGCAAATCACTAATGGGGCCTCCCTCCGAAGGTGCTCCTTGCTTCTTGAGACAGCGTGATTACTCAGTAGGTTCTGTGTAATTATTTAATCAAGCCTCAACCAAGTCCTCAGCATGGAGCTGGGCGGGTTGACCAGATCCCATCCTCCCCTCCTCCCCCAAGGAGGCATAATCAGTATGAGCTGCCGAGAGGGAGGTGGAAACCCAAGCACCTCTTTTCTTTGTGTAACAACTGGGCTGTGTGGGAGGGACAGGCCCCGGGGTGGGGGATCAGGTCACCTTGGGGCTTGCCTTGGCTGAGGACAGGGCAGGAAGGATCCTTGTGCAACCCCTTATTTCTCTTTGAGGACACTGAGGACAAGAGAGGAAAAAGCAGCAGGCCAGGTCCCAGAGCAAGTCAGCTCAGAGGGGCTTCTGTGATTTCCTCTCTCCCTCCCTCTTGCTTTCCCTTCTTTTCTTTCTTCCATCCCTCCCATCCCTCCTTTTCCTTTCCTTCCCCTCTCTGCTCCTTTTCTCTTCTCTCTTCCTCTCTCTTCCTCTCCTTTTTCTTACTATACAAGTAACAGATGAACACATACATTCTCTCATTGTTAAACATGCAGATAATACACATAAGGCAAAAGTTTCCCTTGATGCCCCTCTTTCTCCATGCAGATTCCCAATCCCCTCCCCAGAAGTAACCTAGTTCCTGGTCTGGAGATTGATCTCCCAGACTTTTTTCCTGTGCGTTCACAAATTTACCTGAGTTCCTACAGAGATGATAGTTTTGGTGTTTGCTTTTGTTTGCATAAACATCCCTGATGTTGCCTAGACCAGTAGTTCTCAACAGGGGATGTTTGGCAATGTGTAGAGACATTTTTGATCATCACAGTGGAAGAGCGGATGCTGCTGGCATCTAGCGGGTAAAGGTCAGGGATGCCTGCTAAACGTCCTACAGTGCACAGGACAGCCCCTCACAACAAAGGATTGTTGTGTGCTGTCAGGTTGATTCCAGCTCATAGCAATCCTATGATTATCTGGTCCCAAATGCCAATAGTGCATTGGTCTAGAATATTCCTCAACTTGCCTTTTTCTAGTAACGATATACCTTGGAGATCTTGGCAAGGTGGTAAAAATCTTTCCCTCATTCTTTTTACTTCTGCATGGTTTGACAACATCATAGGTCTTTTTTCTAGTTCTTTTGGATAGATTTTAGGTTGTTTCTGATGTTGTAGGTATTAATGGAAATGACACTTTGTGAACACCCTTGTTCACAGCACGGGCCTGAGTGTTACCCTGGTTTAGACACCTAGGTGTGGGGTTCTTAAGTCATAGGGGTGGTTGTTCGGCAATTAATTTACTAAGCACTCATCTAGGACTTTTCATTCAGGCATGATTTTCAGCCTGGTGTTACACTTACTGTTTTTAAAAATATTTTATTTTTGGTGAAACTATACACAACAAAACATACACCCCTTGAACGTTTTTACATGTACATTTCATTGATAATGGTTACATTATTCACATTGTGTCACCACCGTTAATTTATGGTTTCTGCCCCTTAATGTTCTCATCTGTGGTTGGGAGTTACTGTTGTCATTTCAGTCTCCTATAGGTAATTGTTCAATAGGGTGTGATGCTCAAGACAGCCTTTATTTATTGAGCTAAACTGTGATTTCATTTAAAGATGACTTCATGAGATAGTTTTGGCTCAAAGTTCAAAAGTTGTTTCCAGGCAATAGATTCATGTACATTTATTGTCGACTTTAATAGATACTGCACGGTGCTTTAAGGAGCCCTGGTGGTACAGCAGTTAAGCGCTCGGCTGCTAACCAAAAGGTCGGCGGTTCGACCCCGCCAGCCACTCTGTGGAAGAAAGCTGTGGTAGTCTGCTTACGTAAAGATTACAGCCTTGGAAGCCCTATGGGGCAGTTCTCTGTCTTATACGGTTGCTATGAGTCGAAATCAACTTGATGGCAACGGGTTTGGTTTATGGGTTTCGCACAATGCTTTCTCACATAGGCTGGGCCAGCTTTCTGATGTTCTCTACCATGCACCTGAGGTTTCAGGAAACATGATTAAAAAAATACACACACACACACACACACACACACACACACGGTGTTATAGCTGTTACATCCCCAAGAGGTGTAAAGGGACTCTGACCTTCACAAGGTGAATGGCGGGGGGCAGCCCAGGCTGCGTGGGCTCCTGGTGTTTAGTTGATGAGGGCAAACCTGTCCACTTCCGTCAGCCTTGTATGGCATGCAGGGAGGGCAGGGTGGGCTGTGCCCCCATTTTTAAAAATTTGTTTATTTTTGTTGCTGTTGAGAATATACACAGCAGAACATACACCAATTCAACAATTCCTACATGTACAATTCAGTGACATTAATTACGGTCTTCAAGTTGCACAATCCTCCTTTTGGGAATCGTTCCTCCCCCATTAACATAAACTCACTGCCCCCTAAGTTTCCTATGTAATCTTTCTAGTTGCTGTTGTCAGTTTCATCCTATATACATAGTTCTTAAAAGAGCACAATGTTCAAGGTAGATATCTTTATAATTAAGCTAAACAATAGTTTGGTTTAAAGAAGACTTCAGGGGATACTTCTGGTTTAAGGTTTAAGGATTATCTCAGGGCAATAGTTCCGATTGTTGTTGTTGTTAGGTGATGTTGAGTTGGTTTCAACTCATAGCGACCTTATGTGTATAACAGAACGAAAGGTTGCCTGGTCCTGCACCACCCTCACAATTGTTTCTGTTTGAGCCCGTTCAGGGGTGGATTACCCAGTAAGTAAGATAAGCGTGGGTTTACTTGTGCTTACTTACTAATCTGTAGTGAACAATTTCCAATAGGTTTCACAATGTGGTTTATATTTCACCAACGTGGTGAAACCCATGTGAAATTGTTCACTACAGATTACTAAGTGAGCACAAGTAACCCATTGCTTATTTTGCTCACTGAGTAATCCGTCCCTACCAGGGATTATACATTGGAAAAAGAGGCTTTGATTCTGTAGGAAGGTGCTGTGGGGTTGGGAATGAGACAGATGCCAGCTACACCTAGAAGCAGAATCTTTGATGTGGTGAAAAAACGTGAAATTGGTCACTACAGATGATCTGGTAAGCAATGTAAGCACCATGCTTACCTTGTTTATTAGATAGATAATCTGCCCCTGAGCCCATTGTTGTAGGTATTGTGTCAATCCATTTTGTTGAGGGTCTTCTTCTTTTTCACTTTTTCCTGTTTTGGTAGTGCCCCCATTTCACGGGTAAGGCTCAGTGAGGCTAAGTGACTTGCTCGTCAGCTCTAAGAAGTGATATCCTCCAGGAACTCCTGCTCTGAAGCCTACAGCACCCAGAGAAGTGGAGCAGGCTCCACAGTGAGGCTGGGCTGCTGCTGCTGATGGAATCTGGGAGTTTGGGAAGTTACAGTCAGCTGAATGCCCTGCCAGATCCCTCCCTGCCCTGGGCTGGGGTTACCAGATTTTACAGGAAACCCATGCATTATTTGAGGCACAAATAAAAAATTATTCATTGCTTATCTGAAATTCAAATGTAACTCGGCACTCTGTATTTCATCTGGTGGTCGTACCTGGGGCAGCAGTGAAGGGGAGGCAGGGGGCCTTCTTACTTGCCTGGGGTTGCCTCTTTGGGCTGTTGGCTTTTCATCTCTCCCCTCTGCAGCTGTTGATTCTCTCCAGGTGTTGCCTTAAGGCCCCTTTCCATTCAGAGAGGAGCCCTGAATGGTGCAATGGTTAACAAGCTCTGCTGCTATCCAAAACGCTGGAGTTTGGAGTCCACCCAGAGGTGCCTCAAAAGAAAGGCCTGGTGATCTACTTCTGAAAAATCAGCAATTGAAAACCCTATGAAACACTGTCCTACTCTGACACACATGCGGTTGCCATGAGTTGGCAACTGGTTTTTTCCATTTAGAGAACTGGGAGGGAAGATGGTGGAAGGAAGGCAGCTCCCTGCACTGTCTCATTGTCTTCTCCAGGGATGAGAAGGAGGAAGGAGTAAATGGCTGGGCCTGGACAGCCCCTCAACCTCTCACCTCTCCCCCTTCTCTCAGAGCCTCCCTATCCATGTTCAAGGGCTCCTTCTTGCTTGTGTGTGAGTGGCAGGCTGGAAGGAGGGCAGTGGGTGTGTCCAGGACAGCACTGATGCCTACGCTGACTCCACCTCCCCCCATCGTCTGTCCTCACAGCCAGCGGTCACTGCCAGCGTAATTAGTTAATAAATCACCCCGAGTGATAAACAGAATGATAGATGCAGGTTTCACCTGATCACTTTTTTATTAAGGAGAAATAAATCAGTCCCGCATTGTTGCTATAAACCTTTCAAACTGGCCAAATCCTGGCTGGTAGAAGCTGATTAACATGGCCACATGGAGGGACAATTTGTAGCTGATCATTGAGATCAATCAATCCCTGTTATCTTCCCTCCTTGGAAGAGGCAACAGAAGCTAGATGCTGTTCCAGCATCCAGTGCTTTCCCGGCCTCCTGCTGCAGGGGTGATGAGGGGAGAGTGTGTGTGGGCCTTGGTGCAAGACAGTCCAGATTTGAGTCCTGGCTGTGCCACTAGCCAGCTGTGTGAGCCTGGGTAGCTATCATTCTGTCTCTGAGCCTCACCTTCCTCCTCCCTCTCATGGGGTGCCACTATCCATCTGTCATACTGTGGTGGCTTGTGTGTTGCTGTGATGCTGGAAACTATGCCACCGGTATTTCAAATACCAGCAGGGTCACGCATGGTGGACAGGTTTTCAGCAGAGCCTCCAGACTAAGGTACACTAGGAAGAAAGACCTGGTGATCTACTTTAGAAAATTAGCCAGTGGAAACCCTATGGATCACAACAGAACATTTTCCGACTCTCTTGCTTTGGATGCGTCATCAGAAGGGATCAATCGCTGGTGGAGGACATCATGTTTGGTGAAGTAGAGGGCCAGTGAGGGTGAGGGAGACCCATTGGTAAGATGGATTGGTACAGTAGCCACAATGATGGACTCAAACATGCTGGCCATTGTGAGGATGATGAAGGACCAGGCAGTGTTTCATTCTGTTGTATATAAGGTCACTATGAGTAGGAGTAGACTCAACAGCAGCTATCTATCTATTTATCTGTCTACCTGTCTATCTACTTATCTGCTTACCTACCTACCAACCTCTCTCTCTCTATCTGCCTACTTACCTCTCTCTTTGTCTGCCTACCTACCTACTTCTCTCTCTCTCTCTCTGCCTACCTACCTACTTCTCTCTCTCTCTGCCTACCTACCTACTTCTCTCTCTCTCTCTGCATACCTACCTACTTCTCTCTCTCTCTGCCTACCTACCTACTTCTCTCTCTCTCTGCCTACCTACTTTCTCTCTATCTGCCTACCTACCTACCTACCTCTCTGTCTGCCTACCTACCTACCTCTCTTTCTGTCTGCCTACATACCTACCTACCTACCTCTCTATCTGTCTGCCTGCCTGCCTACCTACCTCTCTCTATCTACCTACCTACCTCTCTCTCTCTCTGTCTGCCTACCTACCTACCTACCTCTCTCCCTATCTTTCTGTCTATCATCATCATCATGAGGTGAACAGCAGTAATCTTCCTTGGAGAGTTGTTTTGAGCATCGAACAGAGCAGTCCTCTATTCAGAAGTCCCAAACTTTTTAATCTCAAGACCCATTTACATACCTAAAAACTATTAAGGACCCCAAAGGGCGTTTGTTTATGTCAGCTATATCCATCAGTAATTACTGTTTTAGGAATTAAAAATACATATTTATTAGATCCGTGAAAATATCAATAACAAACCCCTTATATGTCAATATTAACTACATTTTTAGTGAGAAATGGCTGTATTTTCCAAAACAAGAAAAATACAAACATGGTGGCATCGTTTTACATTTTTGCAAGTCTTTTTAATTTCTGGCTTAATAGGACACTGATAGATTTTCATATCTGCTTTTGCTTCAGGCAGTTGTGATAAGTTGTTTTGGTTCAAGCGTATGAAGAAAGTCTGGCCTCGCTCAAATATGTGCTTGGAAAAGGAAGGAGTATTTTAATAGCCTTTTCAGATAATTGCGGCTACATCAAGTAGCTTCTGGTACTCATGAGAGAATGAGAGTGAAAAAGGCAATTAATGCCTTAGTATTATTTTAAAAATAGTTTTGACCTCGTGGACCACTTGAAAGGCTCCTATGGTTCCCTAGGGTTCCCCTGACCACACTTTGAGAACCACTGAAATAAAGACTGTATGGAGAAGGAGCAGATGCAGAGAAGCTGGCTCCCTTCCCTATATTATATCTTGTCAAGTTTTAAAGAGTCTGCCTTCTTTTCCTCCTGAAGCCTGAATATTCCTTATGTGTTGAACATCTCTCATGTGCCCCTCTAGGTCCACTGTCCACCCTCCTCCATTCTGCTTTGGCCCTGGGAGGCTGACCACTAAGGACTGCATCAATGGGCTTCTTTGCCTTCCGACTTCTGGTTGGGTTCAACTAATGGGAAGTCCTGGTCAGAGAATGGAGGGTGGGAGGAGAATGAGGTTTGGGGTGTTTATTTCTCCCTTCTTACCTGGTTGGGGGCAGGAGCCACAGTTGCTGTCAGTTGCTCTTTCTGTTTCTGGGTCTCAGCAACTGGTCCCCTTCTTGTCCCTCCAGGCTTTGAGGTGGTAAGGGCTCCCCGCTGCTGCTATCCCCAGGGTGCTGCACCAGCCTGGTCAGTTTCCCTACATCCTGCCCACTCGTTTTATAAAACTCTCCTCAGTTACCACTTGAGTGTACCATCTGTCTCCTGTGGGATCCCAGCTGATGAACCGTTTTCTAGGAAAACTCCTTTTATTGGATAAAACTGAAGGGGATACACAGAATGAGTAATGAGAATAACCTCACCCAACCCAAGTGTATAAATTTCATGGTTTATAAGCGCCCTTCCAGCCTTCATTTTATGATCTCTTTGGTAGAACCTCTGAAAAGCCAGGGTTGATATCTTATCCCCATTCAGCTGTGGAAGACAAGACAGAGAGGATAGACCTGCCTAAGGCTGCAGAGCAGTGGTAATGGTCTTGCCTTGTGGTTTATCTAGAACACTCTTGTGACCTATGCTGTTTCTAGGAGTTGTACGGCTTAAGTGGATGAGACTTACTTCTCCCTTGGCCCCCCAACCTTTGACTATATCTGTCTTGGATCCCACATCTAAGCTCTTTTCCCCATCTTCTGCAGCTACGGCAGGGGTTCACACTAGAACTTCCCAGCTTCCTCCCAGCTAGGTGCTTCGTGGCTGGTGCTTTGCCTTTAGCTCTGCCCCCTCCCATGTTCTAGAGAAGCCTAAAGCTCACCTGCTGAGGGCATGTGGGCTGCCTCAACTATCTTCCCTGCTTTGGACCAAGCCCTCTGGCTTGACCAGTGGGGCCCCTCTCTTATCGTGACTTTGCCCATGTTCTTTCTTCCGTCTGGAGGGAACTTCCTACCTGCCCTCACTGGACAAACATGTACTCATTTTTCCTCTTTTGTAGTTTCCCTTCTTTCCCTGCAGAACAAAATCCTCCCTCCTAAGTGCCCCAAGAGTTCTGCATGCATTTTGAATGTTTCAGCATTACATGGTCTTATAGCTCTGTGTGCTGTTTCTCTCTTTTTCTTATTTCTCACTATACTCCCTATACTGTCAGTGTGTGTATCAGTTAGCTACTGCTGTGTAACAAACCATTCCAAAACTTAATGACTTAAGTCAATGGCTGTGCTTAGCTGAGCAGTTCTGCTAGTCTCAGCTGGGCTCACTCACATGTCAGTTGATTGTTGATGAATCTAGGATGACCTTGATTGACTGGGATGACTCATTTCTGCTGTATGTAGCCTCATCCTCCAGTAGGCTAGTGCAGACTTGTTCTTATGGTGACTGGGCAGGGTTCCAAGACAACATGGAGTAGCATTCAAGGTTGCTTGAGGCCTGGGCTCAGAACTTGTACAACATCACTTCTAGCACATTCTATTGGCAAAACAAATCACAAGGTAAGTCCATGTTCAATGGTTGAGGAAATAGATTCCACCTCTTGAAGAGAGGAGCTATAAAGTCACATTGCAAGGGCTGTGGATACAGGGAGGTGAAAAATTGGGGCCACCTTTGCAATAAATCGATTACAACTGAGGACAGATGATAGATGAATGCTTCTAAGACTTCAGTGCACATGAGTCATTTTCATAGCCCAACCTCTTGACCATGGTCTTTAAAGCGCTACGTGGCCTGGCCCCGCCAATTTCCTCATCCTTAGTCTGCACCAAGGTCCAGACACATTGACATTTTTTCAGTGCCTTGCCCTTAGGATACTTTCTTCTGCCGTAGGGTCTTTGTACATGCTGCTTTCTCTGCCAAGACCACTCTTTCTTCAGTATTTCCCTTAATGCCTCTCCTTCCTTTGCATTTCAGTTCAAGACCTTCCTGACCTCCTTAACTAGACCTCCTTGAGTAGGTCAAATCCTTCTATTATAGGCTGTCATAATGCTATATACTCTGCTTGTCACAGCTGAAATTTTATATTTCTATTTATTTAACAACCACTATAGGGTTGCTATGAGTTGAAATCAACTCAATGGCAATGGGTTTGGTTTTTGGTTTTTACATGGTACTTAACATGTGCCAGGCACTGTTCCAAGTGTGTTACACATATTAAATCATCTCATCTTCAACATATCTGTGAGGTAACGACAATCATTATCTCCATTTTACAGATGAGGAAACCAAGACACTAAGAGATTGAGTGACTTAGCCAAGCTCACACAGCTATTAAGTGACAGAGCAGGGATTCAAACCCAAAAAGTCTGGCTTCACTACTTCTCTGGTTTCTCTTAGTATACTATGAGTATTATTTGATTTAAGTTTGCCTCCCCAGTTGGAGTGTGAACCCAGTGAGGGCAGCAGGGACCACATTTGTTTGCTCCCTATTTTGCATCCCCAGGGTCTAGCACAGGGTCTAATTTGCATCAGCAGGGAATAGAAGAAAATTACTCCAAGCTAGGAATCAGGATGGTGGTTGGGGGGATAAGGATGAATAAAAAACAGTCCTTGACCTTGAGGAGATATTTGCTCAAGATTACAGTATGACAGATATGGGAATTCTCTTAGAGGAGCTGGGCTTTGATGGGAGGATAGGAGTTTGCAGGGGAAAAACATTCCCTGAGCTGAACTTGGAGACATCAGTTGCTTAAAGCCCTGGATGAAGGGCATTTCTGTAGCCACTTTGAGTTGTATGGGTTCGGGGCTCTCTGCAGCCTGATCTCCCCCTTGAGAAGTCCTTTGCATGCCCTGGGGACCCTTCTGCGAGCCCACAGCCTCCACTCCCCTGAAGCCCTGAACCCCAGGACTCTCCCTTTCCATCAGTGTCTCTGGCAGCTGCTTCCCCTGCAGTGGCCCTGAGGAGGTTTCAACAACGCCAATTCCCACTGCTTCCCAGCCAACCCTGAACGAATGACCCTGCTAAGAGTGCAGTTTTCTCTCCCTCTCGCCCTAACTTGATTTGATCAGGCCAAATCTGAAATGATGTGTGAAAGTAATGATATTTTGTAATTAAATCTCTGGTGACGGCCACCGCAATTTGTGCTACATGCATTGTTCATAAGGAAAAAACGCATCAATTCATTTTCTGACTGGCTACTCCAGGGACTGGCAATTAGGAGCAGCTCATCTCTCGTTGTCTCGCATATTAAAGAGCTACTGAAACGCAAAGAGAATTTGGGAGTTTTTTTTTTTTTCCAGCCTTCTAATAATGTTAGCTTAATTAGGGAGGTTCAGTGATGAAGGGAGAGTTTTGGATGGTTTGAGCATATTGTGGTGGAAGAAAGAGAAAGAGCAGATAAAGAGAAACGAAGGTGTCAGGTACAGGAGCAGTGATGGCTGGGAGATTAGAAACTTTCCGGTCTTGACATGAGACATTCAGGTGGCTGCCGCGGGACCAGGGGAGGACTATGGCTAAGGACTGCTGGCCCCAAGGTTCACTGGGGTACTGTGGGTCTAAGCCAAGTGCAGCTGTTTTCACTCTTGCTGGGCCTTTCTTTTACATCCTTATTTTTGTGATTGAGCTTTGGAATGCATCTTTTTCATTTTCTCCCCAAATGTAGCTCTTCCTCTCACCTGGTTACTGCTGTTGGCATTTGCTCTGGAACATGGTACTGAAACAGGAGCCCTGGTAAAACAATGGTTAAGCACTCAGCTGCTAACCGAAAGGTCGGTGGTTTGAACCCATCCATCGGCTCTGTGGGAGAAAGACCTGGCAATCTGCTCCAGCATAGATTATAGCCTAGAAAACCTTGTGAAGCAGTTCTTCTCTGTCACATGGGGTCACTATGAGCTGAAATTAACTTGATGGCACCTAACAAGGTACTGAGAGCCTGCTCCATTCCTCTCAGCCCCTTAAAAAAAAAAAGTACTTTATTTTTTAGAGCAGTTTTAGGTTTACAGAAAAATTGTGCAGAAAGTACAGAGAGTTCCCTTATACTCCCTCTGCCCCTGCTCACAGTTTCCCCTATTACCACCCTCTCCTCACTTATTGACATGGTTAGGTTCCAAAGACCAGGTCATTATGTGAAATTGATGTTATACAAAAATGGAGGATGACTACATCATTACGTAACTGCCAAATTATATGATTATATAACTGCCAAACCACTGAGAATCGTGGCCCAGCCAAGTTGACACGTAATCTTAACTGTCACAGCCAGCATTACTCTCGCCTCGCACCTCAGCATCAGTTACTGCCAGACGTATGTTGTTAATGAGCTAAATAGTCGGATGGTAGATTTTTTACTATTGTAAATGTCAGATAAAGAGTCAATAAGTGACAAGAAGGTGTATTAATCTTACATTCTGTGGCACATTTGTTACAATTGAGGTACCAATATTGATACAGTATTATTAACTAAAGTCTGTAGTTTACATTGGGGTTCACTCTTTGTGTTGTACCATCTTATGGGTTTTAACAGATGCATAATGTCATGTATCCACCTTTACAGTATCATGCAGAATAGTTTTACTGCCCTTAAGATGCCCTGTGTTCCACCTGTTTATCCTTGCTCCGCTCCCCTGAACTCATAGCAACTACTGCTCTGTTTACTGTCTCTGTAGTTTTGCCTTTTCCAGAATGTCATATAGTTGGAATCATACCAGTCCCAGTACCATTTTCTGTCAAGTCAGTTCAGACTCTTGGCGGCCCCATATGTGTCAGAGTAAAACTATGCTCTGTAGGGTTTTCAATGGATGATTTTTTGAAAGGAGATCATTGCCAGGTCTTTCTTCTGAGGCACCTCTGGGTAGGCTTGAACCTCCAACCTTTTTTTTTTTATTATTTTTTTTTTATAGTACTTCAGGTGAAGGCTTACAGAACATATAGTTTCTCATGAAACAGTAGTACACATATTGTTTTATGACATTGGTTAACAACCCCACAACATGTCAACCCTCTCCCTTCTTGACCTTTTTTTTTTTTTGGTGAAAATATGCATATCCAAAGGTACACCATTTCAAAAAATTTCTACCAGTTCAGTGACATCGACTACGCTCTTCCAATTGTGCTGCTATTCTCACTTTAGATGAAGGCTTACAGAACAAAATAGTTTCTCATTTAACAGTAAACACACATGTTGCCCTTTGACAATGGTTAACAACCTCACAACACATCAACACTATCCTTACTCAACCTTGGGTTCCTTATCACCAGCTTTCCTGTCCGCTTCTGCGTTCTGGCCCTTGTCCTTGGACTGCTGTGCCTCATTAGTCCCATTTGGTTTTATGAACCTCCAACCTTTTGGTTGGTGTGATAACCTTTTGTATCACTCAGGTGTTTTTGGAATCATATAGCATGTAGCTTTTTCAGACTGGCTTCTTCTTTTTTTTCCGATTGTAAAAATATAGATAACACAATATTTGCCAATTCAACATCTTTCATGTGTACAATTCAGTGACACCAATTACACCAATTAGGCTGTGCACCATCACCCATAGCCATTGCCGACTGGTTTCTTTTACTTAGCAATACACATTTAAGGTTCCTGCATCCATCCCTTTTCCAGGCTCACCTCTCAGGGCCCAGGAAAGCCTTGGTCCTCGATGCCCCACCCCTCATGTGTCTAATCCTTTGGCTCTGTCTGTGCAGGCCCCAGAAGGACTCTGTCTGTGTGCTGATCGCTTGAAGGTGTGGGTAGAGTTGATGGGTGTGAGAGATACAGAGATCACGAGAGGGTAGTCTGGGGAGGGGGTGCAGCTAGAAAAACAGGAAGGTTTGGGACTCATGGATCTAAGACGAAGGAGGGCAAAAGTACAAGCTGAAGTAGATTCAGTCAATACTGTGCTTCTAGGATCTGCCAGACAAGGAGTTGGTCTAGGAGCTTTCATGTAGACTTTTTAATTTGGCCCTTGTGATAACCCTACTGTCTAGGGTGAGATGATGATTGTTGTTGTTGTTGCTGGGTGCCAGCAAGTCAATTCTGACTCATAGCGACCCCATGTGACAGAGGAGAACTGCCCCATCAGGTTTTCTTGGCTGTAATCTTTACGGAAGCAGGTTGCTAGTTCTTTCTTCTGTGGAGCTGCTGGGTGGGTTCGAACCATCAACTTTTGATTAGCAGCAGAGCACTTAACAGTTGTGCCACCAGGACTCCTTGGGATGACTACTACTGACCCACTTTACAGAAGAAGAAACTAAGGCTCAGGGAGGTAGGTGCCCTGCCTGAATCTCACAGTGATCAAGGGCAGGTCCAGGTCTGAACCCCAGGTTTGTCTAACTCTAGGCCAGTACAGAGCTTTCTGTGATGATGGAAATGTTCTATATCTGCGCTGCTCAATATGGTAGCCACTAGCTACACATGGCTATTGAGTTCTTGAAAGGTAGCTAGTGTGACTGAGGAACTGAATTTTAATTGTGTTTAATTCTAATTCATTTAAATTTAAATAGCCAGATGTGGTTAGTCATTACTGTAGACCCTTGGAGCTCTTGGTGTAGCCCCTGGCTGTCCCAACCTGTGGGCTTCCCAGCATGGTGAATGACAACATCGTGACCCAGCTGTCTTCTTACGTCTTGTCTCCCTGGCTTGCCTGGAGCTCCAGGAAGGGGAGAGGTCTAGCTTCATCCTTTGCACACACCCCTGTGCCACACTTGGTACACAGAATAAGTCTTCCATCAATACTTGTTGACTTACTGGATTGTACAAACACCTGCTTATGCCAGGGGCTTAACCTGCAGGATTTCCATGAATCTTGTCAACAGCCCTGTGCAGTGGATCCCATTATTATCCCCATGCTATGGTAGAGGAAAGAGAAGCTCAGAGAGACTAACTGATTTCCCCTAAGTCATACAACTGGTAAGCGTCTGGATGATTTGGACCCCAGGTCTCTGCTCCCAAAGCCCATACTCTTTCCTGTGTGGCATACACAGGGCCAGTTTGAGGATAGGTCTGTCTCAGTTACAACTGCTAACTCACTGACCCCAAATAACTTATTTGGAAGGTGGAAGCAATACTGATAAGAGAGTGAAGAAGTGAAATAGGGAGAAGAAGGCAGCTGATAAAGGGTGCGTCATCACTCCAATTCCCACTAAGCAACTGAGGCTTAATTCTAGCGGGGAACTGCGCGGGCCTGGATAGAACACACCACAGAGTTATTCCACCCAAGGGGCGAGGGAACTGGTGTAATTATCCACCAAGTCCCCGCCACTCATTGGTCGAGGGCTGGTCCTGGGGCAAAGGAGTGTGTGCGATGAATTCCCTGGCACTTCTGGCCTGTCATACAGGTGGGCAAAGTAGACTCCGTAGTCAGAGAAAGTCCTCAGGCAAAGAAATGGCAGTTGGCAGTGGCAACAGGACGTTGTAGAAGTCCCTCATGTTTGCTAAGATCCTGGGGCTATAAGGCCCATTTCATCAGAAGATAATGTAGTACTTGTCTTCCAGTTCCAAAGTTTTCCATCACTCTTAGAGACCTCAGGTTGCCTTTTAAGGGGTTCAGCCGTAACGAAGCGCATGGGACTCTTTGCTGATGATCTTTGACAACTGGAGTCTGCCTGCAATTCAGAAAGGGAGGCTGAGGAGTAGCTCATCTTTGCATATGTATAAAGAGGGTGTTGTCTAAGAATCACAATGGTGTAAGTAAGGTTTAGATGCATGTGTAACCCACTGAAGGGGACAAACTTCTTGCGGGCATTCCTAAGGTATTCAGAAATGCCAGTCAGCATCTAAACAACTCATATGAACGAATCACCGATCTCAGGTAACCCTTAGCCTCATTTGAGTAACTGTAAGCACTTGGAAATAACAAAAGGGTGGGTTCTTGAGAATGTTCAGTGACTCAAGTTTGGGTCTAAGACTAGCATGGCCTCCCCATTCTGAATTCAAGTTGGAACATAAACTTTCTGGCCAGATCATCTTCACTGTTAAATTGTGTAGCTTTAGTTATTTGTTTTTTTTTGCTTTTGTTTGTTTAAATTTAAATTTCATGGTGGTAAGGTAATGTATCAAAAAGGAGCCCTGGTGGCACAGTGGTTAAGCATTTGACTACTAACAGAAAGGTTGGTGGTTCGAACCCACCAGCCACTGATCTGCTCCCAGACCTGGCGATGTGGTCCCGTAAAGATTACAGCCTATAGGGCAGCTCTTCTCTCTCCTGAAGGATTGCTATGAGTCGGAATAGACTAGATGGCATGCAACAACAACAATATATAACATAACAGCTACCATTTTAACCACTTTTAAATATACAATTCAGTGACATTAATTGCAGGCAACCCCTGGATTATGAATGTGATCTCTTCCTAACTGTGTCTTTAAGCTGAATTTGTAGGTGAGTGGGAATAGGTGCATGTGGTTCTTATTTAGCCTTACTTTAGCGCAAGAAAAGGCTTGAAGCCTTTTCAATGATTTAAAAACTGCACCTGCAGCAAGTGAACGTGATAGTGATGAAGAATAATTTGTTGTGAGTAGGGGTTGCTTTGTTCGTTTCAAAGTGAGGGCAAATTTATATAACATTAAAGGGCAAGTATGAGCTGTCCGTAAGTTGGTTGTCTGGGGACTTACTGTACATTCACCATGCAACTATCATCACTATCCATTTCCAAATGTTCTTCCTCACCCTCTATAGAAACTTAGTACCCCTTTAGCAGTGACTCTCATTCCACTTCTTCCAGCCCCTGGTAATCACGATTAAATTTTTATCTCTATGCATTTGCCTGTTCTAGATATTTCATTTAAGTGGGATCATACAACATTTGTCCTTTTGTGTCTGACTTATTTCACTCAGTACAAAGTTTTCCAGGCTCATCGGTGTCGTTTTTAATGGAGTAAGAGCTGTAGTTAAGGCTTGCTAGACATTCATCTTGTGTTTCTTCTTGTTCTTACCTCTTGATGCCCTCCATTTGGAAACTAACATTTACTTAGCATCTACTACGTGCTCTGAATTAGTCTCTCACCTTATTTCATCCTTATGGAAACCTTGTAAGGGAGGTATTTGCAGTCTCAGTTTGCAGATGAGGCTAAAACTATCCAGGGGAAATGGGTGGGAAGATTTCAGGGAATGTCCACGAGGCAAAGTGGGCCCGATGACTGGGCATTAGACCAGTGGTTTTCGGCCTGTGCACAGTGGAGTCACCTGGGCACCTGATTCCTAGGCTACCCCCCTAGACCAATTAAATCAGAATCTCTGGGAGTGGTCCCAGGACTGGTTTTTCATAGCTCCCCAGCTGGGGAGTCAGGTGAGTCTGATGGGCAGGCAGGGTGGAGAACCACAGCGCTAGAGAGCATATGGTCTCCTTCCTGATGCTGAGTTCTAACATCCAGTGTAGTACAATCAATGTGGACATCAGAGCCAGGCTGACCTTGGCTTGAATCTCAGTTCTGCTACGTATTAACTGTGATTTGGGGCAAGGTACCTTGCCACTGGACGCATTGGTGGTTCAGTAGAATTCCCACCTTTCATGTGGGAGACCCAGTTTCAAGTCCTGCCAGTGCACCTCATGGGCAGCAACTACCTGTTTATCGGGGAGGCTTGCATGTTGCTATGATGCTGAACAGGTTTCAGCAGACTAAGATGGACTAGGAAGAAAGGTCTGGTGATCTACTTCTGAAAATCAGCCAATGAAAACTCTACGGATCACAGAGTTCTGATCTGCAACCAATCATGATAATGGTGCAGGACCGGGCATTGTTCGGTTGTACATGGGGCTGCCATGGGTCGAGGGCTGACCTGAAGGCAGCTACAACAACCTTGCCCCTGGGAATCTCTGTTTTGAACTGCCGATGATAACATTAATAATAAGATTTGAGTGGCAGCATTGTTCTGAAGATTCACTGGGGGGACATGAAAAAGCATCAAGCACTCGGTATGCCTGGGTAGGTGCGGCTTCTCTCATTCAGGGCCATGGTTCCAACCTTTCCCAGCCTTGTCCGAGGTGGCCTGGTTCTCACCCCGCCTGGAAGCTGATGGCTGACCTCAGGTCCCAGTGCTAGCCACCTCTTTGGAAGCTGCTCTCTCTTGATGCCCGCATCGTGCTCAGCCGAGCCCATCTTCTCCCGAGGAGGACAGTATCGACATTTCAAAACAGTTTAATTATTCTGCGGCTGCCTGGCTGTTAGCTGCGACAAGAGAGCTCAGGGCTATTTTTCAGCATTAATTTTCCATTTGAAATGAATTCCTTTTGGTTACACTTTTTAAATGTTTCTTTTAATTAGACGCAATTACTTCAGAAGAATTGCTTTTATTCTTCAGCCTGAGATCCCAGTGATAAAGTCGCTATCTGGCCCCACCGAACGGCTGGGACGGCTCATTTAGTCGCTGCACTAAAGTATATTGAACTAGGAAATTATACAGCGAATCAACTATTAATTCCTTTTATGATCGCTCACTCTAACATCTTGAATGAGATCTTCAGGGGGAAATTTAGTCACAATAGGGATCATTGTTCTCCACCTCCAGCCTTCGGCTCAGTGTGCGGGGGCCGGCAGCCAAGGGGCTGCCCTGGCGCTGGGCATGGCACGGGGGGTGGGCAGGATGGCATGAGAGCTCCTGCTTTCCTGGGGCTTGGGGGCAGGAAGCTGTCGGGGGGCAGTGCAGTCAAAGCCCCTCGGCCAGGCCGAAGTGGGTGCCGGTCAGCCTCAAGCAAATGGAGGTGGCTGTGACTTACGAAAAGGGAGAGTGCGGACAATTCCCTCATCTGAAGGCTGCACATTCTGACGATTCCCTTGGTAGTTCTGTGTTCCGGGAGGGAGGCTGCGAGTCAGTAGGTGGCACTCTTTGCTCTGCATTGGGAACTCGGTCTGCGCTGATGAGAAGCCCTGGAAAACGCTTCACAGCCAGAGTTGGAAGAACCCTTTCTTTAGAGGCTTTGGTCCGATCTGCTTTTAACAGATGGGGAAACTGAGGCACAAAGTGGTACACAGTCACATGAAGACAAAAGCTAAACTAGATCTCCTGGTCCCTGGCTAGGGCTCTGAAGATGCCCCTTGGGGTTTTCTTGGGAATGGGAAGCCCCCTTCCCCCATCCTAAAGAGCCCGTGGCTTTTCCTGGAGCAGGGTATTGGTGATGAAGGTCACAGCTTTGTCCACCTGGAAGTGCTCCCCGGAGGTGGCTGTGCTCCCTGTCTGCCAGACAAAGAAACAGTGGCAGGACCCCAGGCTTGGCTCCTCAGCTGGAAACCACGGGGCTGCAGGGGCTTGGAGACGGAGGGGCCGGGGAGGGTTGAGATGCTGGCAGTGACCCCAGGGAAGTCACCTTCCCCCACAAACACTGTCAGACAATCGCTGTAAGCTAGACACTGGGATGGTGGCTGGGGGGATGAGGATGAAGAAAACCCAGCTCCTGACCTCAAGGAGACATTCACTCAAAATCCCAGTATGATGGATATGGGGACGTTCTCTTAGGGGAGCTGGACTTTGAATTGGTAGGTAGGAGTTTACAGGGGAAAGGGCATTTTGGGTAGAGGGAGCTGCAAGAGTAATGGTGTGGAGTTGTGAAAGCAAAAGGGTAGGGTACGTGGAGGGTCTACATGACGCTGTCCACCAAGGGCCTCGTGTGCCAGGCTGAGGAGTTTGGACTTTGCCCTCAGGGCAGTGGGAGCCATTGAAGATTTTCAACAGGGAGGGCACATGATCAGACTTGTGATTTTGACAGGTTGCACTGGCTATTCTGTGGACGACGCACATGAGGATTTGAAGAACAGGTCAGGAGACACACTGGGAGGCAGTGGCCTCTGCGTTAGGACAGGACAGTCGGGATGGGAAAGGGCAGTCGCAAGTGAGGGTTCGAGCAGGGTTGCATTATGACTTTTGGGGGTTCTAGACACTTTTGCCCTCCTGGGCCCCCAAATTTTCATTTGTTTCTGACGTGAGAATAAACTGGAAACATTTTTGTTGACCCAAAAAGCTCTGGTTTTTATTCTGATCCTAAAAGAAATGAAAACACTTTTGTGGGTCCCTAAAATATCGTGGGTTGTAGATATTGTGTCATTGTGTCTAATGGATAAGCCAGGGCTGATTTTGAGGAAAGAATGGAGGGCATTTGGCATGTGGGTCTTGTGCTTAGTGGCTGAGGGAGGTTGTGGGACTCTTCCCCTTCCCCCTCCAGCCCCTTTCTCACTCCTCAGGTGACCTGGAGGATAATAATGATGGCAATGAGTACCACTTACTGAGCACTTACTATGTTCAAGGCAAGTTAAAAACCCATTGCCTTCTAGTCCATGCTGCCTCATAGTGACCCTATAGGACAGAGTAGAATTTTTCCGTAGAGTTTCCAAGGAGCAGCTGGTGGATTTAAACTGCCGACCTTTTGGTTAGCAGTCGAGCTCTTAACCGCTGCACCACCAGGGCTCGTGTTGCATGCCCTCCTCAGACAATCCTTCGAAGTTGGCACTATTATTCTTTCCACTTTGTAGGTGAGATACTGATGCTTGGGGAGGGCACCTTGGCCAAGGCCACACAGCACTGGGGCAGGGTGGGGCTGTGATGAGAATGGAGGGTGAGCCTGGTTCTAGGAGGGGACCTTGGTCACAGCAGGCAGTAGCAGCTTAACAAAGCCAGCACTTATGGAGTGCTTACGCATCTCTAGATCTGCAGTTGGCGCTTACCAGGGGGATCTCAGACGCTCATCATCTCAGCCTCACTGCCCCTGCTCTTGTGGCTGACTAGGGTCTGTGTCAGGCCAGCTGTCCCAGGTCCAGGTGCTGTTGGGTGGCCCTGCCAGCTCAGGAGGCCCAGGAGTTTAGGGCTGGATGGACACCCCCACCCCCTGGGCACAGGAAAGCTCAGATGAAGCCAGGAACTGGGGCCTCAGTATTCATCATCCCTGACCTCTCTTGCTGTTCTTTCTATTCCCAACCTCCCCAGTGGCTTGAGGGCAGGCCTGGGCTTTGTTTCTGTCGGAGGAAGAGGTGGATGCCTGGGGGTAGAGTTCTTGTTGCAAAATCGTCTGAGGAAACTTCCCGCAGTTAATCTGTGGGAGGAGAGGGTGGTCAGGAGACATGGTCACTGCTCAGGCTAGTTTCCCTCTGGTCCCCAAGTGCCCCCTTTGCTAGACAGCTGTATGACACTGTCTTACCCAGGATGTCCTGCCCATGGGGAGCCATGGCCTTCTCTCAAAGCCCTTGAACCAGGCCCAGTGCTGGCTGAAGAGGAACAGCAACATCCTCCCATGCACGCTGAGTTGAGTCAAGCATGGCACTGTTGGGGTGATCAACTCTTTTCTGTGAATGGGACTTTCAGTGCTGAGTCCCACCGCAAGAGGTTCTGATTCAGTAGGTCTGGGAGTGGGACTGAGAATTTGCATTTCTGACAAGTTCCCTGGTGTGGCTGATACTGCTGGGAGAACTACTGATTTGGAACAAGGTAGAAAGAACCTTAGGCTGTCTGTGTGTGACTGCAACACAGAGCAGTTGACCATTTCTCCTGCTATAGACATCAACTAGTTATCACCCTGTCTTTGAATCATCTCTACCCCATAGCACATTTTCAGGGGAGCCACGATGACCAGTTTGGCCATTTAGGATGGATCGATTGATTGGCTAGTTAAAATTCCTTTGGATATGAGTAATAGGCTTCCAAATGTATTGGAGAATTGTTGATGGGAGAGTCCAACGTTTGGACTGCAGACTGCATGCTTTTCAGTTTGAGTTCCATCTTTCAAGCAATGTGAACCTTAAGGTAGTTGTACCTGTGACGCTACACTTTCCATTTAAATTCCATTATTGTGATGAAACTTATGTGTCTGCTCTTTGCATTTTTAAAAATCCAACTGTGTTCCACAATTCTCATAAAGAAAAATGCATAACTTCTGTCAGGGCAGTTAATTGATGATTTTAAGCAGTTCAAAAATTGATCAGGTCTTTTACGAACACAGGCTCTGCAAAGCAGGGATATGGTGGTGCAAACGGCTAAGTGCTCAGATGCTAATTGAAAGGTTGGTAGTTTGAACCTACTCAGTGGCTCCCTGAGAGAAAGACCTGGCAATCTTCTCTGGTAAAGATTACAGCCTAGAAAATCCTATCAGGCAGTTCTACTCCCATGGGGTCGCTATGTGTCGAAATCAACACGAAGTCACACAGCAACAAAAACAAGTAGGAAAAAGGGATGAGGTGTTAAGAAAATCTTATGATTGAAGGAAAAAAAATACAATTGAGGTATAAAACATGGTGAGATGGGTGTGATACTTGCTCATAACGTTACTATTTGGAAAAGGGTGAAGCAGAGTGGGGCAGAGAATACCATTTTCGGGTTTGCCACTTAACAGCTGGGCAAGAATCCTCAACATTTAAGGCTTAATTTTCTCATCTATAAAATACATATAATGATGGCTGGGTTCTGAGAATTCAGCAAGATCATTAATGTAACACGCTTAACACAGTTCATGGCACATAATAAGGCTTGATAAATGAAAGCCAATTATTTTTATGAAAAAATAATACAAATGAGCAGGATGAGTAGGAGAAGAATTTAAAAGGTCAATTCACACATTTTTCTCTAAATCAAAACCAAAACCCAGACCCACTGCTGTTGAGTTGATTCCAACTCATAGTGACCCTCTACAGAAGCAAACTGCCACATATTTCTCTCGAGGAGCTGCTGGTGGTTTATGAACCACTGACCTTTAAGTTAGCAGTCCATCACTTTAACCACTGTGCCACCAGGGCTCCTTTCTCTAATTCAGTGTTCTCAAATTTGAGCTTGCGTCAGAATCACCTGAATGGTTTGTGACTACTCAGATTGCTGGGCCCCACCCCCAGGGTTTCTGAATCAGTGGGTCTGGAGTGGGCCTGAGAACATGCATTTCCAAGAAGTTCCCAGGTGATGCCATGCTGTTGGTTGGTAGATCACACTTTGGGAGCTGTTGCTATGTTATAAAATTGGCCTTTAAAGAAGGGAGGGAAGTTGCTCTGAAGCACCACAGTCGTGAAACAACCTGCAGTTAAAGTGGGAGCAGGTATGATCCTGCACAACTTCTATCCCTACAAAGTGGGGGCTGAAGCCTGTTTTCTACTTCAGCCTGGGAGACACAAGCTGTGTTTGATTCAACAGAGTTGTGAACAGCTGAAGTTTAATGAGGGGAATACTCACCACTTGAATTTCTTTATACCTTGCTCCAAATCGGTGGTTCTCCCAGCAGTATCAGCCTCACCTGGGAACTCGTTAGAAATGCAAATTATTAGGCCCCACCCCCAGACCTACTGAATCAGAAACTCTGGGGGTGGGGCTTAGCAGTCGTGTTTTAACAAGCCTTCCAGGTGATTCTAATGTGTCCTAAAGTTTGAGAAGCAGTGCTGTCAATAGTGCTATCACTTCTTCATACACAGAAAACAGAGGAGTATCTTGGGTGAAGGGTGAGACAGTACACAATACAGGAGAAACTAGCACAACTTGTACAAGGAAAGGTCATAGAAGCCCCATAGACACATCCAAACTCCCTGAGGGACTGAACTGCTGGGCGGAGGGCTCTGGGGACCATGGTCTCGGGGAACATCTAGCTCAATTGGCATGACACAGCTTATAAAGACAATGCTGTACATTCTACCTTGGTGAGTAGTGTCTGGGGTCTTAAAAGCCTGTGAGCGGCCATCTAAGATACTCCACTGTTCTCATCCCTTCGGGAGCAAGGGAGAATGAAGAGAACAGGATACAAGGAAAAGATCAGTCCGTAGGACTAATTGTCCACAGCTACCAAGGCCTCCACTGGACTGAGTCCAGTACAGCTAGATGGTGCCCGGCTACCACCACTGACTGCTCTGACCAGGATCACAACAGAGGGTTCTGGACAGAGCTGGAGAAGGATGTAGAGCATAATTCTAACTCACAAAAAAAAAAAAAAGACCAGATTTACTGGCCTAAAGGAGACTGGAGAAACCCTGGGAGTATGGCCTCCAGACACCTTTTTAGCTCAGTGGTGAAGTTACCTCCGAGGTTCACTGTTCAGCCTGGGAGTGGACAGCCCTGTAAAACCAAATGAGACTAATGAGGTACAGGAGTCCAGTGACAAGGGCCAGAAAGCGGAAGGGGATAAGGAAGCTGGTGATAGGGAACCCAAGGCTGAGTAAGGATATTGTTGATGTGTTGTGAGATTGTTAACCATTGTCATAGGGCAACATTTGTAGTAACTGTTAAATGAGAAACTATTTTGTTCTGAAAGCCTTCATCTTAAGTGAGAATAACAGCACAATTGGAAGAGCGTAGTCAATGTCACTGAACTGTGCATGTAGAAATTTTTGAAATGGTGTATCTTTGGCTATGTGTATTTTCACCAAAAAAAAAAAAAAAAAAGAGGTTGAGAAGTTAGAGGGTTGATATGTTGTGGGGTTGTTAACCAATGTCATAAAACAAAACGTGTACTGCTGTTTCATGGGAAACTATTCTGTAAGCCTTCACCTAAAGTACAATTAAAAAAAAAATTAATTAAAAAAAAAAGAGTAGCTAGTGCATGTTCATCTCATTTATTTAGTTTTTAATATTTTATTTCGTTTTGGTGGCAATGCACACAAAAGTTCATCACATTTAAATAAAGAAGTATAAAAAAAGCACCATTGGCTGATCACATTCTCAACAATGTCCAGGGAAAGCAACCATTCACCTGGTTGGTGGCAGCTGACTGGATTGCAGAGAAGGTACAATTAACCTATTTTGCGCTCCCCCCGTCCCCATGCTAGTAGTCTCAGGCCTGACTGCACATTAGTATCATCCGGAGAATTAAACAAATACTGATGCCTTGCTTCCACCCTCAGAAACCAATCCTGTTGCCGTCAAGTCAATTCTGACTCATAGCCACCCTATAGGACGGACTAGAACTGCCCCATAGGGTTTCCAAGGAGCACCTGGTGAATTCCAACTGCAGACCTTTTGGTTAGCAGACGTAGCCCTTAACCACTAGGCCACCAACATTTCCCCTACCCTCAGAGATGCTTTTTTAACTTGTCTAGGATTGGGCTTGGGCAATGTACTTTCAAAAAACTTCCCTGGTGGCTCTAACAGAACAAGAACCGCTGCTCTGTATAAATATAACTAAACCAAAAGCAAACCCATTGCGTCGATTCCGACTCATAGCGGCCCAATAGGACAGAGTAGAACTGCCCTGTAGGGCTTCCAAGGAGCGGCTGGTGGATTCAAACTGCTGACATTTTGGTTAGCAGCCAGAGCTCTTAACCGCTGTGCAACCATATACATCTCTTTAACTAATGTCTGTCTGTCCCAAAGAGTGGTAAGCTACATGAGACAGGGAATGTAAGCATTTGTTAAATCAAACATGAATGGGTAAAGGAGACTATTGAAGGCGAGTCCCCAGGGTAGGACTTCTATAGGGTGCTGGGGAGGAGGTAACTAGAACATCCTGGCTTGCCCTGGAACCGGACTGATAGTAGTTGCCCTTCCTGGTGGAGGAAATAGCAGGGATGGAGGTATGGAGGCGAAATCATGCATAGGTAGCTCAGACAATGTCAAACAGCCCAAGCTGTATAGATGGGTGGGTAGGGGGGCAATGGACAATGAGGCTGGAGAATGGCCTGGAATGCCAGGCTGAGGGGCCTTGAATGTCAGGTTGAGGAGCCTCAAATGCCAGATTAAGGAGTTTGGACTTTTATTCCCACCAGTTACCTCTTCTGGGGACCATCACTTCCATGTTCTAGCCTGCCCCATCTTGGAGCTCATCTTCAGAGTAGAGAAGGCATGAGGGCAATTTCTCCTGTTGATGCCCACCTTGTTCCCCTCTTCAAGACAGGGGCAGAGAGGAAATCCTAAGCTCCAGCTGAATTCCTGAGAACATATGGGCCTTGGAAATCATAATAAGAGGAAGCCATCTTCTCATTAATTGATTAATGTAATTAAAGAAAGATAAGTATGTCGATGTCGACCACATTAGAGTTAATTTGTAGAGGCAATTAGCTGCGCTCCCTCCTTCCTGCTAACTGCCTCAGATGTGCTTGCACACAGCCACCCTGGAGGTCATTAATGGGTGCTTGCTTTGGACCTGGACCTCATGAACCTTATTCTGAGCATCTTGGTGCTCCCAAAGAGCATTTGAGCCCCAGATGTGGTTAGATGCAAACTCTGTGACCTTGGGAGAAGTCTCTTGACTTCTCTGATCCTCAGTTTTCTGGTCTGTTCAATGGGGATAATGCCATGATCTCACCAGGGGGTTAGAGCATTCAGCGAGGAGATGTATGTGCCGGGTCCTGGCAAGGAGCAGGGCATCCCCTTCCTTCCTGTTTCCTGGTGGCCAGCCCTGGACATACCCCTGTGCTGGACCCTTGGCCTGAGATGCTCCTGAAAGTCTCTGGGAACTTTGTGGGTCTGCTTCTCATCCCTCTTCTCTCCTACCTGGACCCTGTCTCCATCCTCACTTGCTCTCCCTGGGCTTTCTCTGAGGCCTTCTGTCCTCTCCCCATCTCTCTCTACACCCCACCTCTCCCTCCTGTACCAATGTTCTCACTCCCAGGGCAGTTTTTAAATCCTCTCTCCAGCGCTGGTGGCGCAGTGCTTAAGAGCTCAGCTGCTAACCAAAAGATTGGCAGTTAGAACCCACCAGCTGCTCCTTGGAAACCCTATGGGGCAGTTCTACTCTGTCCTATAGGATCTCTGTAAGTCGGAATTGACTCGACGGCAACAGGTTTGGGTTTTCTCCAGCCCAGATTTCTTCTTTGCCATCCAGATCCAGAGATCCAGCTGCCTGTCTGATGCTTCACCGGCGTGTGGCAGTGGGAGCAAGAGCTAAGGTGGGTGCCATGCTGGGGCCAGGGGCTTAGTTTCCAAGGCCCTTTCCTCCAACTCTGGCTCATCTGGGAGCAGCCTCTCTCCTGCTGGTTAAGGTGAAGGGTCTTTCTGACCAGCCAGCTCATCCATGATCACTCCATCTGGGCTTGAGGGTCTCATCGTCTCTGGCTTTTGCACCGTTGTTATCTCTTTCCTGTGGCTTAAAAATAGTCATCAAAGATGACCTTTATCGAGAACACACTGGGAGCCAGGCCCTGCTCCAGGCCCTTTTATAAACAGCGTCCCATTCAATTCTCCCAACCTCAGGAGGTAGACCGTCTTATTACCCCATTTTACAGATGAGGAAATGGAGGGTCAGGGAGGTTAAGTCACTTGTTTGAGGTTATGTTGCTCTTGCTTCCTTCCCCTCGGGACTCACACATGTTTGGTGATCAGAACTCTCACCACACTTGGGACCTGGTTCCCCTGAATATGAGCTCTCCTGGGCTTGCCCCCCACTGTCCTTGGGGCTTGGGACAAGAAGGTCCTGAGGCATGGTTCTCTATAGTACCAGGGCTCCTCCAGCTACAGGTGAAGCAGACGCAGCCCACTCCGGGGACTGTTCCAGGCAGTGAGCTTGAACTCACTTTATTCATATATAACAGAGGCCAAGACCCCAGGAGTGTGACAGACTGAGCCTGGGCTATACACCTCTCAGAGACACCTAGCCACCTTGGCTGCTACGAAATGCATGTTTTTAGAAGATTTTTAGAAAAAAATTCACAATGTGCAAGAAAAAAAGAAACGTGATAAAAAAAAAAACCATCTGAGAAGCAGCTGTTACCATCTGCTGCCTGTGCAGCTGCTTCCAGGTTGCAGACCCTCCCCTGCTTCCCGGAGCGGTAACTCCTGGGGAGGGCGCTGGGCCCAGGACTGATGTGTTGGGCCTGAACTCAACACTTCTCAGCAGGAAGCCCAAGGCACCCATCAAGGTGTTTTGAGAGCCCCCCCCATCCTTAGGCTAGCCCACCCGCCAGCCATTTCTACCAGCTCCACAACTGCATGCTCTTGACTTAGCATAGCCAAGCCTTAGTTCCACCATCTGTAAAAATGGGATAATGTTTGTACATACCATTGGCCCAGAGGACTTGGATGTGGGAACCAGCTCTTGCTTTTGAGTATAAGGCCAAACCTCGATCCACCTTCAAGTCTCTGGACCACAAAAGTCCATTATTCATTCTCCTAATGATAAGTTACAGAAAGGGAGAGGTGTATTTTTATGATCACCATTTGGGAGCTTCCTGATGTAGGAAGAGGTGGCCATGGAGAATGAATATGGTGATGACTTTCCCTGGCTGGCTATCCTCTATCTGGAGGGCTCTTGTTGGAGGGCTTGGTTGCAGAGGTACACACAGTGGGCGGACTCAAGCAGGCTGAGGAGTACCTTCTCAAACTGAGGGCTTTAAAAAAATTTATTTTGGCCCCCAGACACCCTTTTAGCTCAGTAATGAAGTCACTCCTGAGGCTCACCTTTCAGCCAAAGATTAGACAGGCCCATAAAACAAAATGAGACTAAAGGGGCACAACACCCCAGGGGCAAGGACTAGAAGGCAAGAGGGGATAGGAAAGCTGGTAATAGAGAACCCAAGGTCGAGAAGGGAGAGTGTTGACATGTTATGGGGTCATTAACCAATGTCATAAAATAATATGTGTACTAACTGTTTAATGAGAAACTGGTTTGTTCTGTAAACCTTCATCTAAAGTACAAAAAAAAAATAAACGACAAAAAATTTTTTTTTGGGTGAAGATATACACAGCAAAACATACATCAATTAAACAATTTCTACATGTTCTATTCAGTGACATTGGTTACATTCTTCAAGTCGTGCCACCTTTCTCAATATCCTTTTCTGAATTGTTTCATCATCATCAACACAAACTCACTGCCCCCCAAGCTTCTCATCTAACCTTTCGAGTTGTTGTCAATTTGATCTCATATCGATAATTCTCTAAAAAAACACAAGGCTCTAGGCAGACATTCTTTACTAATTCAGCTAAACTGTTGTTTGGTTTAAAGATCACGTCAGTGGATAGTTTTGGTTTAAGCTTAAAGATTTCCTCAGGGCAATAGTTTCAGGGGGGTTCATCCAGCCTTAATGGCTCCAGAAGGTTTGGATTCCATGAGAATTTGAAGTTCTCTTCCACATTTTTTCCCTTGACCTGGGGGCTTTTGAGAGATCCAAAGCCCTGGCCCAGCATGTAGCCCCCTGGGTGCTCTGTGACATTTGATTAAACTGAGCTGAAGCTCCCTTCAGGTGGCCTCTGTACTCCTTTCTCTGGGAAGCAGGTACCAGAACTGGCTGTTTTGCCTGGATGTGAGAGTTGCCCATGATGTTGATGATGTCTACAGAGGGCAGGAGTGGAAAAGGGTCTGACACAGAAGTCTTCTAACATCATGGGGAGGGTGGAGGACTGAGTGAGATGACTCTTGGCAAGCTCTCAGCAGGAAGTGCTCAGTGAATACTAGTTATTATTATTACCATTGCTATTATTATAATTATTATCATCATCATCATCACATCACCATTGTTATCAGGGGTGGCAAGGTGGGGTTGAGATGGCTAGCTGAGCTCCAAAATTTAT
This sequence comes from Trichechus manatus latirostris, assembly GCF_000243295.1. Taxonomy (NCBI): domain Eukaryota; kingdom Metazoa; phylum Chordata; class Mammalia; order Sirenia; family Trichechidae; genus Trichechus; species Trichechus manatus. The sequence goes on from NW_004443944.1 coordinate 23,206,794, forward strand.
GTTCCTCCTTTCATAGAATAGAGTTGGTTTTGGAGACAGCTGCCCAGACAGGAGCTATGTTTCCCAGACTCCGTTGCATCTAGGTGGGACCATTTGACTAGTTCTCATTAATGAACTATGAGCAGGAATACTTTGTGTTAATTTCAGGCCAAGGCAGTTAAAAAGTGGTCTACCTTCTCTACCCTCTCTTCCTCCACCTGCTGGCTAGAAGCAGAAGAATTTGAGGCCCTAGCAGGGATTCTTAACATCTTTTTTTATGCCATGGACCCCTTGGCAGACTGGTGATGCCTGTGCCCCCCTACTCATACTAATGTTTTGATTGCATAAAGTAAAATCCATAGTGTTACAAAGGAAAACAATTATGTTGAAATGGGGTTCTCTGCAAGGACATCTTGGGGTTTGTGGAGCCCAGGTTAAGATCCTGCTGAGCAAGGTTCTCTACATCACCACTATTGGCATTTTGGACCAGATATATTTTTGTTGTGGAGGGATGTTCTGTGCATTGCAGGATATTTAGCAGCATCCTTGTCCTTTAGTCACTAGATGACAGTAGCACCCTCTTCCACAGATGTGACAATAAAAAAATGTCTCCAGACCTTGTGTATGTCCCCTTTGGGGCAAAGTCTTTCCCAGTTGAGAACCACGGTGCTAGAAGATGATGGAGCCACAAGATGGAAGGCGCTTGGGTCTAAGACTCATCATAATGAGGAAACCTGCCCACTGAGCAGTAAAACCTGTACTCGATGTTTACATGAGTGGGAAATAAATGTTTACTGTGGTAAACCTCTAAAATTTGAGCCTTACTTTTTAAAAAAAAATATATTTTATTGTGTCTTTAGTGAAGGTTTACACAGCAGTTTAGGTTCCCATTTAACAATTTCTACACAAATTTTCAGTGACATTGGTTACATTCTTCACAATGTGTGAACATTTTCATTATTTCTGTTCTGGTTGTTCTGTTTCCATTAATCTAGTTTCCCTGCCCCTTACAGTATCATCTTTATTTTAAAGTAATTGTTAACTGTTTGGTCTCATATAGGTGATTTTTTAAAGTAGCACAGTACTTATGGGTGATATTCATTATTTTGTGAGTCAATCTGTTATTTAGCTACAAGGTGACCTCAGGGGTTAGTTTCAGTTCAAGATTTGAAGAGTATCTCAGGGAGTCCTCCAATCTCAACCAGTCCAGTAAGTCTGTTTTTTTTTTGTTCTTTTTTTTTTTGGAGGGGGGAGGATTTGAGGTTCTGTTCCACATTTTTCTCCCATTCTACCGGGGTCTATCTATTGTGGCCCTGATTAGAATGGTCAGTAATGGTAGCCAGGCACCATCTAGTTCTTCTGGTCTCAGAGTAGATGAGGCTGTGGTTCATGCAGGCTATTTGTCCTATAGACTAGTTTCTTCTTTGAGTCTTTGATTTCCTTCTTTCTCTTTTGCTCCAGTCGAGTAGACACCAATAGTTGTATCTTTGATGGCCGCTTGCAAGCTTTTAAGACACCAGACACTACTCACTAAACTAGGATGTAGAACATAACTTTATGAACTATATTATGCCAATTAATCTAGATGTCCCATGAGACTATGGTCCTGCTCCTTCAAACCCAAAAAAGCCAATTCTACGAGGTGTTTGGTTATGTCTAAGAAGTATCTGTAACTGTGTAGGCCTTACTTTTTACAGTAACTAGTATCACCCTGATACATAAGGGTTGGTGACTTAAAAGGAATAGCCAATAATGTTCAGTCATTGATATAACAAATTCAGGATAACTGTCTGCCCCTTCATGTCTGCTACCATTACAGGCAAGAGGGACATGTAAGTACTCTGCAGGGACTGCTCCTTCCCAGGAAGTAGACCCTGAGATGGAGATCAGCATGCAGGAGGGTGATTAGGGAGTGCTTTTGGGTTCACCACCTCTGGAGGGAAGGGAAGTGAAGCAAGTGGGATTGAACAGATGGAGAAGTCGGGCTGTGATACAGTTTCAATAGAATGCCCAGCTGATCCTTTGGGCAGTTATGAAGATAGATGTCCAAGGGCTGTCCCAAGGTAGGGTGAGAGCTGGGCCTTTATACCTTCCAGACCATCAGTCACTGGATGCGGGCCACCCCAGGAGGAAGTGTGACTTTGAGTAAGGCAGCTCCTTTTGCCAGGGTTAATCCTAGAAGGGACCATGGGGATATTGACCATGGGGGTCTGCACTGAGTAGGTTCCAGTGTGGCAGAGGTATTTTTCCAGAGTTATCCTAAAGGTCGCTCAGAAGAGAATTCAAGGGTTGGTCAGAGCTGGAAAAAAAAGACCAAATGTTAGCACTAAGGGACATGACAAAACCATAAACAAGGCAGTGAGTCCAGAAGAAATCTGGTTGCATGGATAAAAGGAGCGCAAGTGGTCAGGTGAATGGTTCAGGACAGAGGCTGAGGCCAAAGGTGTGAAGATAATGAGTGATGCCCTCAATGCAACAAAGAGCTATGTATTCTGCACAGTGGGGAAACCTTTTTAAGTTGGATGGAGGTTAATCTTCCCACCAAAAAGATTGGGGTCACCAAGCCCCTTCCCATGGTGACAGCTCAGCAGGAAGACATATTGAACAGATCAGAGAGAAAGAGGGAGAGAGACCCCATTCTTGGGTGAAAGGAACTGGAGGCAAGTCCTGTTCAGTGTCTAATGGAAGAGACGGATCTTCTTGGTTCTTCTGCCACTGAGAATAGAAATGACTGGAGCTACAAAGATAGTGGTGAAGACTCTGCTAAGAGGGAAACAATGGTGATAGTAGCCGAGAGACTGAAAATTTTTGCAGCTGAAGTTAAAAGCACTGATACACAGCAGAGCTTATTCCCAGGCAGCAGGTAGGGTGAGATACCTACCAAGGAACACAGATTCTCTCAACCCTTGTGATGGCAAACAATAGTCAGAAAAGTCCTGAACCAGGGCGGAGACATGGAGACTTTCTCTATCCTCTACTCTTCATGAGTTCACCAGTTTCTTGGCAAGGAGCAATTGGGCTATTATATGTTGCTGTAAAAAAAAAAAAAAAAATGTATAGCACGCTTACAAAAATACCTTGTGGGAAGAGGTAGCAGTTAGCAAATAAATGTAGAAGGTATGCGTTATTTGCGTAAAATATGGTAAACCAGAAACACTCTGTGCACTTACTAAAGTTGTAGCACTTATAATCTAAGTTAACTAGTTGGTAAACCGCATGGAGATTTCATTCAGGATGAGTTCCAACATTCCAAATCCCATTGCTGTCCATATAAAGGTCCTGAATTAAAGAACCCCTCTAGGCAGTGCTATCGATTAACATTTCCCAAAGTTTTTCCCCCCAATAAAACACTAACTCTGTAGGGGTGTTGATAGGTACTCTGAGGGAAAAAAGTTCTGTGGTTAAATAAGTGAGGGACATGCTGGGCTAAATTAACATAACGGGTTTCAATTTATTGCTGTACTGCTCAGAGCCTTTAATATGCTAATGTGCATTGGGATCTCCACTTACGGAACCATGGAGTCTTTTTTCCTAGAACATGCTGTGAGACTGTTCTGTTGCCCCCTCTTTGGGGAGGGGGACATCCACATTGGGTGGACCTCTGCTGACAGATTCTGGTGTCCGATGTGAACAGACCAAATCAACAGCCCCCTTTTGAAAATGGGCCAGAGCCAGCTCATTCCTGTCCAGGTGCAACCCCAGCTGATCTAGAATGGAAGCATGCCTAGGGTGCTGTGCGAATGCAGAGGAGGATGATTAACTCTTCTGGGGGAAGTCAGAGAAGGCCACACTCTTGTGGTCATGTTTGTTCTGGGTATATTAAGGATGAGTAAGAATGTGTAAGGCAAACAAGTGTGTGGAAGAGCATTACAGATACAGAAAACAGCAAGTGCACAGGTCCTGAGGTGTGAAAAATCGTGTTTGGTGAGAGGTGAGAAATTCAGTGTGCTTGGTGAGGAGTGTGCTAGGAGTGGCTTTTAAGGAGATGAAGGTGAGAATAGGCTCAAGTCAAGCTGTGAAGGGTCTTGAGTGTCAGGCCAAGGGGTTTGATTCCTGGGCAAGAGGAGCCAACAGAGGGTTTTAAAAATTATTATTAATCAATTAGAATATACATGCACTGCAACACAAATCAAAAGTTTGTTGTTGTTGTTAGTTGTCGAGTTGACTCTGACAAATGGAAAACTTATGTACAACAGAATGAAATGTTGCCCAGTCCTGCACCGTATTTGTGATCTTTGAGTCCATTTTTGTGGCTATTATGTCAATCTACCTCATTGAGTGTTTCTCTCATTTTCATTGGCCCTTGACTTTACCAAACGTGAAGTCCTTTTGTAGAGATTGGTCTTTCCTGATGACATGTCCAAACTAAGCAAATTAAAGTCTCGACATCCTCACTTTTAAGGAGCATTCTGGTTGTATTTCTTCTAAGATTAAAGGTAAACAGTGAACAGTGAGCTTCCCTCCCTCTCTGTTCCTAGCCCCAAGAACCCCTTACCCTCTACAGAATCAAATACTGTCATCCTTCCAGGAGAATCCTTTTCCTGTACAAGCATAGATGTCTATGTGTATATATCCTTAAAAAAACCCCACAAATGGTAGCATTCTAATCACACTGTTCAGCACTTTGCTTTTTTCACTTAACAATATATCTTGGAGATTATTTCACATCCCTACATAAAGAGCCGCCTCATTCTTTTTTAACAGCCATAAAGATTTCCACTGTATGGATGTATTGTGATTTATTTAAGCAGTCCCCTCTTGATGGACATTCAGGCTGTTTACAATCTTCTGTTATTATAAGCTGTGCTGCAGTGAATAGCTTTGTATATCCAATTTTGCATACATATATGCAAGTATGTCTGTAGAATACATTCTAGAGCAGTGGAATTTATGGGCCAATGGTATGTGCATTAAATATTTTGATACAGAGTGCCAAATTGCTATTCATTGAGACTGTGTCAATTGACACTCTCGCCAATCTTTGAGAGTTCTGGCTTCTCCATGCTCTTGCCAACACAGGGTGTGATCAAACACTTGATTGTTGTTAGTCTGATAGGTAGAAAAAAGAGTATCTCATTGTAGTTTAAAGTTGCATTTCTTTTTAATTAAGACTAAGATTGAACATCTTTTTGTATTTTTGAAGGCTATTTAAATTTCCTAATCTGTGGACTGCCTGTTCATGACCTTTGCCCATTTTTTATTGGATTGTTGGCCTTTTTTCCTTACTGAATTGTTAGAACTCTAGTATGGTGGCTATAACTCTTGCCTGTTGGTTAATTTTCTCATGCCCATGGCTCATTCTGTAGGTGTCCTTCCCTGGGGATGCAGCATGTATATACAAATGTTCTTTTTCTGAGATGAGGCAGCAATGGCAGTGACCAGGAATTGGTGGAGGTTAGGAGAAGGGGGATTCTGATGAGCTCTTCTATTGGATATAACTAATGGGATGGGGCAGTTGTACTCCTTGGCAAAGAAGCAGACCATTTTGGAAGCCTCTGATTGCAGTGGGGCTGGCTCTTTCTGCTCTCCGCCAGGTCTCTTCTTTTCCACCTGGTTTGATACCACTTTCCCTCCCCATGCCCCGGAGTCCTCTCCGCTCAGCTTCCCCTTTCCTAATATTAGCACAGGCACAGCCCTGCCCCCTGTCACAGGCAGTGATTATATAGCAAATTAACCACGAGCTGTTCTGTCCTCATCTGGTGGTAGTTGGGGAGATGCTACTCTGAGTAATGACTTGTATAGTCGATGCTCTCATCTGTAATTTGCATGTGCAATAAATGCAGAAATAAAAACTCCATCCATATGAAAAAGGGACCAAGTGGAAAGGGCGGGCGTGGGGGAAGAAATCATGAATTTTGTGGACTGCGTCTTATAGTCTGGCTTCAATTTCCTCTTGAGTAATACAGTCATCGCCTACATTTGATTGATGGTTGTATTTGGCTAAAGGATGAGGCAGGCAGAGGGAGAGTCAGAGAGCAGAGCTTGCATCCTGACTCCTCAAAATGTGTCTTTGAGAATGCGACAGTTATTCTCTGAGCCTCAGCTTCCTCATCTATAAAATGGGGGTGATAGTGTCTGTCTCCAACCTGGGTTCTGGAACATGGTAAATCCATAGTAAATATTACTTTTCTTTCCTCCTTGCTTCTTTCCTTCTCCTCTTGTCTTTTCCTCTTCCCTCCTCCCTCCCTTTCCGCTCGTTCTTCTCCTCCCTCCCTACCTTCCTTCCATTATCATTCCATTCTCACCATGTTTGATATAAAGGGATATATCAGGTAAGGATTTTTTAAATTAAGCTTTTTGTTTTGGGATAATTATAGATTCATACACAAGTAAAATTTTGCTGAAGATCATTCAAAAGCAATTGCAACAGTGCATTAGCAGGGAACTGCCAGAAATCCACGCTAGATTCAGAAGAGGACATGGAACGAGGGATATCATTGCTGATGTCAGATGGATCTTGGCTGAAAGCAGAAAATACTGGAAAGATGTTTACCTGTGTTTTATTGACTATGCAAAGGCATTCAACTGTGTGGATCATAACAAATTATAGATAACATTTTGAAGAATGGGAATTCCAGAACACTTAATTGTGCTCATGAGGAAACTGTACACAGAACAAGAGGCAGTTGTTCGAACAGAACAAGGGGATACTGCGTGGTTTGAAATCAGAAAAGGTATGCATTAAGGTTGTATTCTTTCACCATACGTATTCAATCTGTGCACTGAGCAAATAATCCGAGCAACTGGACTACATGAAGAACGCAGCATCAGGGTTGGAGGAAGACTCATTTACAGCCTTCGATATGCAGATGATACGACCTTGCTTGTAGAAAGTGAAGAGGACTTGAAGCACTTACTGATGAAGATCAAGATCAAAGACCACAGCCTTCAATATGGATTGCACCTCATCATAAAAAAAAAAAAATCCTCATAACTGGATCATGATTAACAGAGCAACATCATGATAAACAGAGAAAATATTGAAGTTGTCAAGGATTTTATTTTACTTGGATCAACAATCAACGCCCATGGAAGCAGCAGTCAAGAAATCAAAAGATGCATTGCATTGGGCAAATCTGCTGCAAAAGAGCTCTTTAAAGTGCTGAAAAGCAAAGATGTCAATTTGAGGACTAAGGTGCGCCTAACTCAAGCCATGATATTTTCAATTACCTCATATGCATGTGAAAGCTGGACAATAAGGAAGCCCAAAGAAGAATTGATGCTTTTGAATTATGGTGTTGGAGAAGAATATATCATGGACTGCCAGAAGAATGAACAATCTGTCTTGGAAGAAGTACAGCCAGAATGCTTCTTAGAAGCAAAGATGGCGAGACTTCATTTCACGTACTTAGGACATGTTATCAGGAGAGACCAGTCCCTAGAGAGAGACATCATGCTTGGTAAGGTAGAGGGTCAGCGAAAAAGAGAAAGACCCTCAATGAGATGGACTGACGCAGTGGCTGCAACAATGGGCTCAAGTATAACAACGATTGTGAGGATGGTGCAGGACCAGGCAGTGTTTTGTTCTGTTGTACATAGGGTCAGTATGAGTCAGAAAAAACTAGACGGAGCCTAACAGCAATAACAACAATGACTAATGACATTGAACATCTTTTCTTGTGCTTATTTGCCACTTGTTTGTCTTCTTAAGTGAAATGTCTCTTCATGTCTTTTGCCCATATTTTAAGCAGATATGTTTTATTATTGTTGAGTTCTTTTTGAGCTGCCTTTATTTTTTTTTAAATAACAGCTTTATTGAGATACAATTAACATACCATAAAATTCACCAGTGACCAGTTGCAGCTGAGTCAGTTCTGACTCATGGAGACCCTGTGTGTGTCAGAGTAGAACTGTGCTCCGTGGGGTTTTCTTTTTTTTAAATAATATTTTATTGTGTTTTTGGTGAAGTTTTACACAGCAGTTTAGGTTCCCATTCAACAGTTTCTACACAAATTTTTCAGTGATATTGGTTACATTTTTCACAATGCATGAACACTCTCAATATTTCCATTCTGGTTGTTCTTTTCTCCATGGGATTTTTAATAATTGATTTTTTGCAAGTAGATTGCTAGATCTTTCTTCTGAGGTGCCTCTGGACTCAGATCTCCAACTTTTCAGTTGGCAGCCAAATGAATGAACCATTTACACCACCCAGGGACTCCTCACCCTTTTAAAGTATAAAATGCAGTGGTTTTTAGTATACTCACAAATTGTGTTCATCACCACTATCTAATTCCAGAACATTTTCATCACCCCCCCAAAAAAAACCCCATACCCATTAGCAGTCAATTCCCATTCTTCACCCCCACCCCCAGGCCCTGGCAACCAGTATTTTCTATCTTTATGGATTTGCCTATTCTGGCCATTCCATATAAAAGGAATCATACAATATATGATGTTTTGTGTCTTACTTTTTTCACTTAGGATAATGTTTTCATGTTTCATCCATGTTGTAGCATGTTTCAGAACTTTATTTCTTTTTATGGCCAAATAATATTCCACTGTATGAATATACCACATATTACCAGTTCATCAGTCGATGCACATTTGGTTGTTTCCCCTTTTTGGCTATTATGAATAATGCTGCTATAAACATTGGTGTGCAAGTATTTGTGTGAACATACTTCCAATTCCTTGGTGTAGATACCTAGGAATGTATTGTTGAGTCTTATGGTAACTCTATGTTCAATTTTTTAGGAACAGCTAAAGGATTTTCCAAAGCTGCTGTACCATTTACATTCCCACCAGCAATGTATGAGGATTCCAATATCTCCACATCTTTGTCAACATTTTTTATTGTCTGTCTTTTTATTATAGCCATCTTAGTGGGTGTGAAGTGGTATCTCATTAGAGTTTTTATTTGTATTTCTCTAATGGCTAATGATGTTGAGCATCTTTTCACATGCCTATTGGCCACTTCTTTATCTTTTTTGGAGAAATATCCATTCAGATTATTTGCCCATTTTTTAATTGGGTTATTTGTTTTTTTTTATTGTTGATTGGTAAGAGTTCTTTATATATTCCAGATACAAGCTCCTTATCAGATATATGATTTGAAAATAATTTCTCCCATTCTGTGGGCTGTCCTTTTACATTCTTGGTACTCTATTTTGATGCATAAAAGTTTTTAATTTTGATGAAGTCCAGTTTATCTATTTCTTCCTTTGTCACTAGTGCTTTTGGTGTTATTGGTAAGAAACTATCACCTAAAGATTTTATACTATGCTTTCTTCTAAGGGTTTTATTGTTTTAGCTTCCACATTTTTGTTTCGGATCCATTTTGACTTACTTTTTTAATGGTGTGAGGTAGGGGTCCAGCTTCACTCTTTTGTATCCAACTGTCCCAGCACAATTTTTTGAAAAGATGATTCTTAGCCCATTGAATTATTTTGGCACTCTGGTTGAAAAAAAAATAGACCATAAATGTAAGAGTTTATTTCTGGATTTTGAATTATATTCCATTGGTCTACATTTCTTTCTTATTTTCTTAGTGTACTTTATTTTTTTAAATTTTTTTAATTGTACTTTAGATGAAGGTTTACAGAACCAATAGTTTCTCATTAAGCAGTTAGTACACATATTATTTTATGATAATGGTTAACAACCCCATGACATGTCAACACTGTCCCTTCTCAATGTTGGGTTCCCTATTACCAGCTTTCCTGTCCCCTCCTGCCCTCTAGTTCTTGTCCCTGGACTGTTGTGCCCCATTAATCTCATTTTGTTTTATGGGGCTGTCTAATCTTTGGCTGAACGGTGAACCTCAGGAGTAACTTCATTACTGAGCTAAAAGGGTGTCTGGGAGCCATATTCTTGGGGTTTCTCCAGTCTCTGTCAGGCCAGTAAGTCTGGTCTTTTTTTGTGAGTTAAAATTTTGTTCTACATTTTTCTCCAGCTCTGTCTGGG
>NW_004443944.1:23217119-23280883 GCF_000243295.1 Trichechus manatus latirostris
ATTCATCTGTTGATGGGCATCTAGGTTGTTTCCATCTTTTTGCTATTGTGAACAATGCTGCAATAAACATGAGTGTGCATATGTCTATTTGTGTGATGTCTCTTATTTCTCTAGGATATGTTCCTAGGAGTGGGATTCCCTGGATTGTATGGTATTTCTATTTCTAGCTTTCTAAGGAAGTGCCATATGGTTTTCCAAAATGGTTGTATCATTTTGCATTCCCACCTGCAGTGCATAACCGTTTCGATCTCCCCACAGCCTCTCCAACATTTGTTATTTCCAGTTTCTTTGATTTTCGTGCCAGTAATGCCGGGGTGAGATGGTATCTCATTGTGGTTTTAATTTGCATCTCTCTGATGGCTAGTTATTGCGAGCATTTGCTCGTGTGTCCATTGGCCTCTTGAATGTCTTCTTTGGTGAAGTGTCTGTTCATTTCCTTTGCCCATTTTTTAATAGGATTATTTGTCTTTTTGTTGTAGAGGTGTTTGGATTTTCTTGCAGATTTTAGAGATTAGTCCGTTGGGCTATATTTCTATCCTTATGCTAGTAATGTAATGTCCTGATTACTGTTGCTTTGTAGTGAGTTTTGAAATCAGGAAGCGTGAGTCCTCCAATTTTGTTCTTCTTTTTAAAAATTGTTTTGGCTATTCTGGGTCTGTTACATTTCCATATTTTAGGATCAACTTGTCAATTTCTTCAAAAATGGCAACTGAAATTTTGATAGAGATTGCATAGATCAATCTGAGGAATATTGTCCTTTTAACAATATAAAGTCTTACAATCCATGAATATCGAATGTCTTTGTATTTATTTAGGTCTTCTTTAATTTCTTTCAGTGATGTTTTATAGTTTTCAGTATAAGAATCTTGCACTTCTTTTGTTAAATTTATTCCTATGTATTTTATTCTTTTTGATGTTATTGTAAATTGTTTTCTTAATTTCATTTTTGGGTAGTTCATTGTTAGTGTATAGAACTACAATTGATTTTTCTATATTGATCTTGTATCCTGCAAATTGCCAAATTTGTTTATTAGTTCTGTAGTTTTTTAGTGGATTTCTTAGGATTTTCTACATACACAATCATGTCACCTGCGAATAGAGATAGTTTTACTTTTTTCTTTCCAATCTGGATGCCTTTTTCTTTGCTTAATTGCTCTGGCTAGAACCTCTAGTATAATGTTGAATAGAAGAATACAAGAGAACTTCCTCAATCTAATAAAAGTCATTTACAATAATACCCACAGCTCACATCGTACTCAATGGTGAAAGACTGGGTGCTTTCCCCCTAAAATCAGGAACAAAACAAGAATGTCTGCTCTTGCCACTTCTAAGGGAGTACACCAACACATACTTCCAACAACAATCTGTGTCTGTTTCCTTGTACTCTCACTGATGGCATGTTATCAAACATTTTGATCTTTGTCCATCTGATAGATTAAAAAGTGTTCTATATTTGTGGTTTTAATATGCATCTGAGTGAGGCTGACCAGTTTTTCATGCGTTTAAAAATCATTTGTATTTCTTTTTCTGGGAATTCTTTGTTTACACTTTTTTGCCCAGTCTTATATATTTTTTCCTTTTATTGATTTGTAAAAACGTCTTTATATATTGGAGAAATTAGTCCTCTGTCTATTTTATATTGCATGTATTTTTCTTCAAGTTTGTTACTCTTTTTTTTTCTGTTTGCAGTGCAGAGAGTTAATTTTTAAAACGTAGGCAAATCTCTGAATCTTCTCTTTTATTCAATAGCTTCTGGATCCTGTGTCCAGAAGGTGACACGAAAAGCTTTTCCCATTCTGAAATTCCAAAAAATTATTCCATATTTTCTTCTAGCACTATTCTGATTTCATTTTTTTGTTTAAACATTTTGATACATCTGAAATTTATTTTGGTATGAACAGTGAGGAAGGGATCCAACTTGCTGTTTTTCCAAGTGGCTAGCCAATATTTATAATTGAGTATCTTAGAATGAATTGTGTTGTTGCTGTTGCTAGGTGCTGTCGAGTCAGTTCCAACTCACAGTGATCCTATATACAACAGAACGAAACACTGCTCAGTCCTCCACCATCCTCACAATCGTTGCTGTGTTCGAGCCCATAGTTGCAGTCACTGTGTCAATCCATCTCATTGAGGGTCTTCCTCTTTCTCGCTGACCTTCTACCTTGCCAAGCATAATGTCCTTCTCCAGGGACTGGTCTCTCCTGGTAACATGTCCAAAGTATGTAAGACGAAGTCTCGCCATCCTTGCTTCCGAGGAGCACTCTGGCTGTACTTCTTCCAAGACAGACTTGTTCATTCTTCTGGCAGTCCATGGTGTATTCAACATTCTTCGCCAACACCGTAATTCCAAGGCATCAATTCTTCTTCGGTCTTCCTTATTCATTGTCCAGCTTTCGCATGCACATAAGGTGATTGAAAATATCATGGCTTAGCTGAGGCACACCTTAGTCCTCAAAGCGACATCTTTGGTTTTTATCACTTTAAACAGGTCTTTTGCAGCAGATTTGCTCAATGCAACATGTTGTTTGATTTCTTGACTGCTACTTCCATGGGCGTTGATTGTGGATCGAAGTAAAAAGGAATCATTGACAGCTTCAATCTTTTCTCTATTTATCATGATATTGTTTATTAGTCTATTTGTGGGAATTTTTTTTTTCTCTTTATGTTCAGGTGTAATCCATACTGAAGGCTGCAATCTTTGAGTTTCATCAGTAAATACTTCAAGTCCTCTTCCCTTTCAGTAAGCAAGGCTGTGTTACCTGCATGTCACAGGTTGTTAATGAGTCTTCCCCCAATCCTGATGTGGCATTCTTCTTCATATAGTCTAGCTTCTTGGATTATTTGCTCAGGATACAGATTGAATAAGCATCGTGAAAGGATACAACCCTGATGCACACCTTTCCTGATTTTAAACCAGGCAGTATCCCCTTGTTCTGTTCGAATGACTGCCTCTTGGTCTATGTACAGGTTCTTCATGAGCACAATTAAGTGTTTCTAAAAATCGCTTGAGCCTACTTAGAAATCCCAGGTAGTCAGCGCGGGGTCCTTTTGGACCAGAAGGTGAGGCTTACCCTACTGCCTTTTTGCAGAGGGATTCTGGGCAGTTAAGCAAGGGGCAGGTTGCAGCAAAGTTTCTCTAACTTTTAATCTTAGATCAGGCAAGACTGTCAGAAAATGGTGTGGGAGGATGATACTGTTTAGAACTTTGCAGAATTGCTCCCATAAAGTTGTACTCAGGGTTATGTCCTTGACTCCTTCTATGGATGCTACAAGAAATGGCCTTATGGAAATCTGGCTGTATTATCTGAGGGACTGTTTTGAGAGCATTACTTAACATAGTGGTTCTCAAATGTAGTTTTCTATTTTTATCATTTTTATTTTATTTTGAAAAAACTTGCATAATCTATTTGCATGACAGTTCACAATCAAATTTTAGTTAAAAAAGATATGAAACAGAAGATAAACTATTGGCCACATATAATTAAAAATAAGCACTAAAGAGGAAATGCATCTTTACCGTTATGCCACTTTAAAACTCCGGTGTGGGGAGTGGGTGCCTTGCAGTGCATCATGTCTGAAAGGTTCCTGGGGATGTTGCTTTCACCAGAGCATGTTGCCCACAGGTAGGGTCAGCAGATAAAATAAGGCTGCCCAGTTAAACTTGAATTTCAGATTAACAGTGAATAATTGTTTAGTATAAGCATGTCCCAAATATTGCATGGGACATACTTATACTAAAATATTATTTGTTGTTTATTTGAAAATTCAAATTTAACTGGGCACACTGTATTTTTATTTGCTAAATCTAACAACCCTACCCAGGGGACATTTGACAGTACCTGGAGATTTTTTTGGTTGTCACAACTTGAGGGGTGGGCTGCTACTGGCATCTAATGGGTAGAGGGCAGGGATGTTGCTAAATATCCTATAATGCACAGAGCAGCCTCCACAACAAAGAACTATCTAGCCCTAAATGTCAGTAGTGCCAAGGTTGAGAAACCCTGGTTTAACACATTTCTCACAGTCTCTAAGAACTCCCTAGCACAAAATTTCCTTTAGAATCAAGTTTGAAGAGACCCAAAGATTCCCTTGAAGAACTGGTTTTTAAAAATTATTTTTCTTTTATTAAAGACAGGAAGAATTAAGTAACTGATTTTATTTCCCCTTTTACTTCAACCATCAGGAAACTCAGGCCAAACTAAAGGCTCAATCATAAAGACTGTATGGGATCTTATGTGTTGCATATATATTTTATTTTATTTTCGTTTTGGTTTGACATTCTAGCCTGATTTCCATTGCTCTGGTCCTAGTTCTTATTCTTCATTCATTTTTCACCATTTACTATAAGTCCCTCAAGTATCTGTGGGACAAGGCAGAACACACACACACACACACACACACACACACACACACACACAAATAGACACATTCCTATAAATATATAAATATGGAGGTCATCAGACATTTGTCAAGGTCCTGTACTGTGTCCATGGGAACCAGGTAGAAAAATGAGAGCTACCCAGTCCCTTCCCCAGGATCCTCCAGGTATTAGGAAACACCTTTGCTGACTGGTTTTCTTTGACTGCACCTTCAGGTCGAGGTCTTAGAAAGCCTGAGGTGGTAGACCCTGCACCAAGACTTTGGTCTCCAGGAGAGTGGACGTTGGCGTCCTCCAACTTGATCTTGAGTGGCAACCAAGGACCTTCTTGCTGTCCAGAAAGTGAGGGGAGTTCAACAGAGGCAAAGCAGGCAGGACCGTGCGAGGCAGTGGGAGGCCCATGCAGATACACACTGGGAACGAGATTGCATCTTCCCTCGGACCAGCGAGATTCTATAAACATAATCAAAATGTAATAGAAACTTTTTGGAAATGCTGTTATGAGGAGAAAGCATCAATCTTGATGGAACTCCGCTCAACAGGCTTTGCGGAGCTAATCAATCATGGTCAGGACTCAGCCTACCCATCTGTCTGCGCCAGGGAGCGAGGGAGACCGCGCTGAGCTTGCTCACTCCCCGGCTGGGGCTGCGTCCCCTCACCAGGCAATCCATCATGCTGCAGGGGGATGGTGGGAGGGGAGTAATAGCACGCTAATAAACTAGGGGCTTTTTTCATTCCCAACTAATTTTTAGTAAATGAGCCCAATCCAGACGGAGCAGGAAAAAGAGCCCGAGGAGATGGTGCTTCCAAGATGCGCCTCGCTAGCCGGGGACAATGGCTCATGGGCCCAAGGGGAAGCAAAGAACCAGCCCAGTCTGGACCAGGGATAACACTCCCAGTGTTCAGCTGAGGGAAGACTTGACTCATGGAGGCTCAGGGAAGAAAGAGTCCGGAACAACTTCCAGAATGATGGCATGGCCTTCTGGGTCTGACTCAAATGGTTGTTGATGCCAAAGAGATGGCTACAAGACCTAAGTCTGATTTGGGGCTTGGGGAGTGAAAAGGATGTGGCTTAGGAGAGAAACCAAAGTCAGAGAGATAGATCTAACAATGGGGCTGAGAACTGTTAACAGAAAATGAACCCAGAGGTCAGAAGCCAAGTAGTAGAGTGAGGAGTACAGGGTAAGACAGCTGAGGAGAAAGATTTAGGATTTAGGAAAGGTTATGAATAATGCAAAGGTGCATGAGGCCCATTTTCTTGTGGTAGTAGCTGCCTTGGGGGTGAACTTTCTGGGTTACAGAGCAAGGCAGGGTCCCAAAGGGGATACTCTCAGAGAGGCCTGTATTTTGAGGAAATCACGTCTGTTTGGCTCACCCTTCTATCTCCAGCCCTTTGCCAAACATTTGTTAAATCAATATATGAATGAGAAATGCCCCTGAAATAGTTGGATTTTGAAGTTCTGGTCTGCTAACTTCCTTTAAGTTCTTCACCTTCAGGTTTTATCCTGAAATACATCACAGGTTCAACCCCGGGTTTCTCCCACCCAGGACTCTATTGTGGATGGGGATAGAGGGACAGCTTTGGAGAAAGAAAGTGTGTGTATTCATTATCTATCGCTATGTAACAAATTATGTCCAGACAAAGTGGTTTAACGTAACAATAAACATTTATTATTTCTCACAGTTGCTGAGGGTCAAGGATTTGGGAGCTGCTTTCTCTGGACTAAGGAGCGCTGGTGGTGCAGTGGTCAAGCACTCAGCTGCTCACCAAAAGTTGGCAGCTGCTCAGTGGGAGAAAGATGTGGCATTCTGCTTTCGTAAAGATTTACAGCCTTGTAAACCCTGTGGGGCAGTTCTTCTCCATCCTATAGGGTTGCTATGAGTCGGAATCGACTAGATGGCAGTGGGTTTGGTTTTGTTCTCTGGACTGTTTCCAGTCCTAGTGAGTCTTTATAAAGGTATAGTCACCAACTTTGCACCAGGAATTTACAGATGACCAGAAATTAAAAAAAAAAAAAATTGTGGTGTGTGATGGTTAAAATTGTGTGTCAACTTGGCGGGGCCATGATTCTCTGTGTTTTAACGTGATCACTCCCCTGATTGAATATACTGTGAGTAACCAATCATATGAAAGGGATTCTCCTTGTGGGTATGGCCTGCATCTGAATAGAAGCAGATGTTCTGGCTTTTTGCTCACCCTGGATCCTGCAGCTGCCTCCTGTCATCTCATCGCTGGTTCTTGGGACTTGAGCTGTCAGCTTATCTGAGGAACTTGGGATTTGTTGATCTTCACAGCTTGTGAGCAGAGCCCTGCTCCCTGACCTGCCAATCTCGGGTTTGCCAGCCCCTGCAGCTATGTGAATCAGGAGAAACCTTGTGGTCTTGCCTGCCGATCTTGGAATTTGCCAGCCTTCACAGCCTGTGAGCAAGAGCCCTACTCTCCGACCTGCCGATCTTGGGCTCGCCAGCTTCTGCAGCTGCATGACTTGGGAGAGGCCTCTACCCTGATCCACGGACCTGGGACATTCTAGCCTCTACAATCGCGTGAGCTGTTTCCTTGATATAAATCTCTCTCTGTACTTGTATTTATATGCTTCACTGGTTTTGCTTCTCTAGAGAACCCAGCCTAAGACATGGTGAAATGTATGTAATGAAACATTAGCTGATAATTTTTATGTGTACAGTTTAGTGACATTAATTACGTTCACCACATTGTGCAACCATCACCATTGTTTCTGAATTTTTTCATCGTGCTGAACAGAAACTTAGTACCCCTTAAGTAATACCTTCCCGTTTCCTCTTCCCATCTGCCTCTGGTAACCACTGGTAAACTTTGGTCTCTTGGCATTTGCCTATTTTAGATATTTCATATAAGTGGAATCATACGATATTTGTCCTTTTGTGTCTAGCTTATTTCACTTAGTATAATGTTTTCAAGGTTAATCCTTGTAACATGTATCAGAATTTCATTTCTCTTTATGGCTGAATAATATTCCATCATGGCAACCTCATATGTGTCAGAGTGGAACTGCTCCTTTAGATTTTCAGTGGCTGATTTTTTGAAAGTAGATCACCATGCCTTTCTTTTGAGGCATCTCTGGGTGAATGAGCCACCAGCCTTTCAATTAGCAGCGAATGTGTTAACCATTTTCTCCACCCAGGGACTACATGTATATACTATATTTTATTTATCCGTTCATCTGTTGATGGATACTTAGATTGTTTACACCTTTTGGATATTGTGAATGATGCGGCAACAAGCATTGATATTCAAGAATCTGTTTGAATCCCTGCTTTCAATTCTTTTGTGTATATACTTAGGAGTGGAATTGCTGGGTCGTATGGTAATTCTGTGTTTAACTTTTTGAGGAATTGCAAATTGTTTTCCACAGTGGATGTACCATATTACAATCCCAACAACAATGGACGAGTGTTGTGATTTCTTCACATCCTCACCAACATTTGTTATTTTCTGTTTTCCTGATAATAACCATCCTAGTAGGTGTGAAGTGGCATCTCGTTGTGGTTTTGATTTGCATTTCCCAGTGATTAATGACATTGAGCATCTTTTCATGTATTTATTGGCCATTTGTCTATCTTTAGTGAAATATCTATTCAAGTCCTTTGCCTATTTTTTAATTGGGTTGTTTTTGTCTTCTTGTTAAATTCTAGGAGTTCTTTATGTATTCTGGATATTCAACCCTTATCATGCATATACTTACCAATTTTTTTTCTCCCATTCTGTAGGTTATCTTTTAAATTTTTTGATACTCCCTTCATTAGGAGGCAGGTCTACCTATTCCCTCTGCTTTTGAATCTGGGCTGGCCTGTGACTGTCTTGATCAATAGAGGATGGAAGTGATGCCTTGCCAGTTCTGGGCCTAGTTTTTAAAAGGACTTGCAGCTTCCGCTTTGGTCTCCTTGAGCCTGAGCTGCCATGTCAAAAGTCTGGCCACGCTGCTGGAGACATCTTGTGGACAGGCCCTGAGACTACCTGGAGGGGAGAGGTGTCCAGCTCAGCTCAACTTTCTAATCCCTGCTAAGGTCCAGACATGTGGGTGAAGCCATCTTGGACCCTCTAGACCAGCCCAACTGCTGGCTAAATATCACCAAGTGATTGCAGTCAGTGCCACATATAGCAGACGAAATGGCCCTGGTGAGCCTTGCCACAAAAATCATGAGACATAATAAAATGATTGCTGTTTTAAGCCATGAAGTTATTGGAATAGTTTGTTCTGCATCCAGAGATAACTAGAATACCCAGAATCCAAGGAAAGATTGTAGATATTATCTGGTCCAACTACACATTATGTGTTTGAATCATTTCTGCGTATATTTTTCCTAGATGTCATTTCCTAAGAGCCGGGCGTTTATTACCTCCAGAGTTAGCCCTTTGTATTGTGCCCTGGCACCACGTGTCTGTCAGTTTGTCTTACTGTGGTGGCTTGTGTGTTGCTGTGATGCTGGAAGCTATGCCACTGTTTTTTTCAAATGCCAGCAGGGTCACCCATGGTGGACAGGTTTCAGTGGAGCTTCCAGACTAAGAAAGATTTGGAAAAAGGACCTGGTGGTCTACTTCTGAAAAAAATTGGCCAGTGAAAACCTTATGAATAGCAGCGGAACATTGTCTAGACCTCACTGTATGGAAAACATAGGAATCTAATCAACTGCATCTTTGGAAAGAGATGATGGAAAAGCTCAATATCATTAGTCAGAACAACGTTAGGGGCCAACTGTGTTAGGGGCCATCAATTGCTCATATGCAAGTTCAGATTGAAGCTGAAGAAAATTAAAACAGTTCTGGGAGAACCAAAATGTGACCTCAAGTATATCCCACCTGAATTTGGAGACCATCTCAAGAATAGATCTGACACGTTGGACACTAATGACTGAAGACCAGAAGAGTTGTGGGATGACATCAAGGACATCATACATGAAGAAAGCAAAAAACGTCATTAAAAAGACAGGAAAGAAAGAAAAGACCAAAAGAGATGTCAGAAGAGACTCTGAAACTTGCTCTTGAACGTAGAGCAGCTAAAGTGAATGGAAGAAATGATGAAGTAAAAGAGCTGAACAGAAGATTTCAAAGGGCATCTCAAGAAGACAAAGTAAAATATTATGATGAAATGTGCAAAGACCTGGAATTAGAAAAACCAAAAGGGAAGAATACACTTGGCATTTCTTAAGCTGAAAGAACTGAAGAAAAAATTCAAGTCTCGAATAGCAATTTTGAAGGATTTTATGGGCAAAATATTGATCAACGCAGGAAGCATCTAAAGAAGATGGAAGGAATACACAGTCACTGTACCAAAAAGAATTGGTTGGCATCCAACCATTTCAGGAGGTAACATATGATCAAGATCTGATAGTACTGAAGGAAGAAGTCCAAGCTGCACTGAACACATTGGTGAAAAAGAAGGCACCAGGAATTGACAGAATACAAATTGAGATGTTTCAACAAACGGATGCAGCACTGGAGGTGCTCACTTGTCTATGTCAAGAAATTTGGAAGTCAGCTACCTGGCCAACCTACTGGAAGAGATCCATACTTGTGCCCATTCCAAAGAAAGGTGATCCAACAGAATGCAGAAATAATTGAACAATATCGTTAGTATCACACACAAGTAAAATTTTGCTGAAGATCATTCAAAAATGGTTGCAGCAGTACATTGACAGGGAACTGCCAGAAATTGAAGCCAGATTCAGATTCAGAAGAGGACGTGGAATGAGGGATATCATTGCTGACATCAGCTGGATCGTGGCTGAAAGCAGAGAATAGCAGAAAGATGTTTACCTGTGTTTTATAGACTATGCAAAGGCATTCGACTGTGTGGATCATAACAAATTAAGGATAACATTGCAAAGAATGGGAATTCCAGAACACTTAACTGTGCTCATGTTGAACCTGTACATAGACCAAGAGACAGTTGTTCAAACAGAACAAGGGGATACCGCATGGTTTAAAATCAGGAAAAGTGTGCATCAGAGTTGTATCCTTTCACTATACTTATTCAGTCTTTACGCTGAGCAAAATAATCTGAGAAGCTGGACTGTATGAAGAAGGATGTGGCATCAGGATTGGTGGAAGACTAATTAACAACCTGCGATATGCAGATGACACAACCTTGCTTGCTGAAAGTGAAAAGGACTTGAAGCACTTACTGATGAAGATCAAAGACTACAGCCTTCAGTATGGAACTTAAACATTAAAAAAAAAAAACAAAAAACAAAACTTCACAACTGGACCAATAAGCAATATCATGATAAACGGAGAAAATATTGAAGTTCTCAAGGACTTCATTTTACTTGGATCCACAATCAATGCCCATGGAAGCAGCAGTCAAGAAATCAAATGATGTATTGCACTGAACAAATCTGCTGCAAAAGACATCTTTTATTGAAAAGCAAAGGTGTCACTTTGAGGACTAAGGTGCACCTGACCCAAGCCATGGTATTTTCAATCACCTCATATGCATGTGAAAGCTGGACAATGAATAAGGAAGACTGAAGAAGAACTGATGTTTTTGAATTACGGTGTTGGCGAAGAATATTGAATATATGAAACTGTTCTAAAAATGAAGATGTCTGTCTTGGAAGTATAGCCAGAGTGCTCCTTGGAAGTGAGGATGGTGAGACTTCGTCTCATGTACTTTGGACATGTTATTAGGAGGAACCAGTCCCTGAAGAAGGTCATCATGCTTGGTAAGGTAGAAGGTCAGTGAAAAAGCAGAAGACCCTCAACGAGATGGAGAAGGTGCCTGCAACAATGGACTCAGATATAGTAATGATTGTGAGGAAGGTGCAGGACCAGGCAGTGTTTCATTCTGTTGTACTTAGGGTCAGTATGAGTTGGAACCGACATGACAGCACCTAACAACAATTGTGCCCTGGTAGTCCGATGGTTAAGCACTCGGCTGCTAACCAAAACATTGGTGGTTTGAACCCACCCAGCAGCTCCTCAGGAGAAAGACCTGGCGATCTTTTCCTGTAAAGATTACAGCCTAGAAAACCCTATGGGGCAGTTCTACTCTGTCCCAAGAGGTCATTATGAGTTGAAATTGACTTGACGACACCTAACAACATAACAACAACGTCGTGGGATGGTAGTGGCTTTCCTCCTGTCTTCTCCCTCTGTCCCCCCACATGCGTCTCTCCTTCCTTTCTGAATATTTGCTGGGGAGAGAATATGAGAATGCTTCCCGGAGGCAGTGATGCCTGAGCTGGGTCCTGATTGGAGTGTAGAGGCTGAGCAGGAGCATGGGAAAGAGCTCATGTAGGAAGGATATGTGCAAAGGCAGGGTTGGGGTTCAGAGCATGATTGGGGGAGGTGGTGATGGTGGGAGAAGCAGGAGGTCATGAAGCAGGAGAGATCTATGTGTCCCTATCGTAAGGGCCCTTTATATCACTAAGGAGTGACATTATAGCCAGGCTGAGCAGGAAGATATTCCCCTGTGGGTGGTGTGTGGGTGGTCAGCATGGCAGCAGGGAGACCATGAGGTGGCAGTGGGGCTGGATTAGTGCTTTGCCTTTTCTGGATTGTACCCCTTGGACAATGTGGGTTTGAAGCTTCTAGAGGCTTAAAGCATTGAGGAGATGGAAGTGTTCCCATCGAGATGAAGTTCAGAATAAAAACAATAATGAACCCTAAAACACAAAGCTTGCATGCATGTTGAAACTAAAATAATTTCTTTATAGATTTTTTTGTTGTTGTTTGGTTGAAAGATTATAGAATGCTGGGCTGGAAGTTCCATGAAGGGCAGGAAATTTTGCCTGTTTTATTTACCAACACACATCCTCAGCATCTGGCACAGAGCAGGCACTTGGTAAACATTACTGGAATAAAAAAATAAATGAGAAACCGTGTAACATAAATGGTTAGGGATGTGGGTGCTGGAGTCAGACCAAAGACAAACTAACAAAACAAAAACCAAAAACAAATGAGTTGCGATTCTGACTCATGGTGACCCCCATGTGTGCAGAGTAGAACTGTGCTCCATGGGGTTTTTAAGGCTGTGATCTTTCAGAAGCAGATTGCCAGGCCTTTCTTCCAAGGAGCCCCTAAGTGGGTTCAAACCACCAACCTTTCAGTTAATAGTTGAGTGCTTAACCAATTGTGCCACCCAGGGACTCCTAATACTGGAGCTCAAATCCAAGCTTTGCTGCTCCCTGGCTCTGTGACTCTGGCAAATTACTTTGGGCAATGGTTCAAGCAAAACTGGAGAAGGCATAAACTGGGGAGGGTCTGGTTAGCGTGTGTTAATCTCTGACTCGTTTCAGGACTTGCTTCTCTCTGCTTCTGTTTCTTCATCTGTAAAAAGGGAATGACAATAATAGTAACTACTTCTTAGGGTTGTGGTGAGACTTAAATAAAGTAATTCACACAAAGCACTTAAAATTATGCCTTGACCATAGTGAAAACTCAATAAGATTTAAAAAAAAAAAAAAAACCATTGCTGTCGAGCCGATTCTGACTCATAGCGACCCTATAGGACAGAGAAGAACTGCCCCATAGGGTTTCCAAGGAGCGCCTGGTGGATTCGAACTGCCGACCTTTTGCTTAGCAGCTGTAGCTCTTAACCACTACACTGCCAGGGTTTCCTCAATAAGATTAGCTCTTATTATTATTTTTCATATTACTGATCTCTAACACACTGTATATCATTTACCTATTTATTTTATTGCCAGCCTCGTTGACAAGAAAGTAAGTTCCCGGGGGTCAGGGACTGTAACTCTGTTGTCCACTGCTGTATCCTCAAAGTCTAGAAGAGTGTCTGGAATATAGGATTTGCTCAACAAATACATGTTGAATGAACAAATGAAAGGATTTTCATCAGCAAACTCTGGATTGGGCTACTGTAGCTTGCCCTCAAATATGCTGCAATGGCAGGTGGCGACCCTCTGGCAGGGACAGGATGGGTTATAAAGAGCTCTCTTAAGCTAAGAGCATCCATCTCTGGGAAGCACACATTTCATGCACTCTGAGATGGCTCTGGGCAGCAGTAGGGTTTCGGGTGGTAGTACCAGGTGCTCCAGCCTCAGCTCTGTGGGCCTGTAACATGCTGAAACAAGTCAGGGAGTCACACGTGCTAACCAGACCTTCCCTCATTTGTGCCTCCTCTGCTCTCACTTGTACTAATATCCCAGCCTCCTGCCCATCTTCCTGTCATAGCTTGTGTGTCTGCTGTCCACCCTCCACCAGCAGGGGTTATTTTAAAACACAGACCCAGGCTCTGATGTAAAGTCCATGTGTTTGGGGTGGGGGTGGTCAGTAAGTATGAACAGCATGAGGCAGGAAGAGGAAGTGAGGTGATTTGCATCAGTCTGTTTTTGCTGTGTAACAAACAACCCCAAACATTTCCTTTTATGCTCACAGGTCAGCTGAGGTTTAGTTAACCTTGACTGGGCTTGAATGAGCCAGGCTGGCCTCCAAACTTCCAGCTGGGCTCAGGTCTGCTCCATGTGTATTCATCCTGGGACCCAGGCTGAAGAGTCAGCAGCCATCTGGGTCATGATGTTCTTGGCATTTCAGTGGAGCACAAGAGGCCAAGCCAAGCAAGCACATAAAGCCTCAGCATGTGTCCAATCCTCCTGCTAACATTTCATTGGCCAAAGCAAGTCACACGGCCAAGCCCAACATCAGTGATGTGGGGACATACACTCCATCTACAGTGGGAGGCCCTGCAAAGTCACAAAGCAAAGAGTGTGGATGCATATTCCTAATACAGTGGGGTAAGAATTGAGACTAGCAATCTAATCTACCACATGCTCAGATCTGTATATTGGGAAAACTTCTCTGGCAATCCCAGTGGGGTGTGGATGGCCTGGCTCACAGTGAAGAGGCAATAATCCAGGTGAGAGAAGAGCAGCCCTAAGCCAGGGCCAGGGCAGTATGGATAGAGGGGGTGGGGGTAAAAGAAGTAATAGTAGCCATGTTTGTTGAGGGCTTACTATATCTGAAATACCATGCCCAAGGATTTACACTTGCTGTCTCATTTAAGCTTTCAGCAACCCCATAGCATAGGTCTATTATGAATCCCATTATACAGATGAGGAAACTGTGGTAGTGAGAGAGAAAGTGTCGTGCCTAAGGTTGCACAGCTGGTGAGAACCAGAGCTGGCATTCAGACCTCATCTGTCTGCCTCTAGGGCCCAAGTATGTAGCCACCATGCTATTTCAGCTGGCTGAGGGAGGCAGGCATCTGAATTGACCTCCAAGTCAAGTTTGGGTGACAGGTGGATGGCAAACCCATCAACTAAGGCTGAGCACCACAATTCTAAGGTCAATAGAGGACAGCAATGTGGGAGAGAAAAGTGGTAAGAGATCAATTTTGAAAGCAGAAGGAGAACTCAGCTCCAAAATAGCACCATTTCCTCTGGCCGTGCTTTTCTCCACTTGTTTATCTGTAACTTCTTCCAACGCCGACTGCTGGGGACAGGGAGAAGGGGAGGATGGGAATCCTCCAGGGGCTCAGGCGGCTGCTCGGCTCACAATGTAGCCTGACAAATCAAGTGGGTAAAACCCATTAATTAGCGGTTTTGGAAACAGTTGCAAAGTTAATTATTCCGTTTTCTGATGAAAGAAAGCTAATTTTTGGCATTTACACTGACAGTGACACGAA
Source organism: Trichechus manatus latirostris (assembly GCF_000243295.1). NCBI lineage: Eukaryota > Metazoa > Chordata > Mammalia > Sirenia > Trichechidae > Trichechus > Trichechus manatus. The sequence continues at coordinate 23,232,117 of NW_004443944.1, forward strand.
CTAACATTTTTCGAGTTGACATCCCTCGAGATAAATGATACTGTGAGGTGTTTGTGCAAACATCCTGACCCACAGCTCACTGCCGAAGACTGTGCAAAGGGAGCCTTTGCCTCAGTGTTCTGCTCGGCAAATTTGGGGGGGTGGGTGAGCCAAGGAAGTGGCTTACCTGGGGGGTGGTATAGAGGAGAGAGCTGGTGACATACAGAGAGGATTCCAAGCTGGAGAGAACATTTACATCTGCAGAAGATTTTGCTGGAACTGAAGGAGCAGGGGAGTGCATTACTATCTCTGTCCATTCATCTGTCTGTCTCTGTGTAGTGAGATTCTAGTTTTTCCAAGGGGTTGCTTCCGAATTTAGCTCTCCTTCCCCTACTTTGCTTCTGAATATGAGGTTGTATATCTGTCTATTTGACATCACCACTTGGCTATCTCACAGGCATCCCAAACTCACTACGTCCCAAAGGAACTTTCAGCACCTTCCACCCCCAGTATTTTCCCCTCTGTATGCTTTCCCCATTCAAGGAAATGACACCATCATCCATCCAAATGCCCGAGCCAGAACTGTAGCCATCATCTTTGTTGTTTTCCTTTCCTGCATCAGTTCCTGACATCCAATTTATCAGAAAGATCTGCCAATGCTACCTCCAAAACACATCTCAGATATGTCTTCTCCTTTTCACTTTTACCACCATTTGTTATTAGCTGTCATTGAGCTACTCATGACAACCCAATGTACAATGGAAGAAAACGCTGCCTGGTCCTGTACCATCCCCACAGTGGGCAACCATCATCCCTTCTAAATCAGTGCTGTCCTGTAGAAATGTAATGAGGCCCCTATGTATTTAAAATTTTCTTGTAGCCGCATTAAAAAAAGTAAAAAGAAACAAGTGAATATAATCTTAACACATTTTATTGAACTCGATATATCCAAACTGTTATCATTTCAACATAATCAGTATAAAAAATTGCGATAGGTTACTTTTTTTTTTTTTTTTTGGTGCTATGTCTTCAAAATCCAGTATATATTTAACACTTGCTGCACATTTCAACGTGGATGCTAACTTTTCATCAGAAATACTTGATCTGTAGTTAGATTTCATAAATTAATAGTTGAAAGAGTAGAATCCCCTATCTAAGTTGTTCCAAACATACTTAAAGTTTTTAATAGCTGACTCAAGTATTTTTTTAAAAATTTTTAATAATTTATTTTATTTTTGTTACCGTTGTTGACGAGTTAAACACCAAAACTTACACTAATTCAACAATTTCTACGTGTACAATTTAGCGTCAATGATTAGTTTTTAAATTGAAATAAAAAAATTCAGTTGCTTAGTTGCACCAGCCACATTTCAAGTGCTCAGTAGCCATGTGTGGCTAGTGGCTGTTGTATTGGATAGTGCAATTCTAAACGATCTCCCCTCCCACCCTTGCCCCTGTTCAACCCATTCTCCATGTAGCAGAGAGATCTATTAAATATGCAAACTGGACTATGTCAGTTCCCGTCCCCAGTAAAAACTAGTTGCCGTTGAGTCAATTCCGACTCAGTGCGACCCCATGTGTTTTGCACTCCATAGGGTTTTCATGGCTGTGACCTTTTGGAAGCAGACCACCAAGTCTTTCTTCTGAGGTGCCTCTGGGTGGGTTCGAACTGCCAACCTTTTGGTTAGTAGCTGAGCTCTTAACCAATTCCAATCAGACCTAGAATAAAAGCAGAACGACGTCCTATAACCCACAAGGTCTTCCGTGATTTGGCCCTGCTTACCTTGCCCAGTCTATCTCCTGCCACTCTCTGCTCTGCTCAATATAGCCAGCCACCTGCGCCTTCTTTTACTGCCTCAAACATGTCGTACCTGGCATTGCTGAAGTGTACATTGCTAAGTGGGCAGTGGAGGAGGTCCTGTGCACCTGTAAGCCAGGTAGTCCTACGGGGTGCGTGGGAGCCTCTGGAGGTATGAGTAGGGGAGGCGGAGTAGACCAGGGGGTATATTAACCCTTTGTGACTGTCTCCCTCTGCCTCTCCAAAACTGAGCTTGAATGGCTTGCTCCAGGCAGCATCCTTTTTAACGTGGGCAGATTAATTGGAAACAGATGTCAAGTGATGGGAGTTAAATACAGTCATCTCACCAAATGTCAGCCCTTCCCCTGGGCCACGATAGAGTCCTCGCTTCTCACCCTCCACTGGGAAAATGGGAAGAAGCCTCTTAGACATGCTGGAGGCACACTTGACCCTACGTCTTTTAGCCCTTCCCAAAAACTCAAGGCAAATTATGGCCCTGAAATTGAAACCTACTTGATAAATCTATTTGTAGCAGGCATATGAATGATTTACCAGATAGAAGGTATCCTCAGAACAGCCTACTCTTATAGTAACCACAGAACCCTCAGACTGTAAGTAATGGAGGGGATAGTCTCATCTCCCCACTTCAAAGGGGGTAAACTGAGGCCCAGAGCATGGAAGGTTCTTGTCCAAGGTCACTCAGCAGGTTAGTGTCCGAGCTGAAAGTGGGACCCAAAGCCAGAAACTATTTTTTAAAGTGAAAATATGATGCTGTCCTTCTCCTCCCCATTAGAATTTGTCCATGTCTCGCTGTTGCCTATCGAATAAGCCCAAACTCCTTGGTAGAGGTCCTATACCCCCTCTTCTTCACCTAAGTCTCATCTCCCTAGTTCTGCCTACTTTGCCCCTTCAGCTCCAGTCATGTGAAAGGACCTCCTTGCATTCTTGAATACATCATACTTTGATGACTTTGCTGCATCTTAGATGGCTGCTTACAGGCTTTTAAGACCTCAGATGCTACTCACCAGAGTTGGGTGTAGAACATTTTCTTTATAAACTATGTTATGCCAGTTGAGCTAGATGTCCCCTGAGACCATGGTCCCCAGCCCTCAGCCCAGTAACTTGGTCCTACAGGGAGTTTGGATGTGCCTGTGAAGCTTCTATGACTTTGCCTTGGTCAAGTTGTGCTGACTTCCCTGGCATTGTGTACGGTCTTACCCTTCACTGAAGTTACCACTTATCTATCATCTAGTTAGTGTTTTTCCCTCCCTCCCTCGCCCCATAACCATCAAAGATTGTTTCTTTCTGTGTGTAAACCTTTTATTGAATTTTTATAATAGTGTTCTCATACAGTATTTGTCCTTTTGTGATTGACTTATTTCACTCAGCATAATGCCCTTGACTCACTTCCCTTTCTCAACCTCATTTTCCTCCTCTGCCAAAAGGGAACAATTAAACCTACTTTATTAGTCAGGTTAATTAATGAAAGCTGCTAAAACAAACAATCCCCACATCTCAGTGGCTTAACACAGTACAAGTTATTTCTTGTTTTGGTGGGAGTACAAAACGGACCAAGTGTCTCTCTCACAACAGTGACTCAGGGAGCCAGGCTCTTCCATTTTTTGGCTCTTTCATCCCCTGGTGCCTCCTTAGGATTCTCTGCTGGATCCCGTGTATTAAGCCATCCAAGAGCGAGAATTTAGTTGGATATTTTAGGGCAGGGGTTGACAAAATACACCCACAAGCCAAATTCAGCCTCCAGCCAGGTTTTGTAAATAAAGTTTTATTGGAACACAGGCACACTCATTTGTTTACTTATTGCCTAAGGGTGCTTTCAAAATACAACGTCCGAGTCTAGTTGTGACAAAGTCTGTATGGTCTGCAAAGCCTAAAATTTTTATTATCTGGTTATTTACAAAAACATTTGCCAATCTCTATTTCAAGGGTTAGTCCTGGAAGGGGTGTTCATCACTTCTACAGACAGTTCACTGTAGAACTTGTTCTAATGACCCCAAACTGGCTGCAAGGGAGGCTGGAAGATGTTAGAGGGGTACATAGATATTTGTACACAGACAGTTCCTGCCATACCTGCTTCTCACGATCATTATGAGGATGTGATAAAACAATGCCTGGAAGGTGTTTCTTAGAGGATCTGGTACATGGTAAGGCTTCCATAATGGCACCCATACGTTCCCAGACATCAAAGACATATGAAGTGAGTAGAATATGGGGTTGTGTGGTCATGTGGGAGAACTCCCTCCTCACTCTTGGAGAAGGCTCTGGAGCAGAATGAGGAGCTGAGTTTCTCATGCATCTTGGTAATCAGGCCATGAGCTGAGTTGCCTGGTTCCTTTTGATCTAGATTTGGGGCTCTGGTTATTTCCATGTGGCCAGCTGGGTCAGGGAACAGGAAGAACTCAGGGATGCTAATTTGGGCCCCAAACTTAACACATCCCAACCAGAGTTTTCCTGTGTGTTCCCCAGGGCCAGCCCTCAGGACTTTACCCACGCTCCTTAGTGTGACCTGGTTAAATATTCGTCCTGCTCATCCCCTCAGCCTTACCCCTGACTACCATTTAAAAACCAAAACAGCAAGTTTGGAAAATTAAGAAAAAACCTTTTTATTAATCATAGTATATGAAAGATATACGACATTGAGTACATTATGTTATTAATGATATTTTTACTATTGAAAGTAACTATAATAAAATTTATTTAAAGCATCATTTGAAAATTAATTAGTAGTTAACAGTGATGTTTTAAAGTTAATTCACTAATGTTATCGTGATTATTCACTTATAATAATGAGGCAATTCTCTTCTTAGGTTCAAGTTTGCTTCCAATTGCAGATAAATTTAGATGATAGAGCCTAATGGTTATGAATATGGGTTTTAGTATCAGAAGGACCTGTGTTGGTACCCCAGCTCTATCACTTAGAAGCTTTGTGTGACCTTGGGCGGTTTGCTTAAACCTCTCTGGGCCTCAGTTTTCTCATCTTCAAATAGAGATATTGGTAATACCTTCTCTAAGGGATGGTTATGAGGATGAAGAAAGAAGATATGTGTAAAGTGGCACTCCTACCCTGGAAAATTGGAGTCTAATTTCCCTACCTTTGAATGTAAGCCTTAGTGACTTGTTTCTAACAACTATGAGCATGAAGGAATTTCCGGTATGACTTCCGAGGCTGTCCCATAAAAGACATTGCAGCTTCTGCCTTGGTTTCTGAGGTTGCTCACTCTGGGGAAGCCAGCTTCTGTGTTGCAAGGACCCTCAAACAGCTGTATGGTGAGGCTCACATGGAAAGGAACTGAGGCCTCCCACCAACAGCCTTCACCAACTTGCCAGTCATGTGAGTGAGTCACCTTGGAAAGAGCTCCTCCAACTGTAGTCAAGACTTCAGATAACTGAATCCGCAGTTGACATCTGACCAAACTCAGAGAGATCCTGAGCTAGAACTTCCCCACCAGGTTACTTCTTTATTCCTGACCCATAGAAATAGATGATGATTGCTGTTTTAAACCACTAAGTTTTGGGGTAATTTGTTATATAACTTTAGATAACTAATAAAGAGGAGGAGAGGCATTGGGCCAACCTAAGTCATGTGCTATTCCTGGACCGATAATAGCCGAAAGGAGAATGCTTGTGCTACTCATATTTCTTTCTGGAGCTGGGGATGGGTGAGAGTTTGACAGTTGATTGTTGTAGGGTCTCAGAGACTGAGCCCAGCCTTGTCCTCTTGCCCCTTGAAAATCAGCTCTAGCTCCTTCTAATTCTGATCTCCTAATACCTTGTTGCCTACCTCTTCTGTACTGGGTGAGAGAGGCTGGTCTTGTCTATATTTAGATACCCTCAAACCCAATCAGGGAGTGAAATAAGCCAATGCATGAAATATGTCACAATCCAGGCAAATGTCCAGGTCTCAGCAACCTGGAGGGCACTCAGAAGCAGAAACTGTTGATATGGACGACTTGCCATCAACTCTTTGGGGAGGGTTATGGAAACATTCATCATCCATGGGTGAACTTTTCCTCTCCTTTTCTGACACTGAGCATGTTCTATGTCAGCCTTCCACAATAGAGGCCACCAAATCCAGAAAATGCGACTTTCTTTTCTGCTTCTAATGCAGATGGTGTCTGTTTCTCATAACTTTATCCTCTCATGCTTCAGGAGCTAGATGACCAGGTAACCAGCTTAACAGTCAGACAAATCTTAGCTTTATTATGTAATGTCCATGGAACCTTACACAACTTACCTAACCTTCCAGACCCTCAGCTCCATACCCATCGGTTTAATGGGATAATTATTATACCCACCTCCTAGAGTTACAAGCAGCTCTAGTGGTGCAATGGTTAAGCGCCCAATTGCTAACTGAAAGGGTGGTGGTTTGGACTCACCCAGCAGCTCTGTGGGAGAAAGACCTGGCCATCTATGGGAAAAAGATCTGGCGATCTGCTTCTGTAAAGATTACAGCCAAGAAAATCCTGTGGGGCAGTTCTACTCTGTCACATGGGGTTACTATGAGTCAGAATCGACTTGACAGCACCCAACAATGGCAACAGCCTAGAGTTATTATCAGGATGGAGTGAGACCATGTAAGTAATGTGCCTTGGAAAGGGCAGTATTTCTAGGAACATTGATAGCCATTCTACACAAAAAAAGACTCAGCTCTTGAGGAAACTCTCAGTAAATTGGGTTTGTTTACTAAAGGATCCCTCAGAGCCTTGAATAAGCTAATGTTCACTGTGACCCTCTAAGACAGGTGCTTTAGCAAGCTGTGTTAATATATTTGTATATATCGTATTTTGGAGGGCATCTCATGGGACTATGTCCATTTTCTCAGTTCTGCATTTGAGAAGCCAGCTGTGGGTACCTGTGTCCTGTGTTATCTGGTATTTCCTTAGCCTTAGGGTGGGCGCTCCTATTTGAAGTGGAGGGGAAGACCCTGCACAAAGTGACTAGAGCCCCTCCTTCCCGCCTGCATTGTGTGAATTCTGGGAAACAGAAGATTTAGCAATGGTCTTATGTCCTCATGTACCTCCCATGATGCACAGGGGTTCATAACATGCAAATAAAAATAGTCTCAAGCAGCCCTGGGCATTCTGGTCCCCCGGGTAGGTGTGGAGACTTACTTGGAGGGGGCTCTTGAGGAGCGCTGGCATACATCAGCCCACCACACTCTCTTCTCACACCCAATGGCTTGCAGCTCCATTTGTTACCAAAATGAAAGCTGCTGGAAGTCACTGCAATGACTAAATGAGCAGCAATTTTCTGAATAAAAGACACCTTTACATTTAACATGCCAAGTGAGGTCACCTATTGAGCAGACCCTGCCATCTAGAACCCATCTTTAGCGTCTTCAGCTACCAGACTGAGGGATGTTAGAGCTGAAAAGCACACTAACAACGAAAGGACTACCCACAGCCTCTCCCACTCCCAAATGTTCATTTTCCTCCGCCAAATAAAATGGCAGCTTCTTGTGGCTTCAAGAATATGACACATGTTCCTTTCTGTGGGGGATTTGGCCCCCACTGTCCTTGGCTGTCCCATTGTGGTTCCTTGTTAGGGCAGATGAACTTGTTGGTGAGAGGAAAGGCAACTACTTGGGGCTGAGGCTTCAGGCTTTGGGGGTTTTCTGTCCCAACAGCATGCCTTTGACACTACAGTGTGGTATTAATTGGGGTGGGCAACTTGGGAGCCTAGCTGTATTTAAACTCAACTCCCATCCCAGTGCCATCCCTGGGCCTTCCTGGAATGAGCAGAGCTTCCAAGCAGTGATTCTTGGCCCATGTTGGGGCATCTGATGAGATCTTTGGTTCTTTTCCTAGAGAACCACAGCACACTCACACAGACATATTCTCCCTAGTGTCTGGGCTAAAACCTCTTGTTTTAAGGCACTATGAATGGGCTCTCTTTTCATTTACTTTTAGGGGTCGCTGTTTGGTTTCATGGAGTCCCTAGGTGGTGCAAATGGTTAATGTGCTCGGCTACTAACCAAAGGGAAGAAAGTCCTGGCGATCGACTTCTGAAAAATCAGCCATTGAAAACCCCGTGGAGCACCGTTTTAACCTGACACACATGAAGTTGCCGTGAGTAGGAATCTACCCAACAGCAACTGGCTTTACTGGTTTGGCTTCACCTTCCCTTTAAGACTGCAGCAGTGGTGACGGTGTCAATGAAACGCTGGCACGGAGGGTGATGGCGAGACATCGCGATGGTGAGTTATGGTGTCTGTGGGCAGCTGTGGTGGCGACAGTGGGGCAGCATGGTGGTGATGGCAATAAGAGTATGAGCTTCCCTGGCCCAGGGACTGGGGCTGGGCAAATCAAGGCTGGAGAAGGGGGATGGAGGCAGAAGGGCAAGGAGATGGGGAGGGAAGAGGAGCGAATTTAAGGAAGAGAAAGAGGGAATAAGGAGAGGATGAAGGAAGGGAGGCAGGAGACCAGAGAGGAGGGGGCAGGGGGGTACGTGGGAGGCGAGGGGCAGGAGGAGCGAGGGTCCGTGACTGGGGGGCATTCAGTATAGGGTGACATGTGAGTGACGCTCGGTGACTTAAGAGAGAAGAAGTTGGCGGCCTGAAAGGGAGGGAGACAGAAAGCAGGGCTTTTCAGTATGAGCATTCATGTTGCCCTGACAGCGGTCATTTATCATGCCTTGAATAGGAGCGCAAGGCCCAGCGCTGCCGCCAATGGCTCTGGTTAAAGTTTTACCTGAGTGTGAAAGGGGCTGGTGCCTGGCCAATGGGCTCCTCGAGGCTGCGGGGGCAGCCCCGCGGGGGCCCATCTCTTTGGAGCAGAAAGACTCTGGCACCAGGGGAGGAGGCCATGGGACAGGACCTTTCCTGTGGCTAGGACCCCTCCAGGTGTCTCTGGCCAGCGGGGAGAAGGGGTCTGCCTCACACAGGGCCTGCTCCAGGCACAGAATTAAGAGCTTGTCCCCAAATCAATCTTGTGAGCCTGCCGGGGGGTGGGTGCACGGGACATGGTAAGTGGGGGCATGGCTTTGGCAAGTGGTGTCACTGATGCCCAGCTCAAATTTTTAAAAATATTACTTAGTATTATTTAGTGTGTCAGGCTAGGAAGAAAGGTCTGGTGACCAACTTTCAAAAATCATCCAATGAAAACGCTATGGTCTGATCCACTGCATTGTGCGTGGGATCACCACTAGTCAAGGGCCAACTCAAAGGCAGCTAATAATAGCAAGTATCCGTCGCCGTAGAGATGATTCTGACTCATAGCGACCCTATAGACAGAGTAGAAGTGCCCCATAGAGTTTCCAAGGAGAGCCTGGTGGATTCGAACTGCAGACCTTTTGGTTAACAGCCATAGCTCTTAACCGCTATGCCACCAGGGTTTCCTAACAACAAGTACATGAGGCTGTCTATCTCCATCTCTGTCCCTATATCTATCTACATCTATACCTATATGTATCTATATTAGGGTGATCATCCCTAATGCCTGGGACTGAGGGGTTTCCTGGGATGCGAGACTTTTGGTGCTAAATCTGGGACAGTTCTGGGCAAACTGATAGATGGTCACCTCAACGTTCATTTCTTTAATGTCACAACAACTCTTGGAAGACAGGCATGGAGAGTGAAGTCATATGCCTGAGATCATAAAGCTAGTGAGTGAGCAAGCCTGGATCTGAAGCCAACAGGTCTGGCTTCACAGTCTGGGCCCCCACCCCTCCTTTTGCTGCCTAGTCTCCACTCCAGGAGTCTGGAAGGGGCACCTGTGTGATGAGCAGGTTTTCTGAGCCAAGAACCAGGGTGGTAGGGTTGGATGTGTCAGTGGGTTTTAGGATCTAAGGTTTACGACGGGGCCTGTCCCTGACACCCTGGTTTAGCTGGTCCACAGGGAGGAGAGCAATGGAGGAGCCAGTCTATGCTCATGGTATGCAATGTCTAGAGTGTGTGGGGCTCTGATGTTTGTCCAGGAACATAGGAACAGCCTCTGTGTTCTCACTCAAACTTCCGGGCCAATGAAGACCAGAGGGAGGTCAGGGAGGGCTTCCTGTAGGTGGGGGCATATATGTGGGACCTTCAAACCCCAGCAGGGCTCAGCCCAGGATGCTTTTCAAAGGGGCTTCATAGCCCAGCCTTCCGCAGGCACTGGGGTGAGGGCTGACAAGCCAGGAGGGGTTAAGTAGTGTTCCTGGGCAGGAACTCCTTTGGCTTGTTTACCAGCCTGGGTTGAGGGACTGCCCAGTCATCCCTGAGGCAGCCTCCCAGAGAAGAGTTCTAATCTGGATCCTGTGAGTCAAAATCTGCTGCTCAAAGGCCACGTAGAAGGAAAGCAGAACTTGAAATCTCTCCCCTGTGGACTGTGCTGATGGAGCCTTTCAGTGTGAAGCATTTTCTGGATATCAGGTTCACATGCAGCATGGTGGGCTGAGGTTCTGGTCCTGGGAAAACAGGAGGAGGGTATATGTGTGGGTGCCCTCTTTCCATGGACAGGGCCTTTGAAAGGGTGTGTGGGTGTGGGTGTGTGGGTGTGTGTGCGTGCATGCATGCATCTGTGTGTGTCTGTGTAGGGAAGGGACTGGACTGGCTCTCGTTTCCCCCAGGTGCACAACCCAGCCAGGAGCAGGGAACTATCAGCTTGTTCTCTTCTGGCCCCACCCTAAGCCCAGATACGGGGCCTGGCCAGCCTGGTCTTCCACCCCAAACTGAGACTTCTGCCTCCTGCAATTCCATCTCAGCTCCCCAGAAGCCCTGGCTGGCTGGCTCATTCTAGCCCCTGCCCAGACCCCTCACCTCACCCCAAGATGGTGGGTCCTCTCTGGGTTTGTTAATACATATCCGGAGGCTTGAGAAGCCACACTGTGACGTCCCAGAGCTGGCTGATGGGAATGCAGAGGTCTCAGGTAGGAGAGAGAGGCCACTGTCAGGAAGTGTGAACCTCCTTGAGGACCAGGTGATGTGGATTCAGAGAAACGTGGGATGGAGGAGAAGGAAGTGAGGGATCCAGAAGGAACCTAGGGAGGATGCATCTCATCGCTTCTCTCTCTCCTACTTGAGGCAGCCACTCAACACATCTGAAGCACGTTACTGACACCTGCTTTGTGCCTGTCCTGTGCTAGGCTTGATACGGTCTCTACACCCATGGAGCTGATATTCCCACATAGGGGACAGACATGGACCAAGTAGATAAATGAGATACCAGAATAATGAACAGCAGGGGGTCTGGGAAGGCCTCTCTTGAGAAGGGGACGAGTAAGTGGAGCCTGAAGGATGAAAGGGGCCAGCCAGTGAGGAGCCAGGGAGTGTTCTGGGAGGAGGGCACAGCAGGTGCAGAGCCCTGAGCTGGTGAGGCTGAGCAGAGTGAGTGACATGTGGCCTGAGATGGGGTGGAAGTGCAGACCAAGACCAGGTCCTTTGGGGCCCCAAGGGCTGTGATGAGCAGATGGGTTGAGTAGATGGATTCTTTTCTAGGACAGGCCGGCGTGTCCTTTGCTGGAGCTTAGTGTGAGCCTCAAACAGCAGGTGCCCAGTCAGTGTCTACTGGAGAATGATCAGAGGCATCATGGGGGAACCCAGGGGCAGTGGGATGTCAAAATGGCCATCTTGGTGGACGGCAGCAGGTCCTTCGGGTGGCCATGGCAGCCCTGCATCAGCTTGGTCTCCTGGGACCACCCCGCAGTCTATCCCTACCTCCTGTCCCCCTGACTTGTCATGATCACTTTGGAGGATCTGCTCAGGGAGCCCACGGGAGCCTGCCTGTGGGCCTTGCACAGGGGACATTAAGTGAACAGAGGCCCTCTCGGTTTTTCATGTCATTAATTGGTGATCTTCAGACTCTGAAGTAGCGTTTTTCCTCTCCCATCTCTTATTTCATTATCATCAGTTCAGTACACATCAGTGCCGCTCGAGGCAGCCTGCTTGGATATATTAGGAATTACTTAAATGAGATGGGGATGTATGGGTAGTTAAAAACACAGTCTTCTATTCTGCCCTAATTATGTATCAAATTATGTTACAGTTATTCCCAAATATAAACTTGCTGAGAACCTCAAAAGAGGAGGTTCTGGCAGCATCAGGAGAAAAGGGAAATAGGGCAGGTGGGAGTGAAGGCCCTCGGCGGGACGTGATCTGAACCCAGGCAGTGTATGTGAGTGTGTTTGTGTGTGTGTGTGTGTGTGTGCACGCGCGTGCCTGTTTCTGTCTTTCTTATCTGTGTCTGTTTGTCTGTCTGTCTTTTTCTCTCATCTGTGTCTGTCTCTTTCTCACTCTTGTCTATGTCTGTGTCTGTGCATGTCTCTCTCTCTCTCTCGTCTGTGTCTGTGTATGTCTTTCTTGTCTGTGCCTGTCTGTCTGTCTTTCTCTCTCTCTTGTCTGTGTCTGTATGTCTGTCTTTCTCTCTTGTCTGTGTCTATGTGTCTGTCTTTCTCTCTTGTCTGTGTCTGTGTGTCTGTCTTTCTTTTCTATATCTCTGAGTACCTGTGTCTGTCAAGTCTTTGTATCTCTGTCTGAATGTCTGCGTCTGTGTGTCATCAGCTCCGCTGCCCCCCACCCCGTGCCCATATTAGGTGTCACTGACTCAGGCCTTGGCAGCCAGGAACGAGCAGAAGTCTTGTCCAGCCTCTGTGCTAAGTCGTGTGCTGAGACTCTATCATTCCCCAGCTGCATGATCTAGGAGAAGTCTTGTAACCTCTCTGAGCCTCAGTTTCCTCCTCTGTAAAGTGGGGGTGATAATAACAGCCACTTCCTATGGCGCTGGCACATAAGAAGCTCTCTGTCAATGGGATGAACCATCATCGTTACTGTCATTAGTTAACCTGTTAGGTCATTCACTGTCATCAGATTCCCCAAGGGGTGGAAGCTTCAGGCTGCCCTCCCCCTCTGGCTTTCACTTCCTCTGCCTAGCTGGTCAGACTGGACTGAGCCCAGTGACTCAGGGCTCAGGCTTCAGCAAGGCGCCAGCCCCAGGTCTTCCTTGCAAGACCGAGCAAACACTTACAAGAGCCCCCACTTTGCGTGGGCACTTTGCAAACATCTCTCATGCAATGCCCACCAATCCTCGGAGGAAGGGATGGACCTGCCCAAGATGTCTCAGCCAAAATGTGGCACTACAGGGTCCACAGAACCCACATGCCCCAGGAGGTGAGAGGGAGCCTGTTGCTCTCAGACCATCCAGCAGGTTTTCTCTGGGTTGTTTTCATCCATTTGTTTCATGCTATCAGCCAGCCTCTTCTGCAGCTCTTAGGAAGGGTCCTGATTAATCTTTATTAATAACTTATTAATAATTATTAATTATCATGAAGCTACCGTTGTTTCAGGGCTGCAGGTTTGGCTGCTTCCATTCCTCTTATCATGTGCCTGCTGCCCACAGCCCCTCACATTCAAGGACTGTGGATGGGAAGGTGGTGGTGGGTGCCCTTCTCAGAGGAGCCCTCTCCCTCCTCTCTGGTGATTAGGCAGGTGGGGTTGCCCAGGGCTGTCAGGCATTTTCAGCCTAGATCCTGAAGCATGCTGGGACTTCAACGGTGAGATGCAAATAGGGTGGAGGGAGTGGAGAGTTGCCTGGATGGGGGCCAGGAGCCTGGCCCTGCCAAGTGTCCAAGAGCATGGCAGGCCTAGTCTGAGCCAAGTTGGCAGCCATCTTTGTGGCTGGGTGAATAAGGCAGCCTTGTGGCAGCCAGAATTTCTAAACAGAGATGGCATGCCTACCCAGGCAGATGGCCATGTGAGGAGTTTATCTTTGGTCTGGAGCAGGAATCTAGCCAGTGGTTAAGGGGAGAGGGAGCAGGCTCTAGTACATGGGGGATGGTAGTTGTCATTGTTGTTAGCTGCTATAGAGTCAGCTCTTGACTCATGGCAACCCCATGCATAATGGGATCAGACCATTGTGATCCATAGGGTCACTGGCTATAGATATCCAGGCCTTTCTTCCTAGTCTTCCTTAGTCTGGAAGCTCCGTTGAAACTTGTTCAGCATCATATCAACATGCAAGCCTACACTGACGGACAGGTGGTGGCTGAGCTTGAGGTGCATTTCGCTGGGAATTGAACCCTGGAACCTGGGTCTCCCACATGGAAGGCGAGAATTTTACCACTGAAACACCACTGCCCCCTCCAGGGGAGGGTAAGACATGAGTATTATGGTAGGCTTTGTGGCAGAGACATCTGGGGATCACCAATATCCGTCTCTTCTGCTTATATTGCTCTGGCAAGAACTTGTTAGGTGGCCCAGCCAGAGTCAAGGTCACTGGGAATGCAGTGAAGCTCTGTTCCCAGTGCCCCTTGCGTGTAACTAGTTCTGGCCAATGGGATGTAAGGAGAAGGGATGGGCATTTCTTCTGGGCCAAGGTAGTTAAGAAGGCATGTGTCCTCTCCACCCATCCTCTCCTTTCCTATCTTCTGACTGAAGGAAAGGGACTCTAAGGGTGAAGCCTTGATAGAAAATGAGCCTAGGTCCTGGGGTCCTTGCTTGGAGGATAACTGCCTTGGAGAGCTGCCTGAGGGAGTCTGTTGTATGCAGGAGAAGTAAAGTTCATTGTGTTAATGGAATCCAGACTTTCTGGAGTCATTGGGGCTGGATGAACCCCCAAAACTACTGCCGTGAGATAATCTTTAAGCATTGAACCAAAACTATTCCCTGAAGTCTCCTTTGAAACAAAAAATAGTTTATTGTAATAAGTGAACTATGTCTGCCTTGAGCATTGTGCTCAGTTAAAGAATTATTTATGTGAGATCAAATTGCCAACAGCAACTGGAAAGGTTAGATGAGATGCTTAGGCGGCAATGAGTTTAAGTCAATTACGGTGAAACAATTTGGAGAAGGGTGGTGAGACTGTTTGCACAACCTGAAGAATGTGATCAATGTCACTGAGTTGTGTATGTGGACATTGTCATGGTGTTGATGTGGTATCTCTGGTGCATATTTTCACCAAAAAAAAAAAAAAGTTTATTGTGTTAAGCCACTGACATTCTGGAATTGCTGCAGCAGTTTAGGTTACCTCAGTAGTATAGAGTTAGAGCTTGATTTGACCTCAGTCATCTGAGTGTACGGAGAGTGGGAGATGGGCATATCACGGGGCCAGCCCAGTGAACTGGGCCTGTGCCTCACACACTGCCTCTGGTATCCGCTGCACTGGAAATGCAGAGAATGTGGGTGCAGAGACCAGGGCGTGGGGAAGGTCAGATTGTGCTCTGGCCCTGATACTTCCTGCCTTTGTGGTATCAGGCACACCCTGCAACCTCATGGAGCTCAGCTTCCTCATTTTTAAAGTGTGCAGGGTCTTGGTGAGGACCACATGAGCCAGGGAAGGGGTCTAGTCCAGTGCATGGTGCTTGGGATAAAGGACATGCTTGGTGAATATGTATATGCTCTTTTCCTCCTCAACATTGAGTGGCCATCTCTTTCCCAATCAAGAAACTTCTTCCCCATGAGATCTGTCCTCTAAGCACCTCATGGATTCCCCAAGAGAAGCTGGGGTCATCAAGCCTGACCTTGGAGCCTCTTTGATTTGCAAAGATTGCTTATTTTCATTTTAGAGAAAGTGTTTCTAATTAAGGTGACCAAAACCCATGTGCTATTTTTGGATGCAACTTCCTATTTAGTTTTTGGACAATATGAGCTAATTAGATGTAAAAACTATTCTTGGGAAAATTTATATAATTTACATGCAATTTACAGAATAGACCTGTGATATTATTTGTGCCGCTGCTTTGCTGTGAAATTAGTCAACAGCATAAACACTGGACTTTGGTGAATATGCTGCAAGGGAAGGAAGCCCAGTGGTTCCAGAGCTTGGGCATGGCTCTCCAGGTGATACATCGGCTCATGTGTGGAGGCCCACCCTTCCCAGAGGCATCCAGGAGGTGCCAGCTAACACCAACCATGCCCCCTGGCACTGGATTGCAGTTTCAGGATGATTCATATGTTGGCTTTCTAGATGGCTCAGGTCTGATGTGGTTCACGAGTACCCGGTGTGCAGAAGTCCTCTTGGGGGATGCTTTTAGCGGAAATGGAGGGAGGTCTTCAGAGATAGGCATAGGTCTTGTCCTGGGTAGTGCCGTTTTTTTGGAAATCATTAGCCATTTCAACATTCTTCGTGTGTACCATTCAGTGACATTAGTTATGTTTATCATGTTGTTCAACCAAGACGCCATCCGCTCTGGGTGGTGTTTTGATCGGTAATCTGGATAAGGGCTCTAGGGGAGGTTGATCACGCTGGTGGGTGACATGAAACTGGGACCGATAGTAAAGAAGTTGGAAGACAGAGTCGGGGCCCAACAATCTCTCTCTCTTTTTTTTTCAGAACTAGATTTTTTTTTTAATTGTACTTTAGATGAAGGATTACAGAACCAATAGTTTCTCATTAAACAGTACACATATTGTTTTATGACAATGGTTAACAACCCCACAACATGTCAATACTGTCCCTTCTCAGCCTTGGTTTCCCTATTACCAGGTTTCCTGTCCCCTCCTGCCTTCTAGTCCTTGTCCCCTGACCGTTGTGCCCCATTAGTCTTATTTTGTTTGATGTGGCTATCTAATCTTTGGCTGAATGGTGAACCTCGGGAGTGACTTCATTACTGAGCTAAAAGGGTATCTAGGGGCCACACTCTCGGGGTTTCTCCAGTCTCCATCAGGCCAGTAAATCTGGTCTTTTTTTGTGAGTAAGAATTGTGTTCTACATTTTTCTCCAGCTCTGTCCGGGACCCTCTGTTGTGATCCTGGTCAGAGCAGTCAGTGGTGGTAGCCAGGCACCATTTAGCTGTACTGGACTCAGTCTAGTGGAGGCCGTGGTAGTTGTGGGGGCCCAACAATCTCTTGACAGGCTGGAGCCATGTTCAGTCCTAACAGGAGGAAATTTAACAGTTGTGTCTAGAAAATCACCCCTTATGTGGGGGAAGATGAGACTTAGCAACAGTGTATCAGTCAGGATCCACTCAGGAAGCAGAGACCACACTGGGTATTGTAACAGAATTTAGGGTGAAGAATAGTTAACCAGTCATCAGAAAATGGAAAAGGCAAAAAGTGAACACTAAAGTATCATGAGGGGAGCAACTGCAGGAGGCAGCCATCATCCTTAGGGCTGAGGGAACACAGAAAAGAGGCTGGGAGTGTTAAAACTTAGATGGTAGGAGGAGGAGCCTCAAGGAGCTAGGACTCAGATCTCTGAGGAGAAAGTGTCAGCTGGCAGATTCTGGTGTCTCTGAGGGGGTGTGATAGGCTGGTTCTGCAAGTGTTGAAAAAGCTGCAGACTGGATTCTGCTGCTGTTACTGGGAGGAAATGCTGCTATCAGGATGAAGGAGAGTGCTGGGGTGATGGCTACCCAGAACAAGAACACAGACAGGAACAGAGAGGAAACATGAAGGAACATGTCCCTTCTTCCTCCTCTAGCTTTCCAGTCTCCCTCTAGGGCCCCTATTACCAGAGCTGAATATGGAGCCTTCAGGCCAAGGAGAAATGTGGTTTGTAGGGTAACAGGTCCAGAATCACAAAGCAGACTCTAGAAGGGGCATCTGAAACTGTGAGGGACAATAGCATAACAGACATAATGGGAGTCAACAGAAATTTAATGTAGTTACTGTTACATGCTGTGGCGCAGTGAATTACTTAGTATGACCCTTTTAGCCATAATCTTTGTGACTCCCACGCAATGATTGGGTAAGACCATACGAATAAGGTGTATGGAAATCTAAGGAGGTGTGGGGAAACCCTGGTGGTGTAGTGGTTAAGTGCTACAGCTGCTAACCAAAAGGTTCGCAGTTCAAATCCACCAGGCACTCCTTGGAAACCCTATGGAGCAGTTCTACCCTGTCCTATAGGGTCACTATGAGTCGGAATGGACTCAACGGCAACGGGTTAAGGAGGTGTGGTAGTTGGTGTTGTGTGTTGGCTTGGCTAGGCCATGATTCCCAGTATTGTGTGACTGTCCTCCATTTTGTGATCTGATGTAATTATCCTAATTATCCTCCATTTTGTGTGTTGTAAATCGTAACCTCTATATGTTAATAAGCCAGGATTAGTGTAGGGTGTATCCTGAGTTACAGCTTTGCAGGAGGGCTTGACTCAAGTCCTACCCTTACTCAAGTCATGCCTTTCCTCGGGGTGTGGCCTGCATCCAATGTATATATGTGGGCTCTCTGGCAGGGCTCTCCCTCTGTCTATCTGCATCTGAATCCTGTGTCTGGCTTGTCATTGCCTGACCTCTGGTTCTTGGGACTTCTGCCAGCGGCCTGCTGTCTGACCTGCCACTTCTGGGATTCACCAGCTTCCACAGCTCCATGGGCCAGCAGCCTATTGTTTGACTTGATTCACCAGCTTCTGCAGCCTTGTGAGCCAGCAGCCTGTCATCTGGCCTGCCAATCGGGGTTCATTGGCCCCTCCGGCCATGTGAGTCAGGAGAAGCCTATGCCTGACCCATGGATTTGGGACTTGCCAGCCTCCACAACTGTGTGAACCATTTCCTTGATATGGTTTGTGAGTTCCATGAGACGTTGCAGCAAATTATGGAACCCAAAGACAGGAGGGAGAATACTGAGGGGAGGAGGAAGAGTTGGTGTTAGAGATGATGGAGTGGTACAACAATTTGGAGAAGTTGCACATTTGGGACATCTGTAACCTCTGTCTCATAGGAACTAGCTTTGTGCTGATCCTTACAAAAGAAATTATTCATTTAAATGCATTATAAGAAATGTAGAGCCTAGTTTGAGGGAGATGATAAACCTGTTGCCATCAAGTTGATTCCAACCCATAGTGACCCTAGATGACAGAGTGGAACTGCCCCATAGGGTTGCCAAGGCTGTAATCTTTATGGAAGCAGACTGCCACACTTTCTCCTGCAGAGTGGCTGGTGGGTTTGAACTGCCAACATTTTGGTTGGCAGGCGAGCACTTTAACCACTGCACCACCAGGCCTCCTTGAGGGAGATGATAGTCATCTTTTATGCTGAGTTAGTCAGACCCATTGTGTTCAGGAGTGTTACTTCACTTTAAGCAAGATCTAGGCCTCCTGGAGCCCACCTAGAGCGGGGAGCCTAGCCTGGGGAGGGGACTCAGAACCATGACAGTATCAATGATACTCTAGAGGAGCTAGAGCAGACAGAGGAGGTGGGTGCCATCTTCATACCCTGAGGCTGCAGATGTGAGATGGAGAAGACTTGATGTGGATGGGTCCACGTGGGCAAAGCCAACAGAGAGGGATGCCAGGAAGGCAGCTTCCAGCTGGAGATAAAGAAGACTTTTTGTTTCCCTTAAAAAAAAAAACATAAAACCTCCCCCCCACCCCCCACCCCTTTCTGGTTGTGGAAGCGATGGTTGCTAATTGCAGAGAACTTGGAACATACAGGTTACTCAGAGGTCAGCTGGTGTACGGGGAGAGAGGCACTACCCTTCAGAGTTCTCGATAAAATGAGCCAGAACCCTCCATTCCCTAAGTGGGGACCCTCAGAGCCCTTACCCAGAGTTCCTTGCATTCCCTGGTGGTTTATGTTCTCCAAGTCTCCCTGCCTCCCAGACATCTTCCCCCCATTGCCCCAGAGATGGAGCTGGGCCTGGCATAAGTTTCCCGCTTGAGCCAGACCCTCAATAATTCAGCTTTTAGTCCATGTGCTTATCAAGGCGTCTCTCCAAAGGCAATTTCTTTACTAAGAGGAATTTGAGCATTAGCTCTTAAGATAATTACATTTTTTCCACCTTGTTGCATACAGAAAAGTTTAAAGATGCAAATAAAAATCATTTGTAATTATACCTCCCAAAGATGACCACTGTTAACATTTTGGTCTTTTTTTTTCATCGCAAATATATTCGTTTTTTAAGATAATTGGGATCGTAGTGAATATACAAACTGTATCTTGCTTTTTTTTTCTCTTCACTCAACACACGAGCATTTTCCAAAGGCCAATATGAGTTTTTAAAAATATCTTTTTACAATAGTGGCCTAATATTCAGTTTTTGGGCTATACCATAGCTTATTATTGGATATTTTGTTTATCGTTGGATATTTTGATTATAGGTGATTTTTTTTTTCTTTTATAACTAGTCTTCTTATTGATATCTTTGTACATACATCGTTAATAATTTCCTTAGGATAGAATTCCAGAGGAGGATGACTGGTTTAACTGACATATTTAAAAAAAAAATCTTTTATTACAAAAAGTTTCAAATATACACAAGAGAATAGAGCATAGTATAATGAAGCCCCCTGTATGTCACACAGCTTCAACAATTACCAGCATTCTGACAATCTGGCTGTATTTCCTCCTCCCATTGTTTGTTGTTGAAATGTTTTAAAGCAAGTCTCAAATGTTGTATCATTTCCCCTACAAATACCTCAGTTTTACTCCTAAGACAGAGAAAAGAAATTCTTAAAACATGACCAAAATGCCACTCCTGTAAAAACCCATTGCCACTGAGTAGATTCTGACTCATAGAGACCCTGTAGGTCAGAGTAGAACTGCCCCTGAGTGGCTGGTGGATTTGAACTGCCTACCTTTTGATTAGCAGCCACTTAACCACTATGCCACCAGGGTTTCCAAAATGCCACTAGCACACCTAAAATATTGACAATACTTCCTAAATATCATCTAATACCTGGCCATGTTCAATTTTCTCCAATTATCTGAAAAATGTCTTTTCACACCTGCCTTGTTTGAATCAGGATCCAAACAAAGTCTGCATTTTGCATTTGGTTGCTACATATTCTAAGTCTCTTTTAAAAATCTTTACCACTCTTTCCTTTTGAAACCACGCTCTTTGTGTATTGAAGAATCTGATGTAAAAAATGTTAAAGTTCTTGATACATATTTGAAAAGCGATTTCCAGAAGAGTTGTGGCAAGTTGGGTTTCCACCAGCAATGTAAGAAAGTGCACTTCTCTTCATCCTCAGCATTGAATATCATTAAAATTAAAATCAATTTGATAGGTGAAAAATGGCATCTTATTTCTGCTTTAACTTGCATTTCTATGATTATGAGCATAATTGAACATTTTTTCCATATGTATATTAGCTGTTTATATTTCTTCTTTTGTGAATTATCCGCTTTGACCTTTGCCCCTTTTAAGAAGTGGTATTGATTATCATGCTTGAGTGTATAACATAGAGAAATTTAAAATTTTTATGTAGTCACATTCCTTTGTGAATTCTTTTCGTTTGTGAATTCTTCCACTGTTTTTATGCTTAGAAAATCTTTGCCCTGCTTCAAAATCCCGTTTGCCTACATTTTTTCCAGTTTTCTTATTTATTTTTTACTGAATTTGTAAATCCACTGGCAACCTCACATAGTTAGACCATTGATTAAATACGATGAATTAAATAATCCTTCATTTCTTTACTAATTTGTGGTATGTCTTCATCATACTCTAATTTCATATACCCACCACCCATCTGTCAGTTTGTTGTACTGTGGTGGCTTTTGTGTTGCTATGATGCTGGAAGCTGCTGTGCCACTGGTATTTCTAATACCCACGGGCCCACCCATGGTGGACAGCTTTCATCAGCACTTCCAGACTAAGACAGACTAGGAAGAAAGGCCTGGCTATCTACTTCTGAAAATTAGCCAATGAAAACCCTATGGATCACAAGAAAATATTATATGATGTAGTGCTGGAAGATGAGCCGCCTAGGTTGGAAGGCACTCAAAATACACACTGTCCACAACAATGAATTTGAGCATACCAATGATCGCGAAGATGGCACAGGGCTAGGCAATGTTTTGTTCTATTGTACGTGGGGTCACTATGAGTTGGAGCCAGCTTGAAAGCAGCTAACAACAACAATTTCGTATCTATTCACTTTGGTCTGTAAAAGAGGAGCTTGCTCACTGACTAGATTCCCAGGGCCATGAGCAGTGGTGAGTGCCCCGTTGTGGGTGGTATGCAAGCAGGAGCTAGCCAAGTATCAGATCAGGCTAGGATCTTCTGTTCCCTGCCATTCTGGGAGCTTCTGATTTCTCTGTCATGGAAGGCTTCTATAGCCCCTATCAGCTATGAGAGGTGACGACCTCCATTTCTTCCCTTTTCCTGCTCTTTCTGCCTCCAGCATGAACCCTCAGACTCTTTCTGTCAGTGCTCATGACAGGAGTGTGGAGCCTGGGTCTCACCAGAAAGGCTGAGCCTGAAGGACCCAAAGGCGTCTTGGTTGGGCTGCCTGCCTCAGTGGACCCCACAGTGACAGGGCTCTGGGCTCGGCTCTGAGGAGAAGTGAGGCTTGTCTACTTTCCCAGATAGTCTTTATCCTCATAGAATTTCTCACAATTTATAATTATACACAAGTTTTTTTATTTGCTTCTCCCATTGGACTGTAAGCCCTGAGGACAGAGGCCTTGTCTGTTGTGTTCACTACCGTATCCCAGTGCCTGGCTCATGTTGGGCTCCTAGAGGTGAAAGAAGGAATGGACGAATGGTCCTTCAGAACTGGCGGGTCAGGGCTACGGTGGCCTCATAAGGTGAGTGAAAAGCAGAGACTATTCTCTGACCAGAAGGAAAGTTCTTTTGGGGACAAAGGGACAGAATATCTGAAATTGAGGGCCATCCCAGAAAATCTGGAACAGCTGGTCGCCACTGGATGGCTGAGCGTCCTGACTTTCAGGTCTACCTGGAGCCAGCAGAGTCACCCATTTTGACTCTCATCTGACATCTGACCTCTACAGCTGATTATTTCTCCTCTTCATGAGCACATTCCCGACAAAATGGGGTCGGGAGACATTTGCATCCAAACCACCAAGCTCTTTAAATGCTGGGGCCGGGAGGCCCGCATGGGTTTATTAGATTATCATTGCGGAAGTTAATAAAGAATTAATTTCTCTTCATGTGACATCCAAAGGCAGTTATTTCAGGAGCCTGTCCATTTACACAAAGCCAAGTATTTGTCAAGTGTCAGAGCCAATTCCCAGGTCCCAGCCCCCCCTCAATAATTCTGGATTAGGGACAGCCTGAAATGACATTACACAAATTTTCTTTTGAGATGCATTGAGCTCTGGGGAGCACTCAGGAATTTCAGGTTCCTGAAGGTTATACCGTCAGCAAAAGGGCAGGTGGTGGGGGGAAGGGGAGGGTTGTGGGGGGTTGGAGCAACTGCAGCTTTCCAGCTGGGCCAGCTTGGAGGGAGGGCAAGAAGCTGGGGAGGGAGGGGGAAGAAGCCATGATGGCCATTAGTCTTGGGGGGACCACTTGCCTTCTGAAAACAACTTGCTGACTGTCATTTGTATCGCAAACCTCACTCCTGGCTTGATGGTTTTTTCGTGTTCTTTGCTCAGGCCCAGGGAGGGGCTGTGGCCTGATTGGGACTGCAGGACTGGCCCATGTCACCTTGTGGCAATATATTAGGGAAGGTCAAGGCGCCATCAATACCTGTCTTGGAGTTAAGTGCTGGGAAGTGGAGTCACCGCAGGGTCGGCCTTACTGCAAGACCCCTAAAGCTAGCCACCAAACAGCCAGGCGCCCCTCCGAGCTGGTGGAAGAAAATCTCGGGGGCTCAGCTGGTGGGAAGCTGGCCAAGCCTGGACCATGCTGGCCTCCTGGAGTGGCATCAGGAAGTGGGCGTGGGACTCGCCCGGCCCTTGTGTCAGAGCACCAGACATGGGCATTTGGCCACCTCCTAGGTACCTCCCTCTGAATGTCCTTGTCTTGATTACTTGTCTTCATTATAATAGAAATACCACTAGTGGGTGACTTTAATGAACAGAAATTTATTTCCTTACAGTTTAGGAGGCTAGAAGTCCAAATTCAGGGCACTGGCTCTAGGGAAACACTTCCTGCCCACTCTGGGGGAATATCCTTGTCTCAGATTCTTCTTGGTGTTCCTTGGAGATCTCCCTGTGGCATCTACCTTTCCCCATTCAAGCTTACTTTTCTCTGTGCCTAATCTGCTCTTTTTATATCTCAAAAGTGATTGGCTTAAGACGTACCCCACACGGACTGATACAACCTCATTAGCACAACACTGACTGATATGATCTCATTAACATAACAAAGAAAACCCTATTCCCAGATGGGATTGCGTCCACAGTATGTTGTTGCTGTTGTTAGGTACAGTCCCGACTCATAGCGACCCTGTGTACAACAGAATGAAACACGGCCCGGTCCTGCACCATCCTCACAATCGTTGCTATGTTTGAGTCCATTGTTGCAGGCACTGTGTCAATCCATCTATTGAGGGACTTCCTCTCTTTTGCTGACCTTCCATTTTACCAAGCACGATGTCCTTCTCCAGGGACTGGTCCCTCCTGATAACATGTCCAAAGTATGTGAGACAAAGTCTCACTGTCGTCGCTTCTAAGGAGCATTCTGGCTGAACTTCTTCCAAGACAGGCTTGTTTGTTTTTCTGGCAGTCCATGCTATATTCATTGTGCAGCTTTCGCATGCATATGAGGTGACTGAAAATACCATGGCTTGGATCAGGCACACCTTAGTCCTCAAAGTGACATCTTTGCTTTTTTAACACTTTAAAGAGGGCTTTTGCAGCAGATTTGCCCAGTGCAATACATTGTTTGATTTCTTGACTGCTACTTGCATGGGCATTGATTGTGGATCCAAGTAAAATGAAATCTTTGATGACCTCAGTCTTTTCTCTGTTAATCATGATGTTGCTTATTGGTCCAATTGTAAGGATTTTTTTCTTTATGTTCAGGTGTAATCCATACTGAAGGCTGTAGTCTTTGATCTTCATCAGTAAGTGCTTCAAGTCCTCTTCACTTTCAGTAAGCAAGGTTGTGTCATCTGCATATCGCAGGTTGTTAATGAGTCTTTCTCCAATCCGGATGCCACGTTCTTCTTCATATAGTGCAACTTCTTTGATTATTTGCTGAGCATACAGATTGAATAAGTGTGGTGAAAGGATACAACCCTGATGCACACCTTTCCTGATTTTAAACCACGCGGTGTCTTCTTCTTGGTCTGCTTCTTGGTCTATGTACAGGGTCTTCGTGAACACAATTAAGTGTTCTGGAATTCACATTCTTCACAATGTTATCCATAATTTGTTATGATCCACACAGTCGAATGCCTTTGCATAGTCAATAAAAGTCAGGTAAACATCTTTCTGGTATTCTCTGCTTTCAGCCAGGATCCATCTGACATCCATAACTGTATCCCTTATTCCACATTCTTTTCTGAATCTGAATCTGGCTTGAATTTTTGGCAGTTCTCTATCGATGTACTGCTGCAACTGCTTTTGAATTATCTTTAGCAAAATTTTACTTGTGTATGATATTAATGATACTGTTCAATAATTTCTTCAGTATAGGGGTTAGGATTTACAACACATATTTTTGGGGAACACAATTCTATCCATAACAGTTCTATAGGCTCCCCACACTCTGCATGACTCAAACTGATCTCCACATCTCAGAATCGTATCCCCAACAAACCTGACGTTCCAGCCAGGCAGAGCTTCCTCCTCTTCCTCCAAGTACACAGGCCCTTTCTGTGCCATTGTCTTTCCTTGGAACAGCTTCCCCTTTCTTCCACATTTGTTGTTTAAGATCTAGCTCAGATGTCACCTTCTCTGTGAAGGCCTCCCTGACTACCCCCAGAAAGAGTTAAAGTCTCCTGCCAGGGCCAGAGTTGCCTATGTAGTCTGTTTGTGCAAAGTAAGAAAAGGCCCCCTATTCTTGGTGGTCATATCACTTGGCAAGAGGAAAGTGCTTGCCTGTGAGTTAGAAACAGGTGCCCTTTCTTCCAGGACACAGTCCTCACAAGGGTAATGACTTGGAAAGTGGAGTTGTCAGCCAAATTTCAGCCCCACCGATCTCCTTGGCTGGCTCTCTGAGTAGAGTGCAACCTGGACAACTGCACATGGCAGCCCTGCATCTTCCTCTGAGATCCTACAGTCCCCCTTCTGCCTGGCTATGTGACCATGTGATCTCACTGTGTCAAAATTGTTTCCTCCACTAATAGGAAACTATCTGAGAGCAGATCACTGTCCTAGTCAGTACTTTCTTTAGGCCCCAGAACGAGGTCTGGCCCAGAATAAATATTTGTTGTTTAGAATGCATGAGTGCATGGACACACAGAACTGGGCTTCTGGGAGACAAAGGTATCAGGAGACACTTGCAGACAGCTTTTCTCAAAGAGGTGGCCATAGACCTGCAGGGTTTATCCTAGTGGTCCTCAACCAGAGGTGATCCCCACCCCCAAAGGATACTTGGCAATGACTGGAGACATTTTTTGTTGTTACAACTGGGGTATGCTACTGGCATCTAATGAGTAGAGGCCAGGGATGCTGCTAAACATCCTATAATGCACTGGATAGTCCCCACAATAAACTTATCCAGCTCAAGATGTCAGTGGTGCCCAGTCTGAGAAATTCTGGTTTGCACCAAGGTTGTGTGGCTAGGAAATCCAGAGGGCAGTTGTGTGCTGGGACCTGAGCTCGATATCTCAGTGTGTCACATGCCTTATACCTCAACAGACTGAGTTCACCCAGTCCTAATTTGCAGATGGGAAAATGGACTACTGGAGGTGCAGCAACTTGCCCAGGTTTTATAGCCAACCCTTGAAGGGGTCAGGTTTTGAAATCAAATCTCTGGTTTTGAAATTAAGTCCCCTTGACCCACACAGTGGGCAGACAAAAGAATGACATGAGCAAAGGTGGTGCCCTCCTTCCCACTCCCTCGCATGCTGGGCTTGCCTGGCTTCCTCCTCCCTCTCTAATCGCTCCTCTACTTTCCTCATCATGCCTCCTCTACTGAACCCCTCTTTTCTACGCTCTAGTTTTCCCCAGATTCTGTACAATTGGCCTGTCTGCTCTCCCTCAATTGTCCTCTCTGTGGGGCAGCCCAGACCTCTTTCCTGAGCTCCAGCCTCACCATTGTCATGGTTTTGTGAAACTATTATTACCTGCTAGAATCCACCCAGTGGGTCCATGGGGGACATATGGGGGGCAGTTCTACTCTGTCATATGGGGTCTCTATATGTTGGAATCCACTTGATGGCACCCAACCACCACCACCACCACCACTTCCCCATAAACACGACCCAGCTCTCATCATGCCACCACTCACAAACCTTCAGGGGCCCCCCATGGCCATCACCCAAGCCCAGAAGCCAAAGGCCTGCAAAATTGGGCCTTGCGAATATAGAGATCAGAGTTGAGTACTGGTTGCCAGGGGCAGGAAAGATGGGGAAAAGGGGGAGTCATTGTTTAGGTAGCACTGAGTTTTTGTGGGAGCCCTGGTGGCACAGTGGTTAAGAGCTATGGCTGCTAACCAAAAGGTTAGCAGTTCATATCTACCAGCTGCTCCTTGGAAACCCTATGGGGCAGTTCTACTCTGTCCTATAGGGTCACTATGGACAATGGCATTGGGTTAGAGTTTTTGTTTATGGGGATGGAAAATTTGACAATGGATACTGGTGATGGTTGCACAACATGATTGATGTCATTGGTCTCACAGACTTGTACATGTGAAAAATGTTGAAATAGTAAGTGTTGTGTTATCTGCATTTCTACAACCATTATATATATAAAAAAAGATTGGATCTTGCTCCGGACAAACCTAATGGTTACTGCTCTCCACACCCGCTTTGTACTTGCCCGCTCTCTGGTCTTTGCTCAGGCCAGTCTCTCCACCCTGCACATCCCTCTGTTCCTTATCTTTATTTTCCTGGTTCTCTCAGCAGCCCCACAAACTGGCGTCAAGCCACAGCTCATCTTGTGGTTTTGGTAGAAGTAGAAGGGTGATTAAATAATCAATTATTTCGATCATTTACTAATCAGTGTTTACAGAACACCAATATGTCACAGGCATGGAGGTAGATTTTGGGGAAACTGAGGTGGATGAGGAATGCCTGAATGCTGCAAATGTTTAACACGCTTGGCTGCTAACCAAAAAATTGGTGGTTATAGTTCACCCAGGAGCACTTTGGAAGAAAGGCCTGGTGATCTACTTCTGAAAATCAGCCATTGAAACCTTATGGAGTACAGTTCTACTCTGACACACAGGGGATCACCATGAGGGGGAGTCAACTCAATGGCCACTGGTCAGCTGGAGGTGGATGAGGAAGTTGTCTTATTTCTCATAAAGCTCACAGCCTACAGGAGAGACAGACACTGAACAGCTAATTTTGTAATCCAGTATTTAGTTCAGTTGTGAGTGGGGTGCTGAGGAGACAGGTCAGCAGAGGGTTCTGTAAGGAGGTGCCATCTGGGCTGAGACTGGTTGGTTATTCTGAGGATGTGGATTTTACCCTCGAGTCCCGGGTTTGGGGTAGGGTGGGGGGCAGAACTGCAGCTCGAGCTGCAAAGGGCCAGCACTGACAGAGGAGCTCTGTGCTGAAGGGGGAAGCGCGACTGGGGTCGTTATAAATCATGGAGACCTCTGCAAGGCCTCCTGGGCTCTGTGGAAAGGTTACTCCGAGCTGTGCTTCCTGGCCGGGCTTGCTCAGATGCTGGTAATCCAGCTTCCAGGAAAGGCATTGTGCCGGATGGAGGCTGGGGACTGCAAGGGACCAGGCTGCCAAGGCAGGAGGGAGAATGTCCCAGCCCGAGGAGGTAAGGGTGGGGGTTGGCTAAGCTGGAGAACTGCCTGGAAGGCCAGAAGTGGTTCCGCCATGTGTGCGGCAGCCCCAGCTAGACTGCTCACCTGCGGTGTGACTGGTTGTGCGCTCTTCTAACCGCTCATACTTCTCCTTCAAAGCACCCATCACAGCTTGTAATTGTGCATTTGCTCATGTGGTGTTTGGTTAATTTCTGCCTCCCCTGCCACTTGTGAACTCGCAGGGCAGACACTACTTCTTCATTGTACCCCCAGCACCTTGTGCTGGGCCTGGTGGGTGCCCGAGACATATTTGCCAAGTGAATTGAGATCCCTGGGGCTTGTCTCTCACGTGGCCCAAAAGGGTGAGTGTGGGGAATGCATCCCTGGGGTTGAGAAACCCCAAGTCCTGGGAAGGGCTTGAATCTTTGGCTCTAATGAGTGTTTCATAGGACCGCTTTCTTCACTCCAGACTTCTTACAGTGATCTATAAGGTCCTTTAACCAGTTGCTGTTGAGTCAACTCTGACTCATGGCAAGCCATGTGTGTCAGAGTAGACCTGTGTGCCACAGGATTTTTCAATGGCTGATTTTTTGAAAGTAGATCACCAGACCTTTCTTCTGAGGAGCCTCTGGGCAGACTCGAACTTCCAACCTTTCAGTTAGCAGCCCAGCATGTTAACTGTTTGCACCACCCAGTGACTCCTTAAGGCCGCTTACAACTTGGCTTCTTCCTTCTGTCTAACATCGACTGCTACCTGCAGTCACCCACACTTCCCATTGCTCACCTACCATGCTGGGGCCTCTGTGCCTTTGCATAGGCTGTTCCTCTACCTGGAACACCCCTTCCTTCTTGTTCTTCATTCATGCTTCAAGATTTAACTCCTTCCCTTCAGGACTGAGCTCCTCCTCACGTCCCCCTTCTCTCTTGGTGTGTCCTTTGTTAGAATGCTTAGTGCTCCTTGAGTGCTAGAGTCTGCCTCCCCCTGGATTCTTCAAGGCAGGGCTGTGATCTCTTTCTTCAAGGGCAGTGGCTCTGAAACTTCAGTGAGCTGACTGTGTAGAAAACATACAGATTCCCAGGCCCCAGCTCCAGAGATTCTAATTCAGCAGGGGCAGTGTGGAGCCCAGGAGATGATGGCCTGGTGTGCAGACTCCTCAGGTGATTCTGTTGCAGCCAAAGGCAGGTGTGAATTTCACGCCCCTTTGGGAGTTCAGAGGAGCTCTGCTGGTGCAGTGGTTAAGAGCTTAGCTGGTAACCAAAAGGTCGGCAGTTCGAATCCACCAGCTGCTCCCTGGAAACCCTATGGGGCAGTTCTACTCTGTCTTGTAGGGTCAGTGTGAGTTAGAATTGGTTTGATGGCAACAGGTTTGGTTTTTTGGAAGTTCTGTGTCCAGGGGTGTGGCCTCTACCTGGCTCAGGATGGCATGGCTGTGTGTGTGGGCCCACAGGGTGGTGGAGCCTGAGCCCCTGCCCTGGGAAAGCTGGGGGATCTCATTCCTTCTACCAAGCTCTGGCAGGCCTGGCAGCCCGGGCAGGGCAGGGCTACAGCAAGTCCCATTCCTAGAGTCTGAATTTGCAAATCAAAGGGCTATTCCAGCCAGGTCCCTGGCAGGGGACCTGAGTGGCGGCATCATGATCTCTAGCCCCTCTAGGCCTTGCTTGGATGGATTTTGGGGGCTGGGTTGATGGCCGGAAGGGAGTCCAGCTAGCAGACAGGGGCCAGGTGCATGTGAAAGGGGCCTGCCCAGGGCCCTTCAGTCCCCACATGGTGGCTGTGGCCCCCACAGACAGACATCCTGGTCCAGGTTAACCTTTAACCAGGTGCCTCCGGTCCTCTGCTGCTGGGCCTGGGGCTCCTGCTGGCCTCTGAGCAGCCTGCTTTTCTGCTCTTGTCTCCGGTGAACTGGAGTCCCTGATGAATTGCCCGCACCCCCCCGCCCTGAGCCCTGCCACCATGTTGAGTGCTGATGTCCCCAGCAAAGATGAATGGGCCCCACTAATGAGCCGGAGGCAGCGGCGCCATGACCCCTGCCCCCACGCACTCGGAGCCAGGGGCCTGGGGAATGGCTGCCCCAAGCCCGCCTAATGTGTCGGGCTGGCCTCTGAAAGGAAAACACATTTATTGCTACTTAGAGAAAATTGATCTAATTGGGCTGGAAGCATTCTGCTGATGGAACATGGAATTTTTATTAGGAGGGTGACTCAAGTTCAGCCAAGGTATCCCAGCTGGGAGGAGGCAAGAGAATGTTTCTAGGGATTTCACCTCAAAATCTCTTCCTAGCTGATGCTGAGGAGCTGGGGAGGCCTGGGTTTGAATCCTGGCAGCACTGCCTGCAGACTGTATCAGGGAAGCCGTTGGCAGCTTCTCCCGGGCCTGAGTCCTTCACTGTAAAATGAAAGGAATAATGAGAGCACCCTGCGGATTTGCTGTGAGAGGGAAATGAGATTACGTATACATCCCGGCCACGGCACTGCCTGAACAGGAGCCTGGGCTCCAGCGGGGCCTCGTGAGCCAAGACTCCATGTGGGTTCTGTTTGTTTGGCCAAATCCCCTCCAATTTAGTGGCAAGCCAGCCAAACTCTTTGTTGGCTGGGATGGAGGTGACTCATTTGGGAGCTATTTTTAGACAGAGCTCTGGTCCCTGGGATGTGGGGGCCACACTCCCCTGATAGCCTCAGAGTCACCCTGGCTGCATCTTCCCCATGTGTTGCAGCCAAGTCTGTTTAATGTCATCTACGTTTTTCTGTACTTCCCTTCACCTCATCACCACTGCTCCTGTCTTAACACAGGCTGTCATGGTCACTGAATGTGCTGGCTGAAGGACTCTACTCATCTCCTCCCCAGCCTCTCTTCTTGTCCCAGTTCCTCCAGCCGCCACACCCATTCTCCATTCCAGTTCACACTCCATACCAGTTTATCCTGCATACTGGTGCATTCTCTGATCCTTTAGATCGGGTCACTCCCCAGCTTAAGAACCTTCAATGGCTCCCCATTGCCTCCAGGGTAAAGTCAAAATGCCTCGGCCTGGGACCCTAGGCTCATAAACAGAGTAGTCATATAACTTATCATCTAAATCAGGATGACTTTATCCAGCACAAATAGTAAGTTGCACAGGATGCCTAGTGTATAGACATAACCCAGAAATGTCCTAGGCAAATTGGGATGTATGGTCATCACGAGCTGGCCTCTGCCCGATCTCCCACCGCTTAGTGCAGTGCCTCCTATGCTGCAGACAAAGCCCCAAAATGCCAGCTCACTTCATTCACCTATGCCTTAGCACATGCTGTTCCCTTTACCTGGAATGACTACTCTTCCCCTCTGTTTTGGCCTGAGTTCTTTGACCCCTGCCATTTCTAAGACATCTAGATTTGCCTGAGTCCCATCGGCAGTGAAAGCTGTTCCCTTGTTTATTCATTATCTATTGCTGCATAATGAATACCCCAAAATGTAGCAGCTTAAAACAAACAAACATTTATTAGCTTACAGTTTTTGTGGGTCAGATATTTGGGAGAGGCTTAGCTGGGTGGTTATGGCTCAAGGTCTTTCATGAGGTTGCAGTCAAGATGTTGGCTGGGTCTGCAGCCATCCAAAGGCTTGACGGGGCTGGAGGATCTGATTCCAATGTCGCTCACTCACTTGGCTGGCAAGATGGTGCTAGCTGTTGGCAGGAGGCTTCAGTTCCTTTTCACCTGGGCTTCTCCAGAGAGCAGCTTGAGTGACCTCATGGCATGGCAGCTGGCTTCACCAAGAGCGAGTGATCTAAGAGAGAGACCAAGGAGGAAGCCTCAGGGCCTCTTATGACCTGCACTGTGCTTCTTAGTATTTCTCAGGTATCACCAGGACAAAGGGCTGGCCCTTGTCCTGCCCCTTTCTCTTTGAAGTCACCCATCATATACCATCATTTCTGCTTTACTGGATTTGTTAGAAGCAAGTCACTAAGTCCAGCCCATTCTCAAGGGGAGGAGAACTAGGCTCCACATTTTAGACAGAGGAGTATCACAGGGTTGTGGGCGTATTTTAAAACTACCCACAATGAAAGAAAAAAATTCTCCAAACCAGTTGCTGTTGGGTCTATTCTGACTAATGGCGACCCCAAGTGTGTCAGAGTAGGACTGTGTTCCATAGGGTTGTCAATAGCTGATGTTGTGGAAGTAGATTGCCGGGCATTTTTTCTGAGGTGCCTCTGGGTAGACTCAAACCACCAACTATTTGGTTAGCAGCTGAGCATGTTAACCATTTGCACCACCCAGGGACTGCTTAAAACTACCACACCTTGCTTAACCAGAGAGGGTGATCCTCAGGGTACTTGCATTGAATCACCTGGGACACTTGTGAAAAATATAGGTTTCCAGGTCCCACCCCAGCTGACTGAGCTGGAATATGAGGGTAGGGGCTAGGGGGAGGTGAATGGGGCCAAAAAATCTATGTTTCTGTTCAACGCCCCTAAGTCTTGGGAACTGCTGCCTTCGGAGCATAGTGGTTAGAAGCATGGAGTCCCGCTCTCTAGGTTTGAATCCTAGCTCTGCCACTTAGTAGGTGTGACTTTACATAAGTTGTTCAAGTGCCCTGTGTCTCAGTTTCTTCATCTGGAAAATGGGAATAGTAATCGTAACTACCCCACAGTGTTGTTGTAAGGTTTAAATGAGTTAAAATTTGTAAAGTGCTTAAAACATTGCCTAGCACTTGGTAAATGCTAGAAATGTTTGTTAAATAAAAAATTAACAAGAATGAATGCCTGGAAAATAGCTCTTACCTTACTTAATTTTTTTAATCTGCATTTTTTTATTGTGGTAAAATATATATAACAAAACATTTGCCATTTTAACCTCTTTTAAGTGTACAATTCAGAGACGTTAAGTACATTCACCATGTTGTATAACCATCACCACCATCCATTTTCAAATGTTTTTCATCCCCCTAAGCAGAAGCTCAGTATCCCTTAAGTAATAACTCCCCATTTCCCTCTCTCCCCAGCCCCTGGTAATCACTAATAAACTTTTGTCTCTGTAGATTTGCCTATTCTAAGTATTGCATGAGGAGTCCTTGCATGTTGCAAATGGTTAAATACTAGATTACTAACCAAAAGGTTGGAGGATCAAATCCACTCAGAGGTGCCTCAGAAGTAAGGCCTGGAGATCTTCTTCTGAAAAGTCACAACCTTGAAAACTGTATGGAGTGCAGTCCTACTCTGCACGCACGGGGCCATCATGAGTTGCAATCAACCTGATGACAACTAACAACAACAACAAATATTTCATGTAAGTGGGGTCACGCAGTGTTTGTCCTTAGCATCCTCATTTTATTCTTCTTCTTACTTTCCTGTTTTCCACATTAGGTAGAAGTTGTTGGAAGACATCTCTTTTCACCTAGTCTCTGGGCTGTCCTCAACCAGTGCTTCGTAAGTTGAGGACAGATCCATAAGTATTTGTGGATCAACTATTAGCGGTTCCCAACTGTGGCCGCCTTTTAGAATCACCTGGGAGAACTTAGAAACTATCAAAGCCCAGCCCCACTACAGCCCTTCAGAGTCCAAATCTCCAGGGCATGGTCTCTCCAAGAGTGACCCATGTGCAGACAGGGTCAAGAATGATGAGAATGAGTGATGAAATAAGGACTCTGCTGGCCAACTCAAGGGTTTGATTTGGAGGAGACTCTTCAAGAGTGGAGTGATTGGTCTCAGGGCAGCCGGGCAGAATGACAGGCACTAGAATTTTCTCAAACCCAAACTGGGACCTGGTGGCTGACAAAGGACTTTTGCCCACGTTCCCAGAGCAAACTTGGAGCTGTCACTTGGAACAGTGAAGTTTCTGGGCTGTTTATGGGAATAATGGGTATTATTATTTCAAGTATGCACCATGGTAGTGGTGGGGGATCTGAGATCTGTAGTTTTTTGGCTGTTGTCAAGAGGCCTGGGACGGAGTCCCAATTCTGCCACCATGGGGTGTTGGGCAAGGGACCCCACCTCACCTGAGAAAGGGGGTGTCTCGCCAATCCCTCAAGGTTATTGAAGGAGTCATGTTAATAATGCCCATGGACACTGTGTAAACTGCAAAGGGAGCCACAAAGGCAAAGAGTTATATTGTTATTTTTATTATTAATGAAAATGGAAATAATTGATAATGAGCACTTAGGATGTGGCCACCTGTGCTGGGCTCTGGGTAGGCCCAGCTCCTTTCTCTGTGCATGAAGACGGCATGCCGGAGGCAGCCTGGACTGCTGCATGGTCTTGTAGGGCCTGCCTTGGGCCCTTTCCGGCTGGTGGGTGGAGAAAGGATTGGAGGCAGCTGGAGTGAAAGCAGGAAGGTGAGTGGGAATGGAGACCTCGCCTAGGATGGAAGCCATAGAAATAGAGAAAAGTAGCCAGATTCAAGGTAGATACTGGAGCAAGAGCAGAAAGCACTTGCAGATGTGAGAGTTAAGGGTCAAGGAGAGAGGAATCAAGGGGGACTCCTTGGATTTTGCTTCAAGCACTGGGTGGATTGGGTGGTGCCATTTACTGAGATAGGAAACATGGAGAA
This sequence comes from Trichechus manatus latirostris, assembly GCF_000243295.1. Taxonomy (NCBI): domain Eukaryota; kingdom Metazoa; phylum Chordata; class Mammalia; order Sirenia; family Trichechidae; genus Trichechus; species Trichechus manatus. The sequence goes on from NW_004443944.1 coordinate 23,266,838, forward strand.
GATCAAGTGTTTTATTTTGGCCATGTTAAGTCTAAGATGCCTTTTGGAGATTCACATAAAGATGTGGCGTAGGCAGTTGGACCTATGAGTCTTAGGGGGTCCCCTCTCCTGACCACTAGGTCTCCCCTTCTTCCCAGGCCTTGGGAATTCTCAGCTGCTCTGCCTCATGTGGGCATTGTGACCCAAAGCAGAAGGCCTGACAACCAGGAACATGCCTTTTGTCAATGTTCAAGGGCTGGAAAATTCAGGTTCCTGTCTCCACACTCATGCACTGATGCTTGTAAAATGCCTTTCACTTCTCACCTGAGATCATGCCTGAGATCAGTTCCAACTGCAAACACCCATGCACAGCACAGATGGCTAGGAGTCACCAGGAAAGAAAGAGAGGAAGAAGGAAAGCTGGAAAATTAACTTTAACATGACCTACAAGATCTCTTTCAGTGGCTGGACTGTGGTGGTCAAATATACATTGGTTGAAGAGCTTGATGTTTCCACAAGGAGTGAGCTGAGATGGAAGGGTGACTTTAGGACAAAGTCCTGGGCTGGGGGAGGAGGTGTGTGAGGTAGTGAGTACTGAGCACACTGACTATGAGACACTATGGTTAGTGTCTCATGACTCTGCCCTCCACTAGCCTGGGAGCTCTTGGAGGTCCAGGAGCGAGGTTTGAGTCCTTGCTGCGCCCCCAGCATCCAGCATAGGATAGCTTCTGAGTGGGTAGCTTCTCTGTGTATTGTCTGATAACCCCCTACTTGACCAAGGCTTGGTCTTAGTGTAGGTTCCTGCAGAAGTAGCCCCTGAGACAAGGATTTGAGTGCAAGTAGTTTATTTGGGAGGTGATACCTTGAGGATTTGTAGGAGAGGAGAAGTGAGAACAGAGAGGATAGGGGAGATAATAAAGAGTGTACTATCGAGTAGGTTACAGCTGTGGGCAATTGGAGTCCAATTCAATTCTGGGAGACCATGTAGAACACAACTCAGAATTGTCCCCCTCAAGGGGCAAGGAAGCTGGGGTATTATCTACCAACTCCTTGTCTGTCATTATTTGAGATTTCCTTCTGGAGCATTTCCTCCTGGCACTTCTAGGTTGTTGTGTCCTGGCTGAGCAGGCTCCTGCAGCCAGAAAAAAGCCACAGGGCAGAGGTGCATGTGGTACAGTGAGAAGCTGCAGGTGTGCAGAAGAATCAGAAGTGTGTGTGGAGGAAATATTGGCAGGGTGCTGGGAAGGCTTCCAGGTTCCCGTGGCCAATGACTCACACCTCTTTAGATGAGGTAGCACTGCATCCTCCTGACAGCCCTTGGGCCCCCAGGTGCAGGTGGCTGATGGAGGAGAACCTTCCCGGTGTTCACCTGGGCTCCGCTCCCAGAATCCCTGGTGTGGGTCCTCTTCACATGCCCAACTCAGGTGTGTCTGGCCCCACACCCTGGAGCGAAGGGCTGGGGGAGGGAGGAGGGAAGGCATTAGGGTGTCAGGCCCGGCGGACATTGGCACTCACCCAGACGGAGCTGACTTGAGTGCTGAAGTGGGGATGAAAAACGAGCAGCCTTGTGTGCATTAAATATTTAATATTCTCTCCCTGGGAGGCATCAGGAAAGGATCCTATAATAAATACCACGCGGGACAATTCCATCACGGAGCTTGTCAGATAATGGCCTCGTTTGCTCTGACAGAAGCATTACGGATGTCATGTCTGTGGCACGTTTCAGGAGTGTGACTCCCCTGAGCCCCAGACCCAGGAGGTCAGTGGACAGGCTGGAGAGGAGAGCCCCCCGGTTTGCCAGTTTTTTACCCTCATCTTTCCAAAACGAGTGGAATTAGGGATGCACAGAGGAAAGATTTATCTCACAAACAGGGTTCCATGGATATTGATTATTTCATCCTGACTATTATTGTGATGTACAGATAGGGAAACTGAGGCACAGAGAAGCTGCTGAAGAACTTGTTGAAGGTCCCATTGATGGCAAATGGAAAAGGCAGGATTTGAAGCCAAGCAGGCTGGTTCTGGCATCTGGGTGCTCACCCACCCTGCTATGCTGCCTGGGCTCTGGAGCCAAATCGCTGTGGGTTAGGGCCCCAGCTCCATCACTTACCAGCTGTGTGACTCAACGTGGCTCAGCCTCTTGGAGCTTCAGTTGCTGTGTGTACAAATTTGGGACTACAGTAGTCCCATCTCATGGAAGTTGTGAGAAGCTGTAATCATTGCACTGATAACATCAGCTCTTGCCATGACTTGAACCCCAACTCTGTCATTTACTAGCTGTGTGATCTTGTGGCATGTTACTTGACCTCTCTGGTGTTGGTTTCCTTATCTGTAAGTGAAGATAAAAGTCTTATCTCACAGGAGTACTGGGAGTGCCCTTTGACCTCTGAGCCTTGGGCTAAGGGCTCTGTGCTCAGCAACCAATGTTCTGCTTGGTCCTGGGAAAATCCCAGAGTATCCTGGTGGGCCATCTTGAGTTCCAGGGTCCCAGAGTGCTTCAGTGGGCCATTCCTGGGTCAAGGGGTCCCAGGGTCCCTCAACAGGCCAGGCCTGGGTCAAGGGGTGCCAATGTGTCCCAGTGGGCCAGGCCTGAGTCGGGAGACCTACGGATTCCTGCAGATTCTCACCCCTTGCTCCTTGCTGTTACCAAATTGCCCTGTGTTTCCCAGTGGGTGGTTGGGTCTCTTGCATTATAACTGAATGGATGTGGGCATGGAAAAGGGTGGTGAAATCTCAGAGTTAAGTCACTAGGGGGGGTCTCCAGAGCCTACACAAAGCATTCTTTGTGCCTAAACAGAGCCTAACTATGACTCTCAGGGGCCCCGACCCAGCCTGATTCCAGCTTCTTCAGTAACCGAATCCACACCTGGTGTGTCCACACGAGCATGTCAGAGCCCTGGACAGCCTGCAATCCCAGTGACACTTGGAAGTTCTGGGCTGCTCAGGGCTGCTATGCTTTGATACCACATGACCCAGGATTCTTCTGGTTTGTGACCTCAGCTCTGGGCACAGAAATGCACGTCCACGTCTACTCCCTCTCTTCCCAGAGAACCCCTTCTGGTCCAGGATGCAAGCGTGGGACTGGAGAGGTGGGGGTCTGGCCTGGGGCTGAGCTGGGATGCCCCCAGCTCCTAATGGCAGCGACTCTCTGGAGGGCAGTGTTCCAAAGGTCGCGCCAAAGGACGTGAGCTCTGGGGAGACCATCTCTCCTCCCAGAGGTCTCATCACCATCCTATTGAACACCTCCGGAGCCAAGGAGCTGGTGGTGGGGGTGGGGAGGGGGAGGGAGGCGGAGGGAGGGAAGAGTGCACGGTCAGCAGCCGCTTTATGGATGGCTGCAAGAATGTGAGGTGAAAGGGACTTCGCACCACCTCCCCAGCAGCCCCCTTCTCTGCCTGACTGGGAGCAGCCACGATGTGCTCAACTAATTTATATTAATTCAAGACCATTAATGATGAGCTATCGCCTCTCCCTTCTCTCTCCCTTCCCTCTCTTAACACAGCAGCAAGGCTTAGATTCAAGTGCTGAGTTTCACTGGCCCCCAATTCCTTACCTAACAAGCTCCGGATCGCAGCCCAAATCAGGCCGCCCCGGCTCCGGGCTCCCAGCCCACCCCTAGTCTCCGCCACATGAAACAAGTCAGAGCTCTTTTCTTCTCTAAGTTCTGCCAGCTACTCTCCTGATGAAGGGAGCCCGGGGCCTGGCATAAAACTTCCAGTGCTGATGTGGGGAACAGGGCCTCCTGGTGGCTTAGGTGTGTCTGCAACAACCACACAGAGCAGCCTTCAGGACAACCTACTCCCTTCTTCCTTTAGGGTCATCTACTGGAGGGCTGAGGGTGACTCCTGTTGCTTGCTTTTCAGACTCCCTGTCTACAACCTTTATTCCTGATTTAATTGAAATTTCGTAGAGGTCCTATGAAGTGGACGGGGCTGATGGAATTGTCCCCATTTTATAGAGGAAGGAAGTGAGGCCCAGAGAATAAGACCAAGCTGAGCCCAGGACCCAGGACTCCTGATCCAGGCATACCATCCCTTGTAGCCACAGAGTGAAATTTCCGACCAAACCTCGGTCGGCTCTCACTCCTGATTGGATGGTCTGGAGGTAACTGTCCTGTTCGCATGGGGGCTTGAACAAGTCCAGACCACAGGGACGCCTGTCCCCAGGATTGAGTGTGATAAAAACCAAAAACCCGTTGCTGTCAAGTCAAATCCGACTCATAGCGACCGTATAAGACAGAGTAGAACAGCCCCATAGGGTTTCCAAGGAACAGCTGGATTTGAACTGCCGACCTTTTGGTTAGCTGCTGAGCTCTTAACCACTGTGCCACCAGGGCTCCTTGGGTATCATGGGCACCTCATTTTTAGGGTGTCTCTGGAGGCACCAATAGTCACCCAGGGGCAATCTGCAAATAGCAGACCAGGTGCTGGGATGTGTGGGCAGAGAAGCTGTGAGGGCCCAGCCAGGGTCCAAAGAGGAGAGGGGCTGTGAGGCAAGAGGCCTGACCAGTATAGCCCCTTAGGCAATGCCCAACCCCTCCAGACCTCAGTCTTCCCGTCTGGACACAGGGACCGTTCTGGGAGGAGACCTCTATGAGCATCGGCCTGGAGACGCTGAGTGAGGCCTTGAAGAAAAGTGAGGCCTTCTGAACACTGTGCCTTGCGTTGAGGCATCCATTCTGGGATCCCTAATGAGGGTTGCTCCCAGCTGTTTGAGACCCCAGACCTAGCTAGTTGACAAGTCCCAGGGAAGGCCAGGTAGGCTGCAGAGCTCACCCCACCCCTCCAGCTCCTCACAACCTGACTGAACAACAGCCGCTTAATTCCACTGCTTAGGCTTTTACTCCTGGTTGTCAATGCTAAAGTTGGGGGTGTCTGAAACACTCACACACAAACTCACACAAATGATTGCTCCCAACATTAACATATTTCCTTTTGAAACCCTGTACGGCTTTTCTCCAAAGTAATGGATTTTTTTTCCCACCCCCTTGTCTGGGCCAAATGTATTCAAATCTGGCCTCAGTTAAGTCAGAAGATTCCTATCGGCCCAGCAGGGCTTCCCTCCTGTTTCTTCACACATCAGCATCCTTTTTATTCTTCCCTCAGATCTCTGTGCAAAAGGCATGCTTTCTTTGCGAAAGTTTCACTGGGACAGACAGACAGACGTGATGTTGCTGGGGCCTTTGATAGCCAAGAACACAAGATCCGACTTCAGGGGGCTCAGAAACTTCATCAGCTGAGGAGGGGGATAAGGAGAACAGGATCCTGCTGAAACAGCCCTTTGAAATCCCCCAAATGATGTTTGATGTTCTGACGCCTTTCAGCCTAAGCCATACCTTTGCCATCAAAAGCATCTTTTGAAAAAAAAATTAGCTATTTTTTAAGGCACAGAAGGAGTAAATTCAATATTAAGTCCTAATGGCAGAAGTCTTGAAAAGGCATTTCTAGACTTGGGATCATTTAATGTGTCCCCCTGATCTAGCAGCACAAGCTTTTTTTTTTTTTTCTTTCCTTCTTTAATTCTTAATCCTCCTCCTTCCAAATCCTGGGCCTCTGAGATGGCAGGTCAAGGCCTGGCATCCTGCAGGGGTGCAATGACTTCCGGCAAATGGGGTGACAGCTTCATTTCTGTGGCCACCTAGATCCCCCAGCTTTGAAAGCACCAGCCAGCCCCTGAGATTTCCTTCTGGGTTCTTAAAGGGACAGCTCAGGTCTGGAGAAGGGATGCTGAAGGAGTTGTTAGTGCTACAAGCTGGAGCCCACAGCCCGGTTCCCCACAGTGAGAGCACAGACCACCCAAGGTGGCCTCCAGTCTAGAGTGACTGGAGTTGAGAGATGGAGAATTAGCCCTCAGTGGGTCCCAGACCACTTCAGGGACCAGGGATTTGCCCAGCTCAGCCTGTTCTGGTTATCCCAGCTCAGCCTGGCCTACCTCCCCTGATTCTGGAGGGGAGCTCACCCCACCCCCACAAGGGTTTCTTACCTGCCTTGGTCAGCAGCTTTCCCTTCCCCTTCCGTGGACCAAGGCAACCAGGACCATGGACAGCTCTGGGCGTGTCCATGTTTGGGTTGCAAGGGATACTTGGTATCCGGGCTTCTCTCTGAGGGTGTTAGAGGAGCCTTGTTAGATTAAAGTGAACTTAACTTCTTGGGGAGGGACACCATGTCCCTCCACACAGGATCTGGTGCTCAATGCATTGGTTTCCGAGGACATCATAGGGATTATGGGGAATGGAAAAGGAATGGCGCAGGGGAATCCTGGTTTTCCTGCCTGGTGGCGTGGGGACACTATTGGTGGAAACAAGCAAGTTGGGGATGTATTCAGTGTGGAGAGAGGGCAGTTAGAGGGATCCCTAGAGGAACAGGGTTGTGTGTCTGGACCATCCTGGCCAATATCTTGTTTTACCTAAATCATTGCAACTGTCTCATTCTCACCAATCCATCCCTCCCATGGGTTGTCTGGTTGAACTTTTCCAAGTACAAATTGTATGTATCATATGAATCTCCTGCTTAAGACCTTCCATGGCTCCCCATTTCCCTTAGGACAAAGGGCAATCTCCTCAGCCTGGCACATGAGACCTTCGAAGACTTTGCCAGCTTGCCCCGTTCCACTTCTTGACTTAGTCTCAGGCATGCTGTGCATCTCACGTGTTCCGTTCCTTGTCATGCCGCTGTGCCTTTGCACTTGCTGTCCCCTCAGCCTGGACTCCCTCCTCTTCTCCTTTTCACCTGGAAAATTCCTGCTCTTTGGCCAAGACCCAGTTCAAGGATCGTCACCTTGGTGGAGCCCTCCCTGACCCCTCAGGCAGTGTGTTCCCATAACACTAGGTCCAGATATTTCTAACAGCATTAGCTTCTTGCATTGTAACTGTTGGCACCTGTCTCCCCCAGGTGTCTCTGAGCTCTTCAAGGGTAGAAAACAACAACAACGAAAACCAAACCCATTGCCGTCAAGTCGATTCCAGCTCATGGAGACCCCATGTGTTACAGAGTAGAACTGCTCCATGGGATTTTCTTGGCTGTAATCTTTACAAAGGCAGATCACCAGGACTTTCTGCCACAGTGCTGCTGGGTGGGTTCAAACCGCCAATCTATAGATTAGTAACTGACGGCAAACTGCTTGTATCACCCAAGGAACTTCCTCAAGAGTAGAGCCTGGGTCTTACCAATCTTTGCATTCATATCACCTAGCAATCCAACCCAATGCCTCCCCACCCCAGGGCTTCAATAAATGCTAGCAATTTCATTTCACAGATGAAGAAACAAAGGCACAGAGACCTTAAATAACTTACTCCAGGTCACACAGTTAGTAAGTCGAACACCTGATGAAAAAGTGAAGGTCTGTAGGAGAAAAGGAGGTTCTTGCATCTCAAAGACTATTTCTGAAGCCAGAACTTTCAGAGATGGTAGATGGCCAAGTGGAAATCCTTCCAAGCAGAGCCCCCTCCCTGTGGGCATTTTCTCCAACACAGCAGGCAGCCCCAAATACACTGAGGATGATGACCTACGTCTGAGGCATCCCAGGGCCCATGCTGGTGGAGTTGAGCTCCTTGAGGCCATGGAAGGGAGAAGATCCTACAAACAGCAGACATGGGGAAGTGCAGTTGGCATTTCTCTGGGCCCTGCCAGTGCAGCCTGGTTCTGAGAAGGTATGGAAGGATGCAACCCAGCCCACAGCTCCACTGAGTCATGTCGCCCCCCCGCCCCCAACCAAGGCATTAGCCCTTTATGACTCCATATTAATCTGCCGGCACTTATTGCTCTGCAAGGCTGTTTTGACAAAAGTTCATTATCAAGACTGCTAAATGCTTTTAAAGCATTGATTGGGTGAATTATTACATCACTGGGGTAGACACTGTGTTTGAAGATGGATGGTGTTTCTCAGACCATCTGAAATTTCCCTTCTTTTAATTGGATCGATCCCCAGAATAAACGAAGTTTAATTGAATTTTGAGGAAAATTGAGCAGTTGTTTGTGAGTCTCTGTCGATAGGCATTATTTCAATTACATGGTGATAAGTGAGTGGGGGCTGGGTGGTAGTGGTGGGATGGGGTGGGAGGGGATTGAGCTTCACTGCTCGTAGGACTGGATTAAAGTTTCCCCGAAGTGAATTCCACCCTACTCATTCGGTAAATATTTATTGAACACCAACTTTGTACCTCAGGCTTGTGTCGGGCCATCTCCCTCTGGTTGCTGAGCTCCTTCAGCCCACACTGTGCTTGGACAGGAGCACAGACTCCGAAACCACATGCACCTGGGTCCAAATTTTGGCTCCACTCCACACTGGTGGTGTGACTCTGAGCAAGTTACATACATTCTCGAAGCCTCAGTTTCTCCATCTGTGAAATGGGGATATGATTGTTCCTCTCACTTGGGTTGATATGAACATGAAATAAGATTATACAGTTGCTAGCCCTCAGTGGTATCTGGAAGATGTGCAAGGATAGTCCTGTCCCAGAAGGAAAGCAGTCAGGGACACCCAGATGTCACCAGACGAGGAAAACCTTACTGTTAAAACTGAGTTGTCTTTAAATCTTTATGTTTTTTTATTTATCGTGAAGTTCTTTCTTTCCTTTTTTCTCCGTCTCCCTGTCTCTCTTTCTTTCTTGTGCATGCTCTCTCAGGTGGATTTCTTTCCCTCTTTCTCCACATTTCCTTCAGCCCCCTCCTCAAATAGTGATTTAATTGTGCATAGTACAGAGTGCCATACAGTGTACACCATAGGGCCCTGATAGTCTAGGCCGTCAGAGAAAGCTTCTGTGTGGAGGCAACATTTAGTCCAAGACCTGAAGAATGCGCAGGGCAAGTGAGCTAGCTGTGTGTGTTTATAGATCTCTGTGTGGTGTTTTCTAGGCAGAGGTGAGCAGGTGCAAAGGCCCTGAGGCTGAGTGTGAGATGTATGAGGAGCTTCCAGCAGACCCGTGTGGCAGGAACATAGTGGGAAATGGGGAGAGTGTCCAGGTCAGTAAAGGACAGACTACACATAACAAAGTGAGGAGTTCAAACTCAAACCCAGGTCCACAGAACCCTAAATCCCAGCTCATTTCATCACTTCAGCCCATCTGATCAGTTCCTCTTCAGCCTTTTTTGAAGTCCCAGGAAGATAGAAGCTAAGGGACTCTGTGCCCTCTCGGTCAATTCCAGGAGGGCAGTGGTGGTCTAAGTCAAACAAACTGTTCTCTTACAAGTCCTGGATTCATATTCTAGCTTAGCCAAGATTCAGAATGGGTAATTGAAGCCCTAGGCCAGTGGGTTTCAACTGAGGGCGATTTGTCCCTGAGGGGACATGTGACAAAGTCTGAAGATGTTTTTGATTATCACAACTCAGTGGGGGAAAGTGCTACTGACATCTAGTAGGTGGAAGTCAAAGATGCTGCTAAATGTCCCACAATGCACAGGACAACAACCCTTCCCAACAGAGAATTATCTGACCCAAAATGTAGTGCTGCAGTTGAGAAACCTTGCCGTAGGCGGTACTGGCTGGTGGCCACTGGCCCTTTCCCACTCAGAGCTGGTGATGGGAGAAGCCAGAGGGCTCTTTTTTGTGAACCACAGAAAATTTCTCCTCCAAAGCTACTTCTGCTCAGCAGCTGGGCTGGGATCCCTCATCCCCCAGCTTGTTCTGTCCTTGGAGAGAGTTTCCTTCACTGGTTTCCTCCACTTCCCAGGAGTCAGCTGTACTTTCTGATTCTAAATAACACCTCTACTTCTGTTAAGAGCTGGAAGAAGCCAGGCAGTTCAGTCTCCTCTCTGGGGGTTGAAGTTCTTCACTGCTGTAGTCTCCCCACCCCCATTCTGTCATCAGAGCTAAGTACTTGGATAACACACACCCTATGTGATGCAGAGTGATTTAGATATTTTCCTCACTTGTCACTAATTGCAAACAATAAAATAAAACGTCAGATTGCCACCAAGACTGCATTGCCATTGAAATCAAGTCCATTTCCATTTAAACAAGTTTGTGGAACACACTCATTGGGAACAAATGTATTCCCTGCACATGAGTTCAGATGATGACAAATGGTGTTTTTTTTTTTGTTTTTTTTTTTTAATTTTCCTGAGTACATGAAAATACTCTTCACCAGAAACTGTAAACTTCTTGCAAATGCCTTTGTAACCTCTGGGGTAAGCTCCAGGCCTGATTCCATTTCCCTCTGGTCAGTCTCCTCTGGGGAAGAAATTCAGAAGAGGGCAGATTGCATTAGAGGCTAGATCCTTCTGGGCTAAAGTGTTGAGTGCATGTAACGCCATGGACATGCCACTCCATGCTCCAAACCATGGCTCTCTGTTGGCTATAGGATAAAGGGCAAGCTTCTATGAATGTCACTTGAGAACTTTCACTGTGTGGCTTCTGTCTACCCGCTGAGCTTTTTGGTCTCTTCTTCATCTCACCAAAGTGTTTCCCTGAATATGCTGTGTCTTTGCACATGTTATTCCCTCTACCAGAAATGCCCTTGTGATCTCTGCCTAGGAGGTGAGCATGTCTTTCTGGATCCAATTCCAATATCACCTCCTCTGGGAACTTCTGGCATGTCCCCATTCTCTATGTTCCCAAAGCACTGTGTCTACACCTCTCTTGGAGCATGCTTCACAGATATGTTAAATGCTCATTTACTCTTATAACCCAGATAAAACCAAGGCCCCATGTGGTCCAGTCCAAGCATGGAGTTGCATTCAAAGAATCACATCCAGCAATAAAAGGAATTTAAAGCAATTTAAATCTCCTATTGGCATCACTTGAAGAACGTCAAAGGGGATCCAAATCATAATTCGCAGCAACATCTCTTAATATCCTCTTTCCTCTTGTTTTCAACTTCTCGCTCCCTCTGCAGCTTCGCAGAGACCCTTCTTTCCTCCCCTCATAATTAATTCCCAGCTAAAACTCTCTCTAAGTCAAACCACTGATGGCTCTTGACTTCCTTTTTACTCCTCTTTCTCTTTCAGGTCCTTCTTTTCTCCCAAGTGTTTTTTCCTTCCTTCCTAAATGTAAGTAAAAAAATCCCATAGAAAATACTAGCAGAGGAGAAAGAGGGCCGTAATGGACAAAAATAAGATTTCTTTAGCCATCTGAGAGGTGCAGAAGTTGAATCACCACCAGTTTCCTGTTGAGTTGATTCCAGATAATGGTGACCCCACGTATGCCAGAGTAGAACCGTGCTCCATAGGGTTTTTAATGGCTGGTTTTTTGGAAGTAGATTGCCAGGTCTTTCTTCCAAGTCATCTCTGGGTGGACTTGAACTTCCAACCTTTTGGTTAGCAGGTGAACATGTTAACTGTTTGCCCCACTCAGGGACTCTGGAGAGATTGTAAACACTTACAATTGACTACATTTTCTTATTTCCCTCTGGTTCTTGTCTGTTTCTACTACTAGACTTCAATGATGGGCCTGCATCTCATTTATCCTGGGTCTCCAGTGCCCTGCAGGGGGCTTTTCACCAAATATTCACTCAGTGTTTGTTCCCACAGCTCCTCCCACGAGGGGAAACTAAAGCCTCAAATTGGGTAGTTTGCAAAGGCTGCAGGTCAGAGATTATAATGGTGTCCAGGCTGTTTTCCATATTAGGGGATGTGGAGAGTATGAGCGCTGTAAGACTAGTTTTCAGCCATCAACCATCGGGACTGCATCCTGATGGAGTTTGCTTTCTTTTATTTTTTTTTCCATGGCTCACACTTGTTTTTGTTTTTCATCTGTGAATGGATAAATTATTTTTATGTGTTCTCTGCGTTTTGAAACAGATTTTTAATTATACATTTTCAACTGTTTTAATGTGAACATATGAGCAGCTACCGAAAGTGCAGATAAATGTCCCACATTTCCAATTGTTTGTCACAATATTTGCTTTTTGTGAAACATGCCAAGGATGTGGTCTCCCACGTCCATATTTGGTAGGCTGTTTTGCAATTTCTGCCAACGGCATGGCCAGTGTTGTAAAAGCCGAGAAGGAGAGGGTCTGGAGCTTGTATAGTCATTGTTTGGATGGATGAGTTCTAGAATCTGCTACAATATCCCTGCCCAAGGAGAGTGCAGAGCAGGAATGGAGGTGGGGTGGAGCCAAAGTAGAGGACATCCAATAAATAGGTCAATGAATGGTGTCCAAGCGGCTGGTTAGTCTTTCATTCACTCACTCATTAATGAATTCATTCACTCAGCAAATGATTCTTGCATATCTGTGCTGTGCCTGTAGTGCAGCTCAGGCCTAAGATTTTAGACCATGATTATATAAGCCTGGAAAAAGCACTGATCAGCGGCTTTGGGATATGCCTACCCAGGAAGTCATCATGGAAATCCGGTGGTGTGCTGAAAGGCTTGTGTATATGCAGAGTGGAGGTCTGAGGTCTAGAATCTCCTGCATGAGGTAAAAGAAGATCACCAGACCTTCATTTCTACTCCAAGGGGAGAGGAGTACTTTCCTATCTCCAGATGTAGTTTTAGGTTGTGTGATAGATTACATGATGTTCAAGCAAAAATTTCCTCCCTTCCTCTCTTCTTCCATCCCTCACTCTCATATCTACGGGAGGAGTATACTTACCTACTCCAGTGAATTGGACTTCACCGTCTATATGTCTTGGTTTGGCCTCATGGAAAGTGGATTATACTTCTTTGTCCCTTGATGCTGGGCTTGGCTGTGTGGCTTGCTTTGGCCAATGGAACGTCAGAGGATGTGATGTGAGCAGAGGCTTGAAATGTGCCTCCAGGAAGGATGAGAGACGTTGTGAAGCAGACCTGAACCTAATCTCTGGCTTGGAGCCCAGCCCAGCCAATTTCAGCCTAGAGGAACGGAATCCCAGATGACCTGCAGACCTATAAGTGAGAAAATAAGTGATTCTTTTGGTATGCTTAGATTTTTGTGGTTGTTTATTACATAGTGATAGTTGGCTGATACTGGGATCTGGCAGACACCAAAGGCTTCTTGAAGGATATACTGAAATGCTACACAATGATTTTAAACCCATGCCTCCTTTTGATAAATACAAAAATCCCACCCACTCACCCTAGCTCAGAGATGATGATACATCCTTTCAGAGACTGTGCCCTCTTCTTCCCTATTGAGCATTTCTGTTTTCTGAACATCTTCACCAGCCAGGAAGATTTTCTCAAGCTTTAATTCTTGTTTGGGAGGAATGGGTAGGGCTTTCAATTTCCAAGTAAATTATATAGGAAATTGAGGATGCTTTTCAAAGCTAGGCAAGTCCCCTGGCATGGCCTCCATGATGGCAGCCTGAGCCCAGGGACTGGGCTGGAGACCCCAAGGTAACCATAGTAGGTTTGGATGCTTGTGGTCCAAGGCAGGATCTCTACCTCTTCCAGGCGGGGCACATACATCCAGGGTTAGGGCCCAAGCACAAATTCAAATGTAGTATTTGTAGCCTGAGATTTGGAGTCTAATAAGGGTCAAGCACCCCAGGGATAGAGTTGCCTCAAACAGGTCAAGGCCATGCTTGACCATGCCATCTCCTGTCTGGGATACCTGTGGCTGAACCCTTTCTGCCTTCCTAGGACCACCGTGAGGGGCCCTCGTGGCGCAATCGTTAAGCACTTGACCGCTAACTGAAAGGTCCACTGGCTCTGAGGGAGAAAAGACCTGGCAGTCTGCTCCTGTACAGACTACAGCTTAGAAAACTCTGTGGGGCAGTTCTACTCTGTCCTACATGAGTCGCTATGAGTCAAAATTGACTCGACAGCACACAACAACAGGACCACCATGGTGGACACCCACAGGCCCTCTGCCTGGCCTGACTGTTCCTAGATATCCAAGAGGCCTAGGCATAACCCCAGAGGTGTAGGCAGAGTCCTTCCTCCCACAGCTTAGAGGTGTCCATGCTTTTGTGGTCCTAAAGGACCAAATCTGCTTAAGTTTTTGAGGTCAGCTTCCTTCAGCAAGCCTTCCCTGACCTCCCTGACAGGATACATCTCTCCATTATGTGCTTCTTCAGCCCCTCCCCACCTCCACACTTGTTTGGGAAATTATTTACCCAATGTCCCTTACCATACTATAAACTCCACAAGGGCAGGGACTGTGTCTCTTTTTTAAATTTTATTTATTTATTTATTTTATATTTTATTGTA
>NW_004443944.1:23284581-23312701 GCF_000243295.1 Trichechus manatus latirostris
GGTAGGCGACCTGTGCCTGAATCTCTCCTCGCTCTCCGTTCTCTGTCAGTTTTCTCACTCCATTTGGTGCTTGGCTGAGTTCTTTATCTCTTTATTTGATGTTTTAGGGTTTCAAGATTGTTGTATTCTCTGTTCGGCTTAGTTTTTCGGATCTTTGCTGTGGAGGGACGGCATAGAGCTTCTGCCTAGAGCGCCGTTTTGCCGGAACTCCACTGTGTCTCTTTTTGCCTGCCATTTTATTGCCAGTGCCTGGTATGGCAGTTTGCATAAGAAGGTGATTAATAAATACATATTTTAGTTTGTTGGGATATATCTTCTTATCAATTTTCTCCTCATTGACCAGGTCTGAAGAAGAGCACTGGGAAATAATAATAACAACTACAACTACAACAGTAAAGCCAAAACCAAACTCGTTGCCACTGAGTCAATTCCAACTCATAGTGACCCTGTAGGACAATAGAACTGCCCCATAGGGTTTCCAAGGAGTGGCTGGTGGTTTCGCACTGCTGACCTTCTGGTTAGCAGTTGAGCTCTTAACAACTGCACCACCAGGGATCTAACCAACCACAACAGCAGGTGATACTTGCTGAGTTTTAATTTTGAGTCCTGGTGGTACAGTGGTTCAGTGCTCGGCTGCTAACTGAAAGGTCAGTGTTCAAACACACCAGTTGCTCCACAGTAGAAAGATGTGGCAGTCTGCTTCCATAAAGATTTACAGTCTTGGAAACCCTATGGGGCTGTTCTACTCTGTCCTATAGGGTTGCTGTGAGTCGAAATCGACTCGACAGCAACAGGTTTTAACTTTGTGCTGGACACTGAGCTAAGCTCTTTTCAGGCATTAGCTCATTTAATATTCACTATAGCTCCACGAGGTAGGTTCTAGTATCATTCCCGTTTTAGAGATGAGGAAGTTGAAGCTCGAGAAGTTAAGACACTTGCCCAAAGTCATATAGAAAGGATATGGTGGAGATGGATTGAGCACATTTGGGACTCTGTATTAGTTTCCTATTCCTGCTGTGACAAATTAGTGGCTTAATGGCCAAAAACAAGACAAATGTATTATCTTACAGTTCTGCAAGTCTGAAATGGGACTTACTGGGCTAATACCAAGGTGTTGGCAGGGCTGCGTCCTTCTGGAAGCTCCAGGAGGAGAATCTGTTTCCTTGAATTTTCCAGCTTCCTGAGGCTGCCTGCACTCCTTGGCTCATGGCCCCTTTCTCCATCTTCAAAGCCAGCAACGTAGCATCTTCAAATCTCTTTCTCTTTGACACTCTTGCCTCCCTCTTATAAGGATCTTGTGATTACTTTGGGCCCACTTGAATTATCTAGGATAGTCTCTGCATCTCAAGTTCTTCTTCTTCTTTTTTTTTTTTTCTCAAGTTGCTGTTAAGTCGATTCTGACTCATGGTGACCCCGTGTCTGTCATAGTAGAACTGTGCTCCACAGGTTTTTCAATGTAACTTAATCATATCTTCAAAGACCCCTTTGCCAAGGAAGGTAACATATTTTCAGGTTTTGGGGATTAGGACGTGGACATCTTTGGGGGAGGGTATTATTCTGCCTACTAAGACTCCTGTACTGTGCTGCTTCCCTTTCAGCTTCTTCTTGAAATGTCTCAAACAAACCCCAAAGGGCCCTCCCTCCTCCTCGCTGTCTGGATCCACAAGGCTTAAATGTCAGAGAAGAAGCCCTGAAACCTGCTGATAGGTTGGGCTGGAGGTAGGTCACAGGGAAGCCCCCACCCCTTCCTGGGGAGCAAGGAGGGGTGTAAGGTCCAGAAGGGAACCAGCTCCTCCCTTCTGCATCAGCACAAGGCTGAGCCCCCAGCCCTGGAACCACAGGTTCCCGTCTGGGCTCAGTCCATTTTCAAGGTAATGTTTACTATTCCTTGGCTGGCCCTGCTGGGCTGTAAGTCTTCAAGTGTAATTTAGGAGGACAATTACAATGAAGTGTTAGCTAGCAGCGTGTTTCCCCTGCGATGACGAGTCCCTAGCGTTGTGTAAAGCTAAGTGGCTGGGTCCCCAGATCCATCAGACACAGCCAATGCCAGCCTCCTAGCTCATGGCCCATCTCCCACGTGGAATGAATTAACATGGCAGATATAATTTCCCTGGGTCAACATGCTTCACCCTGCAGATTCATCTCAGTTCAAGCTACGGGAAGGCTGACTGAAGCCACCTGCCTGTCTGGCCTTAGAGACCTCGTCTGAGCCTCCAGCCCCCACTTCCCTGCTTCTGCTTCTAGCTGAGAATCTCCCCCTCTCCTGCCTAATCACCAGGGGGAGGGGAACACAATCAACTTGGGTATAAAATTCTAAAGTCCTTTGGAAAATGCAATTGGAACATAATCCTGCCTGTTAACATTTCCCAGTTAATTATCATGGGCTATATTTTTGGCACCAGGGCTGAGCTGGCGGGGGGAGGGGGATCATTTCTTTATCACAATACCAGTTTTAGGAGCCGTTTATCTTGTCTTTTAGAGTAATTATCCCAAACTCACCACGAGGCTGTCACACTTACATGCTCCAGTAAATGTAGTTTTAAATCAGCCGCTGACTTTGCGCAGGGGTAGCAGCATCCCTGGCTTGTGTCTAACTAGGGCCATCCATCTGTAATCATGGCACTGGGGGGAGGCGGCACCTTTCGGCCGCCATGAATGATCATGCTTATTTATATGCAAATACGTTTGACAAATCAATAATGTATGATTTAGCTGTTCAGTGTGTGTGAGTCCGTGGGCTGGTAATCCCAGATGGGGGTTCCACAGAGGATCTGTTTTGGCCTCTGCCCCATCCCTGGCCCACCAGGCCCTTGCTTACAGTTGTCCTTCCCGACTGCCTCCAACTTCCATGGCCTCCAAGTTCAAGGTTTCTCTTTGCTCAGATCAAGAATGTTGACCTTATGAGGGTCTTTGTCCCTATCTCAGGCTCTGTCTCGATTAGGACTTTGTCCCTTTCTTAGACTCAACACCTTATTAACTCAGCAAATGTTTATTGAGCATCTATTATTGTATCTGTATCTATATTGTTAGTTGCTGCTCAGTGAGCTCCTATCTTTATTTCTGTCTCTATTTATCATCTATCTACAGATAGTCCCCGATTTAGGATGTATTTGAGTTACAACGAACCACACTTATGATGCTCTTTTTTTTTTTTTTTTGGTACATCTTTAGTAATATGTACTACATCCAGTTGGAGCCCTGGTGGTGCAGTGGTTAAGAGCTCGGCTGCTAACCAAAGGGTCAGCAGTTTGAATCCATCAGCTGCTCCTTGGAAACTCTGTGGGGCAGTTCTACTGTGTCCCATAGGGTTGCTATGAGGTGGAATCGACGCAATGGCAATTTTTTTTTCTTACTACATACAGTGTTGCAGCTTGTGATTTGCTAATGTTATTCTCATGCCAACCCCCAAAGACAAATAAAGATTGGATTTATAAAATACTGTTATGGATTGAATTGTGTCCCCCAAAAACATGTGTTGTAAATCCTAACCTCTGTGCCTGTAGTTATAATCCCATTTGGGAATGGGCTGTCTTTGTTATGTTAATGAGGCAGGATTAGTGCAGGGTATATCTTGAGTCAATCTCTTTTGAGATATAAAAGAGATTAAACAAGCAAGGGAGCAAGCAGAGATGGGGGAGGATTTATGCCAAGCCAGATGGAGATCTCCAAGGAACCAGGAAACAAGCTGAAGAGACAAGGACCTTCCCCCAGAGCCAACATAGAGAGACAGCCTTCCCCTAGAGCTGGCACCTTGAATTCGAACTTCTAGTATCCTAAACTGTGAGAAAATAAATTTCTGTTAAAGCCATCCATTTATGGTATTTCTGTTACAGCAGCACTAGATAACTAAGACAGATACTGATAATAAAAGGCAATAATAGTGAAAGCCAAAATAAATAAATAAATAAATAAATGAGGTACTCGATTTACGTCAGAACCGACTTACAACAAAGTCGTTGGAACAGAATCCAATCATAAGTCAGGGAATACCTGTATATCTGTATCTAAAACAAACCCTCATATAGCATTTACTTACGTTCCAGCACTATTCTTGAATGCTTTACAAATAATATCATTTAGTCCACCTCATGAGACAGATACTATTATTGGCCCTATTTTACAGAGGCATTGTATTGTTCAAAACTATACAGCTAGACAGAACCAGATCTGGGATTCAAACCCAGGAAGTCTGGCTCAGACTCCCCACTTTTAACCACTAGGCTTTATTGGGAAGTGCTGTGCTAGCTCTGGGTGATCGCAGTAAACAGGCAGACACAGTCCTTGCCCTCATGGAGCAGACAAAGAACAACAAAACCCACGCAAGAACACAATTAATAAATAAAAATGCACAAGTCATAATGAATGCCAGGAATGAGAAGGACAACTTGATGGGAATGAAGATAATGGCGTGGGAAAACTCACCTAGCTGAGTGCTGTACTGTTGGAGTGACTGTCAGTCCAAAAGGGGGGGTGTTAGTCTGGCTTTGCCCTCTCCTGGGGGCTTCTAATCTAGTGGGAAAGGCTGGCAGTAAGGCTCTGGGGAGCAGAATCCCAGGCAGTGTTTAAAAGCTGAGGAGGATGGTGGTGGTTGGAAGTGGAGGAAGTCTAGGTCCCAGAGAGAAGATCTTTGGCACAGGTGAAGGCCTCATTCACCCCACAAGAGCTTCCTGAATGGATAACGCACACCAGATGTCTTATCTCAGTTGGTGCCCACAACAACCTTCTGAAGCAGGTGATACTTTTATCCCCACTTTACAGATAAGAAAACTGAGACCCACTGAGGGTAAGTGATTTGTCCAAGATGACATAGCTGGCAAGTGAGTGGGGGGCTGGCATTTGAGACAGATCTGCTTCCTCTGATGATCTTTCTCCAGTTCTCCAGTTCTAATCCTAATTTAATGCTAGCCCTAACCTGAATCCTCTCCAGAATATGGTACATCCTGAGCTAACTCAGGGTTATGTCTTTATCTTTCCAGAGAATCTTCTCAAATCTGCCCAGATCCACCCACAGTTGCTGGGATGAAGTAGACTTGGGTCTCACCAACCCTACAGGGCAGTCTTCTGCTTAAGCCCTTCAAAGGCTCCCCGGAGTCCTCTGAATGAATAAAGCATGGCATTCAAGGTTCCCTCAAAGCTCCAGCCAAACTGAACTTTTTGTTTTAATTCCCTGAATTCTTCTTATGCTCAGGCTGTTGCACAGGTTATTTCCTCTGCTGAATGCTCTTCGATTTTCCTCTTTTTAAAAAAAAAAAATTTATTGTATTTTAGGTCAAAGTTTACAGTGCAAATCAGTTTCTCATTCAAAAATTTATACACAAATTGTTTTGTGACATTCTTGCAATCTATGTAATGTGTCAACACTCTCCTCCTTTCCCTTTCCACCCCGGGTTCCCTGTGTCCATTCGTCCAGATTTCCTGTCCCTTCCTGCTTTCTTGTTTTTGCTTTTGGGCATTGTTGTCTACTTGGCCTGGTATACTTGACTGAACTGAGAAGCATGTTTCTCATGTGTGTTATTGTTTGTTTTATAAGCCTGTCTAATCTTTGGCCAAAAGGTGGACTTCCAGAGCCTCTTCAGTTCTGAGTTAGCAGGGTATCTGGGGCCATAGTCTTTTATTTTTTTTATTGTGATTTAGGAGACAGTTCACATCTCAAGTCAGTTTCTCATACAAAAATTCATAAACACACCATTATGTGACCCTAGCTGCCATCCCCACAATGTGACCTCATGCTCCTCCCTTCCACCCTGGATTTCCCACATCCATTCAACCAGCTCCTATCCCCCCTGCCCTCCCATCTCGTCTCCAGACAGGAGCTGCCCATCTAGTCTCACGCATCTACCTGAACCAAGAAGCACACTCCTCACAAGCATCATTCCATGTCTCATAGTCCAGTCTATTCCTGTCCGAAGAGCTGGCTTTGGGAACAGTTCCAGTTCTGGGCCAACAGAGAGTACTGGGGCCATGTCCTCTGGGGTTCCTCCAGTCTCAGTCAGACCACCAGTCAGGTCCTTTTACTAGAATTTGAGTTCTGCCCTCCACTTCTCTCCTACTTCATCAGGGACTCCCTGTTGTGTTCTCTGTCAGGGCAGTCACTGGTGGTAGTGGGCACCATCCAGTTCCCCTGGTCTCAGGCTGATGGAGTCTCTGGTTCACGCGGCCCCTTTTGTCTCTTGGGCTAATATTTTCCCCGTGTCCCTGGTGCTCTTCATTCTCTTTCAGTTCAGGTGGGCTGGGTTGGGGCCATAGTCTTGGGGATTCCTCCAGTTTCTGTCAGACCAGTAAGTCTGGTCTTTTTTTGTGAATTTGAACTTTGTTCTACATTTTTCTCCCACTCTGTCCAGGACTCTGTTGTGATCCCTGTTAGAGTAGTTGGTGGTGATAGCCAGGCACCATCTAGTTGTTCTGGGCTCAGGCTGATGGAGGCTGTGATTTATGTGGTCCATTAGTCCTTTGGACTGATATTTTCCTTGCGTCTTTAGTTTTCTTCATTCTCCTTTGCTCCAAACATGATGGGACCAATAGATGTATTTTAGGTGTCTGCTTGCAAGCTTTTAAGACCCCAGATGCTACTCACCAAAGTACCATTTTCCTCTTTTCCAGGATAACTTTGCTTTTTATAATTCCACTCAGACGTCATTTCCTCTAGAAAGCCTTACTAGATTCTCTTATACCAGACTAGCTTCCCCTTTATGCTTCCCCTTGTCCCATGTGGTAACCTCTTCCAAGATGGCCCCCAATATCTCTGCCTGCTGGTATTCATGCCTTTGTGTAGTCTCCTTCCATACTGTGTCAGGGTTTATTTGTGTAACCAATAGAATATGGCAGACATGATGCTGTGTGACTTCCAAGGGTAGGTCATAAAAGACGTTGCTGCTTCCATCTTGTTCTCTTGGATCACTCACTTTGGGAAAAACCAGCTGCCATGTTTTAAGGACGCTTACGCAGCTCTATGGAGAAGTCCATGTAGCAAGGAACTGAGGCCTCCTGCCAATAACCAGCACCATTTTTCCACCCATATGGGTGATCTGCATTGGAATCAGATCCTCCAGCTCCAGTCAAACCAACACCTTTACTACAACCTTATGAAAAACCTCAAGCAAAAACCACCCAGCTAAACGACTCCCAAATTCCTGACTCACAGAAACTATGTTAGATAATAAATGTTTGTTGTTTTAAGTTGCTAAGTTTTCGGGTACTTTGTTAGGCAACCATAAATAACTAACCTATCCCTCCAATGCAATGTCCCATTTTTCCCATCGTCTTTCCCATTCTACCATGAGCTCCATGAAGACAGGGATTTTGTCTTTCTTACTTTTGTATCCTTATCACTTAGCAAGGAGCCTGGTACATGGCAAAGGCTCAGAAGATAGTGGTTAAATGATTGAACACTGGGATCAGTGTTCCCAGGGAATTTCAGGAGGGGAAGAGACTGGGCTAGAATTCCTGATTCATCTTCCAGATATCCTCAGAAAGAATGAAGTCTTCTCTTGGTGAGACATTCCATTTTCTGCCTTCTCTGCTAACTTCTGTTTCATCCACATGGCTTGGGGAGTCCGAGTACGATGGCTTGAACAAACTCCCTTCTCTGTAGAAACTTCCAGGAACCAGAAGATGGAGGCAGGAAGCAGATATTTTGCTGACTTGAAAGCAGTGGCGGGCTGTGTCCAGATGATAGGGGGCACATCAATTCCAGTTAGCAGCTCCCCTCCTGGTTCAGGAGATTGTTTCTGCCTCCTCTTCTGGACTATTAATGCCAGTCCTCTCTAACACACACGGTCAGGCCTAGCTCTGGGCTGGGGACATTCACTTCCTGCGGGGCGCACAGCCATGAAATATTCAGTGCCAGCAACTTCTCCTCTCATATTTCTTCATATTCAGAGTGGCCACTCAATTGATATGTAAATAAAGTGCACCAGCCCTGAGCCTGTCCTGAGCTGCATTATTTAAGCCACAAAACGATGCATCATCTGTCATGGGGCCCATTGGCGGGACCCTGCTGAGTGCCGGGCAATAAAGCCTGCAAGAGCCTCATCAGAAGCAGCGGGTGGCCTAGTGGAAGTTCATTTATGCATGAAATATTCAGCCAGCAACAGTGCCAGCCTTAAACATCAGTAATTGGGGGGTTTCTATTGCTCCTAACTAGTGCCTCTAAATTATTGTAAAAGACCGGCCAATTTACAAATTACATATATTTGTCATGCTCTCGTACCTTTCCTGAACTAACTGAAATGGCCCCTGTGTTGTGGTTGTTTGCACACTCACCATGGTGATCTATGCCCAGCTCAGCTGGGCTCTTCTGAAGAGCAGAACAGAATAGAGGTTACTTGGCCAGGAAAGCCCTGCACTGCTCACTGGAGTACCAGGCTGGGCTGGCCTGCTCACTGCATTCTCCTGATTGTTGGCGGTGCCCCCAACTCTGGTCCCCTTAATAAGGCCTCTTCCATGTATAGGCCAGGAGTCTGAGACCTGAGCACCAAACATCCCCCAGGGCTGTCC
The DNA here is from genome assembly GCF_000243295.1 of Trichechus manatus latirostris. Taxonomy (NCBI): domain Eukaryota; kingdom Metazoa; phylum Chordata; class Mammalia; order Sirenia; family Trichechidae; genus Trichechus; species Trichechus manatus. The sequence goes on from NW_004443944.1 coordinate 23,293,078, forward strand.
TGAGAAGGGTTGTATCCATCCAATGGCTGTCCTTTTGGGGACTGGCCCAGTTATGAAGGTCAATCACTCATTAAATGTTTACTGAGCATCTTCTCTGTCCCAGGCTCTGCGTGAAATATTGAAGATACAACAATGAGCAAAGGAGAGGTTGCTCCAGCCGTTCAGGAGCTCCCAAGTTTAGCAGCTCACAATCTTATTTAGATTAATAAATAATTATTGGGCACTATCTTTGTTGGGCTTCTCCAGAGGCTGACCTTGAGACAAGAATGTGGATGCAAATTGTTTATTTGAGAGATGATCCCAGGAAATGTGGCTGGAGAGTGAGGAAGTGAGAGAGGGAAGGGAAAGAAGTGGGGTTTAGTCCCACTGGGGACCTCTGGGAGACAGTGTAGAACACACCTCAGAGTTATTCTATCTGATCCGTGGGGGAGCTGGGGTATTTATCCAACAACCCTTATCAGTCATTGGTTAAGGACTGCTCCCAGGGGTGTTAACTTCCTAGCATTTCTGGATTACCCTAGGGCCACAGAAAGCCCACAGGGTATAAGTTACAAGTGCTCATAGTAGGAAATTGTCAGTTGGCATGCATGGAGTAGTGAGTTCCAAGCAGAAGTAGGTGGGGGCATCCATAGTATCTGCTATATCATCTGCTGTAATTACTAGGTTCAGATATGAATAGGACACAGTCTCTGCCCTCATAGAGCTTACCATCTAGTAAATGACTGTCTAATTCAGTTTAACAAATTACTGTTGGTTACACAATTTGATAACATCCCTTTCATCACCCAAGAGACCAGGAAAATCTGAGGGAGTTGTCCACGTGGCGGAGTCAAGGCAGAAACCCAGGTCTTGGCACCCAATGCCTTTAGCAATAACTTCCCTCCTGCCCCTTGCATGTCAGCTTTACGAAACTCTTGGAATTTCATCAATTTTAAGCATTAGCATCATCTGGAGCCATGCTTGGGAAACTTTGAGGTCAAATTCTGCCTTGAGACATACAAGAGCCAAGATTCCAGGAGCTGAATTACCTATGCATGGGGCAGGCAGGAAGGGGTGGGTTGAAGGTCCCAATCCCCTGCTGAGGCTGGTATGACTGGCAGTTTTGTTTCATGCCCCTGCAGGGACATGTTGGCAGGCATTGATTCCCAGCGCTCAGCTACCGAAAGAATTTGAGATCCTGAGGAGAAAATATCCAAGAAACCCTTCAGGGCCAAGACTCTTTTCTGATAATCTCCTCAGGGGCATTTTCTATACTAGTACTGGCCCTTTCCTTGCAGCCCTTTGCAGTGGACTGGAATTTTTTTTTAACCCTCTTTTGAAAAATGAAGAAAATAAATTCTAGCAGGATTAGGTGATTTTTAAAAATAATTTTATTTTGAAATAATTTCAGATTCACCGGAAAGTTATAAAAATAATTCAAAGAATTTCTATATACCCTTTTCCCAGATTCCCCAAAAGTTAGTATTCTACCACATTTATTTTGTCATTCTCTGTGTGTGTGCATACATATAAAATATTTTTTTCTTAAACTGTTTGACAATAAGTTGCAGACATAATGTCCTCTTGCATCTAAACACGTCAGAGTGTATTTCCTAAAGACAAGGACACTTTCTTATATAACTATAACCACAGAAGAATTTTCAAAATCAGGAAATAAACATCCATACAGCACTGTTACTTAATCTATGGACTTTATTCAAGTCTCCTCAATTGTTTCACTATTGTGGATTAAGGATCTTTGCAGGAGCAGCATTAGACTGGGGTTTAGGAGACTTGGTTCCAATCCTGGCTCCTCCTCTTTTTACACACAGAATGTTTTTTTTCCAGAATTAAATGAGATCGTATATGCAAAGCACTTACCTCTGTACCTGGCAGACAATAAATAAGCAATAAATTATTGCTCTTACAGTTAATGGCCACAGGAATGCCTTGTTGTGAAGTGCCATGTTTTATGATGATGGCATTAGAAACTGCCTCTGCCTTCTCTAGGTTTGTGATGGTGAATAAGGCCATGGCTCTACCTCTAGATCCCTCCGGACTTGTCTTCTCTGTCTGCTGGTAGACAGTTGTGACAGATGTTTTGTGTGCTCCATGACACATCCCCCTGTCCCATCTCTGACTTAAGCTGTGCCTGTGGTGGAGGGTTCCCACGCACGCCACCAAGAGATGCTTATTATGCCTCTCAGCTCCTGTGCAGGCCTTTCTCCAAAGCCTGGGGGAGCTTCCTCAGCCCCTGCCCAGGGGCAGTCTGGAAGTGTGGGAAACAAAACATCCCCAAGGGGCAACCCTTGACTAAGGGGGTATAAGAGTCAGTAAATAAATTCCCAGCCTCCTGTTCTTTGGAGGGACAAGTCGGAGGTGCATTCTCACAGTTCCACAAAGGGTCCTCAGTAGAATGAGCTTCAGTTGTCCACAGTGGTAACCAGCTCAATGAAACTCACCTTTGATTGGCTCCGGGGATGACCTCCTGTCATGGATTGAATTGTGTCCCCCCAAAAATGTGCGTATCAACTTGGCTAGGTCATGATTCCCAGTACTGTATGATTGTGTAATCTGATGTGCTTTCCTTATGTGTTGTAAATTCAGTTACTATGATCTAATAAGATGGATTAGCGGCAGTTATACTGATGAGGTATACAAGATTGGATAGTGTCTTAAGGCAATCTCTTTTGAGATATAAAAGACAGAAGCAAGCAGAGACACATGGGAACCTTATACCACCAAGAAAGCAGTGCCAGGAGCAGAGCACGTTCTTTGGACCTGAGGTTCCTGTGCTGAGATGCTCCCAGACCAGGGGAAGACTGATGCATCACAAGGACCTTCCTCCAGAGCCGACAGAGAAAAAGTTCCCCTGGAGCCGATGCCCTGAATTTGGACTTGTAGCCTACTAGACTATGAAAGAATAAACTCTTTGTTAAAGCCATCCACTTGTGGTGTATGTGTTATAGCAGCACTAGATGACTAAGACAACTCTCCAATAAGCTTCCATCGTCTAAGTTCTTGTCTCAGATTCTGTGTTGGGGGGAACCCAAACTAAGCCTGTTGGAGCTTTGAACATGTCTGCTATGTCCCCTGCTTCTTCAACTACTCTGCCTAGGACCCATCTCCCAGTCCCAGGCTCACTGATTCTGATTCTCAGATCCTCCTTCCTTCAGTTTCTCCTCATCCTCTAGGTAACTGGTTGTCAGAGAGGTGCACACATCCCAGGTGGGACCTGACCCTCATATCTCCCCCCAGAATACTGACTTCACCCCTCCTTTTCCAGCCTCGTGGCCCCTGCTCTTGCTCAGGCCTCATCGTCTCCCACCAGGACTGTTGAAAGAGCATCCTAGCTGCCTCCTGTCCTGAATCTTTCCCCTTCTATTTATTATTATTATTTTTTACAATGCTTCTCAACACGTAATTCTGTTTTTATGTTTCTAATCTGCTTAATATGGAGCTCACTTCTACTCTGTAGCACATGAGTTGGCAATCGGTATTTTTTTTGGTTTTCATGCTCTTAAAACACATTTTGACCTACAGGATGGAGCCTCATTCAGCAGCCTGGCACATGAGGTTCTGGCCAGCTTCTTCAGTCTCTCCCACCTCTTTGCTGGTTCTTTGCCCCCTGGTGCTCCCAAGTTCCTGCAGTTCCCAAACATATCAGCCTGTCTCATACTCTATGCCTTTTCATGTGCTGTTCTCTCTGCTAAGAATATGCATCTACCCCAGTGTGCTTGGAAAATTCCTATCTATTTACCTTCAAGTTTCATCTCAAGCATCACCACCTCTTGTTAAGTCTCCCGACTGTGTTCTTCTCCTTTGTTTACTTGTAGCACAACATTTATTTTCCTGAGTTAAAACTGCTTCTTCATTTATCTAGACTGAAGCTCCTTGAGGGCAGGCCTGAGTCTTGATCACACTGCAGGCTTTAAGCTGCTGGGCTCAGATAAGCACCAGGGAAATGTTTGTGGGATGAATTAGAATGACAGTCTTTTTGATCCAGCTCAAGATCCAAAACCAAACCAAACCTGTTGCTGTCAAGTTGATTCCAACTCATAGTGACACTATAGGACAGAGTAGAACTGCCCCATATGGTTTCCAAGGAGCAGTTGGTGAATTCAAACCACTGACCTTTTGGTTAGCAGCCGAGCCCTTAACCACTGCACCACCAGGGTTCCAGTTCAAGATCAGGACCCCTTGTATTCAAATCCACATGCTTAAGTTTTATGCTCATTGGTTTGCTAAGAGCTCTGGGGTCCCCTGCAGGGGAAAGAGGAAGCTCAGTCACATTGGCCTGATTTGGATAGAGCTACCTGCTTGTCATTTTCCTTTTCCTGCATTGCCCCAATTTCCACATTTACTCCTTTTTATACTGTCCTGTCCCTCCACCATGGGCGCCTGCTTCCCCTTGATTCCTGAGCTTCCTGAACAAACTCCCCATTAATGCTTGCCTGATGCAAATGTCAAATGGTCCTATATGAACGCTATTAAAGTAATGAATGCAGAAGGGGAAAGATGAACAAGGGTGGGAATCGATCTTGGACCCCTGATGAGATCATTAAGAACTGGGGGGAGGAGAGGGGGCATCACTCTCACAGGTTGAGATCTCACCAGCTCCTCTTCCCCCTCCATCAGCTCCTTTCCCCCTTCCCGTCCCCGTGCTGATTTATGGGCTGGGAGCCCACCCCTCCCCCATCCATTACCCTCAATGCAGTGCTAACTCATCATAGAAAATCTATTTGAGTCAAATGAAATTTTTATCTTTGCCTGGGAATTAATGCATTTTTTAAAAGATGTTTTAATCCTGCTTTCCTTATGGCAAAAATTATTGCATAAAAAATACCAGCCCCAAAGAGTCAGGCAGGTGTCATGTATAATACTTACCTTGGCTCCATGATGGAGGACACTTGGCAAAGAGTCTAAACTGGTCATACCCAAGGGCTGTATATTGCAGGGGAAGTGGGAGCTGCATGGAGGGGATCTTGGCTGCGTGATGGAGGGCGTCATGGAGAGCTTCTTAAACTCTTAAGAGCTATGGACTCTCTTATTATTGTCAATACATTCTTCTTGGAATTGAGTTCTCACACTTTTGTAAAATAAAGAGGATATTTTATTCTGATTATATGATTCAGTTCCAAAGAGGTTGAGGAGGAAGCATGATGTGGGGACAAGAGCCACACCTGCATAGGTCCAAAGCCCAGATGCACCACTTGCTGGATGTGATGATGACTCTCAGAGCTGTAGTAAAATGGTTACTACCTGTGATGGTTAAAGTTGTGTGTCAACTTGGCTGGGTTATGATTCTCAGTGGTTTGGCAGTTATGATGTAGTTTGGCAGTCATATGATGATGCCATCACTTCCATGATGAGATTTGATATAACGTGATCACTTCCATGATGGGATCTGCTGTGAGTAGCCAATCAGTTGAAAGGGAGTTTCCTTGGAAGTGTGGCCTGCATCCAATGTAGGTGTACTTTTTGGCAAGGCTCGTGGGTTTTTGCTCACTCTGGATCCTTCAGCTGGCTCCTGTCCATCTGATCTCTGGTTCTTAGGACTTGAGCTAGCAGCTTACCTGTCTTGGGATTCGTTGGTCCTAATGCTTGTGAGCCAGAACCCTGCTGTCTGACTTGCCAATCTTGGGTTTGCCAGCCCCTGTGGCTATGTGAATCAGGAGAAGCCTCCAGCCTGAGCCACAGACTTGGGATGTTCCAGCTTCTACAACCATGTGAGCCATTTCCTTAATATAAACCTCTCTCTCTGTATATGTATACACTTTACTGGTTTTGCTTCTCTAGAGAACCCAGCCTAAGATACTACCTCCTAACCGTGTTATGAGGATCAAGTGAAAAACTATTTATGAAATTGCACAACTTATGTTTGGTACTTGGTAAGCCCTCAATAAATGCTAGGTTTCCTTTCCTTCCTCTTTCCCTCCATCCCTTCCCTTCCTTCCTTCTGCAGTTGGAGCCAGAAGACACTAGGTCAGGTTCTAACATTGCCACTTTATAGCAGTTAGACTCATGATAGGTCTTCTATAAAAATATGTGGAATAAAAGAATAATTTGCTTTTTGAATTACTGACAAAATTGGCTATCTCTTTGGCTTATGGAAATAAAAATTCTACCAAACAGACTTTTCAAAGTGTGCTATGGATTTGCTACTTTCTCTGAAGCCTGCCTGGATTTTATTTCTCTATCCAGACATTCTCTATTATGTCACCTTGTTTAAATTTAATTAATTTTTATTATCTGATATTTCCTTTTTTATTTAGTGGCTTATTTGCTTGTTGCCTTCCTCTTCCACTAGATTATAACCTTCATGATGGCCCATGTCTTTCTCACATATCATTGTTTTTCTAGGACTTGGCACATCTTAGGTGAATATCTTATCATATTTATTGAATACCTTTTTAAATAAGTGAATAAATGAAATTGCTTTTCTTTGTTGATCCTTACCTGATTGTATAGGTGCCAGGAAAGTAATACCAGGCTAGTCCGTTTCCAGAATAGCTTGTGTAAAGGACTCAGAATTGTAACCAAAGCAGTGGGGGTGGCTGTAGAAAACAATGGTGCTAAGAGGTTCTCTGTAGTTGCATCCAAGGAGCTCTGGTGGCGCAGTGGTTAAGAACTTGGATGATAACTGAAAGGTCAGCAGTTCAAACCCACCAGCTGCTCTGCGGGACAAAGATGTGGCAGTCTGCTTCTGTAGTCTTTGAAGATTACAGCCTTGGAAACCCTATGGGGAAGTTCTACCCTGTCCTATAGGGTTACTATGAATTGGAATCGACTTGAAAGCAGCAGGTATGGTTCAGAGTAATATCTCTGAACCCTGCAAAAGGTGCCCTCCTCCTCTCTCCTTTGATCTGGGGGAGTGGTTTGGTTTGCAAAGACCAGCTTCTTAGTGAGGGTAGTAGGAGGAAAGGAGAGCTGAGCTTTGATAGTGAGGCAGGAAAAGGCTTTGCAGAGGCTTTTCCTGAGAGGGTCACCCCACCCACCAGCTCTGAGAGGATGGGAGATAGGGGATGTTCCTCTCCCATCTGTTCCTGGTTGGATGGTTGAAGGCGGGGAGGTAGGTGTTTTTTGAGCCCCCACCCATCACCACCCAATGGCACTGGAGGACTGCTGAGGCTAAGATGAGGGGCAGGCAGAGGGGCCTTCTCCCAGGTAGGCATGAAATTCCAGAATCACAAAAGCTTGTGCCAGGGCACTCTCGTTGGCTCATAGGGGTACAAACTCTCACGGCCAATGGGCTCAGAGGGGAAGCACCAGCTGCTTTGACTTGATCTCTCTGCTGTGAATCAAGTGGAAAGACAGCACTGGCCTGGCTGTAGGAGGAGTACAGTGTTCATTCACTTACCTATGCAATTATTCATTCATTCATCCATCAATTTGTTAATTCACTCAATGAATTTTTATTGAGCATGTCCTATGTACCAGGCACCATGTTAGGTAAAAGAATTCGGTAATGTAAAAGATAGACACGGAATCTGCCAACATGAAGCTTATAGTCTAATGGTGCTGAAGAGGGTGAAGGGCCTTCTGAGTGGAGGGAAGAATCTGAGTGACCCAGGTGTGTGCGAAGAAGTGTCCTAAGGTTCACTGTGGCTGGAGTGTAGGGGTGTCAGGGCAGAAGTTGGGGCTGAAAGAGGGTAGGCCAGTTTCTGCAGGGTGGTGGGCCTGGCCGAGGGGTTTGGGCTTATGCCAAAGGCCAGGGGAACCCCTGAAGGGTCTGAGGGGTGGCCTAGGATCCAGTTTGGGTTTTATGGGTGGACACTCTGGATGTATGTGGAGGTGGTTAGGGTGGGGAAGCTGGGGCTGCTGCAGGTGGCCAGATGAGATTTGAAAAGGCCAGAACCAGGCAGCAGCAGTGATACAGAGATACAGACTGTGGAGAGGGAGATTTAAGTTCTCTCAGACCTCGAGGGACCATAGAGGCTGGAGGGGCTCCCAGGGCACCTCTGCAGAATGGGAGTGGGAAGAGCACTCCTCACTCTGGCCTCAGTTTCTAAGAGCTGATGGAAGAGGGCTTCCTAGTTTAGTCCATGCAGTATGGGAGTGAGCTGGAGATGATTGGAGGACTAGAGTGGGAGGAGGAGGGAAAGCCAAGGAAGCAACCCAACTCCAAGGCGGGTCTTTTCTGCGTGGCATCAGGGACAGGGGAGGGGCTTGGAGAGCTGAGCTGACCTGGATTCAGTTCCAGCTGTGTGACCTTGGGCTAGTCAATTCACCTTCCTGAGCCTGAGTTTCCTTATCTACAAAATGGGTACTTAAAAGAGTATCTACCTTGTTCAAAGGTTGTTGGGTGAGGTAAATGGGATCATGCATGTGGAATGCTTGTCACAGAGTTAGGCATGTGGATGCCATCATAAATGCCAGCTGGGCTGCCACATTGCACAACTCCAGGCTACATCATTTACATGAATACAGGGTGAATTCTGCCTTCTGAATTATGCAATGAAGGTAGTGAGCATAGGAGCAATTGTTGGTCTTTAGGGCCCAGGGACTTGATGGGACTCAGCCTTATGGGGTAGGGGCCTGGGAGGAGGCTTGGCACAGTATTTGGAAGGATGATGACCCGTCTCCACACAGCCACCTAGTCTCATAGGAGCTGCCCATCTGTCAGGGGCTCAGATTGTCAGCCAGGCCGGTGAGGGGGCCTGCGGGGGAGGGATGCTCCCCTGACAGGGGAGTCTTTCACTGTCAGCAGCTTTGCCTCGGTGGGCTAATAAAGCCATCCGTCACCCTTCTCCACAGCAGGGATCTGAATGCCTGCTTCATACCACCCTGGGCAGTGGAAGTCTGCAACAAGGATGCTCACTTGGGGTCCGGGTGCCGGGATGGGAGTAAACTGTCTGGTGGTTTGGAGTCTTGTTGTAGTCCAGGTGGAGGTCAGAGACCCAGCCCAGGGTCTGGCTGGTTTGGGTCTCTACAAGGTCGCTGAGTTCATGGTCAGTGGGATGTGGTCTGACAAATGGCATCGATGCAGACGTGGGGTAGTGTTATGGATTCAGTAGTGCCTCCCCACCCCTAAAAAAGATATGGTGAAGTTCTAACCCCTGTACCTGTGAAGGTGACCTTGTTTGGAAATAGGGTCTTTGAAGATGTCGTCACTTAAATTAACACAAGTTCATACTGGAGTAGGGTTAGTCTTAATCCAATTTGACTGTTGTCCTTATAAAAGAGGAGAAGAGACACAGAGAGACACACAGAGGTAGGACAGCCATGTGAAGTTGCATCTACAAATCAAGGAAGACCTGGGGCTACCAGAATCTGGGAGGATTTTCCCTTAGAGACTTGGGAGGGACCATGGTCTGACAGACATGTTGATTTGGACTTCTAGCTTCCAGAACTATGAGATAATATATTTCTGTTGTTTAAAGCCACCCACGTTGTCTATTTTGTTACTGAAGCCCTAGGAAACTAATACAGGTAGACACAGTGACGTTCATACTTGCCTTTTCACTGCTTGCAGAGGACAGATGTTGGAATGAGAACGGGTGTCTGCTACCCAGATCTGTCAACACATCAACCTCTGACACAAGGGGCAGGGATGTACAGGCTCCATGGGAGCGCCATTAGGTACACACATTTGTTTAGAGAAAAGCACTTGAGAAGCACTGGTGGTTGCCTTGATGCTTATGGGAGTATTACAAGTGTGGGCTCATGGAGAGAAGGCAGGAAAACTCAACTTAGTGAGCATCAGTCAATCTATAAGCTCTCATTTACTGAGCAGTTACTATGTGCGATTTACATGGTCTACACCAGGAAGTAGGTTTGATTATTGTCCCCATAGTACAGATGGAGAAACTGAGCTCCGAGAAGTGAGTTGTATAAGATTACACAGCCAGAAAGCAGAGAGCTGGAATTCGAACCTGGGTTTGTCTGACTCAGGAGTCTCTCTCTTAACTGCAACACTTCACTGGCTTCAAGGGCTGGATGCTTTCGCAGTTTTCATAAAATCTTCCCAACAAGTCTGTGAGTCAGGGTTACTTCCCCCATTTTACCTACGAACAGAAGGAAGTTCAGAGAGGTGACATGAGTGGCACAAGGTCACACAGCCAGGAAGCACAGAGCTGGGGTTCAACCCCAGGTCTGTGTGACTCCAAATGGGTTTTTTATTTCATCAGACCAGTGTGTTTTTCTAATCTTTTAAACCATGAACCCTCCTTTTTCTGAAAAAAGACATCTGACATAAGATCCTGATATAAAGAGCAGATAAAACAGGGGGTCACTCTGGTCAAGTGGGAACTGTTCTGGTAATCTATTGCTGCACAAGAAATCCTCCCAATATTTAGTGACTTAAGGCACAATAATTTATTATCTTTCATGGTTTCTGTGAGTCAGGAATTTGGACAGAGCACAGTGGGGGTGGATTGCCTCTGCTTCATGATATCTTGGAAGACTCAAAGGCTGGGCCCGGAATCTGAAGGCTCATTCACCAACGTGTCTGGCAGTCGAGGTTGGTTGTTGGTTGGGGGCCTCAGTTCCTCTCCATGTGGGTCTCTCCAAGTAGACACTCCATGTGAGTTTAGTTTGAGGTTCCTCACAGCATGGTGGTTGGGTTCTGAGGGTGATCACCCAAAGAGAAAGACAGGCAGGCAGAAGCCACGTTGCCTTTTATGACCTAGTCCCGTAAGTGATGTCTCATCACTTCCTGTCCTGGTTCGGGGGAGGGAAAATAGACTAGAAAAGTATGTGGGACTAGAAATATTTCCGGTGTTATTTTTGGAAAGTACAGCTGCCACGGGGCCAGAACCAGGACTTAGCCCTCGTGCAACCTCTAGGTCCCAAAGAGTAGTCTGAAAACCACTGCCCGATAACTTGTGGCCTGACACACGGTAGGCATTTTGATGCTTGTCTTAGTTACCTAGTGCTGCTATAACAGGAATACCACAAGTGGATGGCTTTAACAAAGAGAAATTTATTCTCTCACAGTCTAGTAGGCTACAAGTCCAAATTCAGGGCGTCAGCTCCACGGGAAGGCTTTCTCTCTCTGTCTGCTCTGGAGGAAGGTCCTTGTCATCAGTCTTCCCCTGGTCGAGGAGCTTCTCAGTGCAGGGACTCTGGGTCCAAAGGATGTGCTATTCTCCTGCCTCTTGTTTCTTGGTGGTATGAGGTCCCCATGTCTCTCTACTCGCTTCTCTCTTCTATATCTCAAAAGAGATTAGTTTAAGACAAAATCTAATCTTGTAGTTTGAGTCTTGCCTCATTAACATAATTGCCACTAATCCCATCTCATTAACATCATAGAGACAGGATTTACAACACATAGGAAAATCACATCAGATGACACAATGGTGGACAATCACACAATACTGGGAATCATGGCCTTGCCAAATTGATACACATATTATTGAGGGACATAATTCAATCCATGACAATGCTCAATCAATTCATCAATCAACCAGTCAAACAACTTTTTTCCTTCCTTAACTTGCCAGGCCTCTGATGAAGTGGAATTTAGTCTCTCCATTAAGCTCAGCACGCAAGTTCATTCTTCATTCATTCTTCGTTCATTTACATATCAAGGTGGCACTGTGTTACAGCCTTTAAGAAACTTGTGGCCTGGTAGAAGAGACACATAGGCAAACAACTCACCCGGGGAATATGCTGAGCAGGACTGGACATTCCTGGGGCCCAGCGATGCTGAGAACTGTCTCCTTTGGTTAACCTCCACACTCTGCCCCTTCTGATTTACCTCTCTGTGACCCCTAGGACCTTTCCACTTCCCCCTGCATTGTGGGGGTGGTGACTTCTGCTCTGTCTGGCCCCTTCCTCTGCTCTGGTAGCACCCTCAGCTCCATTAGGGGCCTCCATGACCCAACCCATCCACCTCCCACTCACTTGCTTTTTGACCAGCAGCTATATTAGTTGAGATAATTCTGTCAATGCACGCCTTTTGTACCCAGGACGTGCCTAGTAAATTTGTTAGAGAATACCCCAGGCTAACACATCATTACACTCCCAAACTCATCTATCTTTTACTTCGAATTAATTCTTTTTTTCCCTCTCTCTTCACCTCCTCCATAAATCCTGGTGCACTTAATTAATTTCAGTTCCACTGTAAGGTCCATAATACAGAATTGTTCAAGCAAACACAAAATTAATTATTCTATTTACAGCCTTCTCATTGAGAGGAGCATTTCATCTTTCATAATTATATTTTGGAACGTCCAATTATGAATCCAGGCGCCTGCTGTTTTGCATATGGGGATGGTCTCCGAGTATCCTCGAGGTAGGGGGTGTTGAATTGGTGGCCTCTTGTGCTTTCCACCACTGACCCACACCCTACTGGTCTGGGCCTCGAAAGGCCTTTTAAGGAGACATTCAGGGAGGGACAGGATGGTCAGGCCTGGGAGGGAGTGGAGCCCAGAGATGGGAGTGAAGAGAAGAAGGAGGGCAGGAGGGGAGGAAGAACAGTGTGGGATGTGCCCACTTAATTGGGATCTCATCATACATGCAGGAACCTTTAGTGGGAGGAAACAGACCTCCTCATCTGGCCAAATTGGCAGGAATACCCTTGACTTCTCTGCGAGTCAGTGAGCCAGGCACACGGGACCTATCTCATGCCTGAACTTTGCCCTGGTCTCAGGCATGAGCCCTGGAGGCCTGGCTTTCCCTCAGTCTCTCTGACCCTTTGCCATGTGGGTGGCAAGAGTCTCACCAAGCCAGGCCCTCAGCCAGGACACTTATAGTTGAGTGGGAGAGCCACTTTCATTGCTGCCTTAGGGCTGCCCTCTGCCTCTCAAAGGTTATGGACCCACAATACCTTTCAGATGGGAGGGGGAAGAACCCTCGCTCTCTGTTCAGGTCCCTGCTCTGGATACTGCACGGCTGGTCTCTAGGGCAACCCCTTGGCTGCACCATGGTGCTGGACCCACTGGAGTTTTAAGATGCTACAGGAGTCCCTGTTTAAAGGTTTTTTAAAAAATAACAGTTTCCATCTGACACACATTTAGATGCAATGAAGCATATTTGTTTCAAAATGAGTTAAATAACTTCTTACCAAAAATATATATTAAAAGTAAGATTCATTTTTTTGGAGAGGATGTAGTCTGCTGGTTCTCAAAGAGAATGACCCACTTCTTCCCTTACCATCCCCCATAGCTTACTTCAGGGACAATGGGACTTCAATTTAAAGTAAGTAGAAGTGTTTTACTTTTTTTTTAATCTATACAGTTCCTGCTAAGTGCTAGGTATTACGCTGGCACCGTGCTGGGCACTTTGCATATGTTGCTTATTAAACCCTCACAGGCCACCCAATGATATTCAGAAGTGAATCCCTGACACGTGGGAACCTCATCTTAGACAAGTGTGTGCAGGGGGCCATGAACAGACTTGCGTTCCAGGCCTGAGTGGGTTGTGAAATCTCAGGGAAATGATTCACACTGTGAAGGTAGTAAGTAAGGTGTAGTGGTAAGGACTAGACTCTGAACTCAAACAGCCTGTGTTTGAATCCCAGCTCCAGTACGTTCTAACTGGGTGACATTAGGCAAATTACTTAACTTCTCTGTGCCTCAGTTTCCTCATATGTTAAATTGAACTAATAATACTCACCCCCTTGGGCTGTTGTGAGGTTTCTATGATGCTGTGTATGTCACATCCTGGCTGATACCAAGTTGGCACTCATTAAGAGGCCATGCCCAGCTTCTCCATCTGTTGAAGAAGTAAATTTTGTGTGGAAAGGTGATAGGTGATGGGTGCGCATTTTGGAAGTGAACATTCTGTCATAGCTAACAAAGGCTAGTTCTTGGGACATGCTGAGACTTTAGGGTGGGTCAGTCAACAGGGAGGGTGCAGAAGCCCCTGAGTGTCTGCTGTACCTTCCATTTACATTTCTATCATGTCACTTTCTGCTTAACCTCCTGCAACATTCCCAGCTCATTTAGAATAAAAATCCAGACAACCCAATCCTGTCTCTGACTGCTTTCCAAACTTATCTGCTTCCCACTTTTCCTCTTCACTCTCTATTCTCCAGCCACACTGGTCTTCTTTCTGTTCCTTGTACTGTCAATGTTTTTCCCACCTCAGGGTCTTTGCACTAACACTACCCTCTGCCTTGCACATTCTTCCCTTATATCGTAACATGACTGGCTCAGAGGACCTTCCCTGACCAATCTACCTCTAAAGTGTCCCTTACCCAACGCTCCTCATCACATCACCCTATCGTCTTTGTAGCCCTTAACATTGTTGTTGTTGGGTGCTGTTGAGTTGGTTTTGACTCAGAGTGACCCCGTGTGACAAAGTAGAACTGCCCCATTGGCTGTAATCTTTACGGGAGAAGATCACCAGGTCTTTTCTCCTGAGGGGCTACTGGGTGGGTTTGAACTGCCAACCTTTCCGTTAGCAGCTGAGTGCTTAACTGTTGTGCTACCAAGCCTCCTTTATAGCCCTTAATACTTCTGAAATATCTTACTTGTATCCTCGTTCACTGCTTGTCTCCAAACTGCTAGAAAATAGACACATGAGAACAGGAATTGTGACTATTTGCTCATTTCTCTATCCCCAGATTCATAGAAAACAAACAAACAAGCAAACAAATAAAAAAGCCCAAATCCATTGCTAGCAAGTTGGTTCCAACTCATGGTGGCCCCATGTTTTACAGAGTAGAACTGCTCCATAGGGTTTTCTTGGTTGTAATCTTTACAGAAGCCGATTGCCAGGACTTTCTTCCATGGCGCAGCTGGGTGGGTTTGCACCGCCAACCTTAGGTTTTAGTAGCAGATCGCAAACGATTTGTGCCACCCAGGGACCTTAGATTCATAGTAGGCACGCAATAGGTATTTTTTAAATGAATACTTTACCTCCATCCTCAATATGACTACAGCAAGCCTGGAAAAACAGTTTTGAACTTCCTGGTTTGTGATTAGGTGTAGTAGAGGAAATGGGTGAGGCTTTATTTTTCCTTTAAATCAATTTACTGATCTTGAGGAGCCTTCTTCCATCCTAACAGATCCTCAAGATTGGGGAGAGCCCGTTGATTTATTTCATAAGTGATCTTTGTTTTCCCAGACCTGCCCACACTGAATAATTACTTGCTTTTGTGGGCTGAGAATGTCTTTCTGCTGTTCCATCTGGTGAGTTTGTTTTGTTTGTTAATTAGCTATTAATTGCAAGGGCTCCTGGGGACTGGAGGTGAGGAGAGGCCACAGAGGTGGACCAGGGGAGTCTGGGGCAAGTGAGGACCCCAGGCTAGAATGAGGATGACCTCACTGGGCACTGAGCTAATTTATTTCAAATGAAGTCATGTCCGGATAGCCCGTGAGTCCCTAGGATGATGAGGGATTTTATTAATTAAGTCCCGGAAACACTGTGGCTTAATTTCCAACAGTGGGGCTGCAGTTGGTGGGTGGGAGCTGCCAGCAGCTGTGACAGGGGCTGTCTTTGAAGGAATACACCACAGGCACAGGGAAGGCTGAGAGGGAGAGGATGTTCAAAGGCAGGACCCTTGTAGCAGTCCCCTCGCCCTGGTGCATTCCTTTCTTCCCTCCTTCCTCTGTCCCTTTGCTTTCTCTATGGGCCAGCTCCTGCCCTTGGGAAGATCCTAGTTTGGCAAAAAGATAATGACCCTAAATTATTTGAAGGGAATTTCAGGAACAGGACCCCTATGCCCCCAGAGGCATAAGCTGGAAACTTCCATCGTGATTTTCATCTACCTTTTCTTCACCTCCCCCAACGCCCGTCACCTCCATCATCTCGTCCATCTCTAAGGCCCAGAGAGTTTGCCTCTGAAGCATCTATCTCTTGAATTTGCCCACGTCTCCCCATCTCCTCCAGCAGCCCTACTCTTGCCCCCTACCATCTCTCTCTCTCTCCTGGGAGACCTCAATAACCATCTTGCAGGTCTCCTTGCAGCCACTCTTGCAATTCTTTCTCCACACAGCACCCTGCATGATCTTTCTAAGATGTATGTCTGATCATGTCACGCCTTGCTTTAAATCCTCCAAACCAGAAACTAAACCACTTGTCACTGAGTCGGTTCTGACTCATTGAAACTCCATGTGTTGCAGACTAGAACTTGGCTCCATAGGGTTTTCAAGGCTGTGATCTTTTGGAAGCAGATCACCAGGCCATTCTTCTGAGGAGCGTCTGGGTGGATTTGAACCACCAACGGTACCCAGGGACACCTTAAAACTCTCCAGTGGCTTTTAATTTCCTTTAGAGAAAGACAAACTCCTTTCCAAGGCCTGCTGACCTCCGTAGCCCCATCTCCTACCATCTCAATCTCTTGAGTTTGCCCACGTCTCCCCATCTCTTCCAGAAGGCCCACTCCAGCCCCCTACCATCTCTCTCTCCTGGAAGACCTCATAACTGCCTTGCAGTCTCCTTGCTGCCACTCTTGACCCTGTGTGTAATAATATGTTTGACTGTCAGACTCCCCTCCCTGTGGGGACAGGGACAGGAACTGAGACTGTCTTGCACACTGCCATGCTTCTAGAGCGTGCACAGTGCCTGCCACATAGTTGATGCTCAACAAATATTTATTGAATTGCATTAAATGGGCGCTATGATGGACAGAGCACAGTGGGGTTAAAAGGTGGGGGAAATTTCAGTTTTCTCTTTAGTTTTACATATTTTGCCCAAGTTTTATACACACATAAAGAGTCAAGAAGGTCTATAGGTTTTGTTACAAGTCCCTCCAGCAGTTTCTCCGCCTCCATTTTCTCTTCCATAGAGGCAGCCACCTTGCTCTCTTTTAGCAGATTTTGATATTGACCTCCGTGTCTCTTCAAAACACGTTTCCATTAGTATTTCTTGCTTTTTCCGGTTTAGGCATTGTCTGTTGATTTCCCCCAGGAAAGGTGAGGATTTAGCTTTCTCTCCTCTACCTGCACCCACCACACTCATACCTCCTTCTCACCCACCCCCATCTTCTCAGCATAGTTATATTATAATTTTAAGATCAATGTTAAACACTTATATTATTATGGCTATGCAGACACTCTTCTAGAGGGTTAGTGAAAAAGAGGAAGACCCTCAATGAAATGGCTTGACACAGTGGCTGCAACAATGGGCTCAAACATAGCAACGGTTGTGAGGATGGCGCAGGACCCGGTAATGTTTCGTTTTGTTATACATAAAGTTGCTAAGAGTCAAAGGTGACTTGACGGCACCTAACAACAATAACAAACACTCTTCACAACTGAGCCAGGTAGTAAACTATTATTACTTTTCCTTTACCGTACAACTTTTAATTTTCCCAAAGTTAATATTTTTCTTTCTTTCTTTTTTTTTAAAGTTAGTGTTTATCATTAGTTCAACTCCAAACTCCCTTCCATTGCTGATCACCTATTAAGACATTCAGACACATCAGATATTCATTCCATCAGTCTCTGCTTCCAGGAAAAGTCTGTCCCAGTGCCCATGACTTGCTCCAGTCTGGTGTGGTTGCCCTCCATGCCTAAGGCACAGCTGCTCTCCCTTCCCCATCATATTGAGGATTTTCTGTTAGTCACTCCTGGATTGGATTTCCTGCCTTCTGATCTCAATTCCTCCTATTTCTTGGTTTACATACTCATTTTGGTGGAGTACCTTCTCTAATTGTGTTCTGAAAAATGATACATGAGAGGTAAAAATTCTGAAGACCTTTAATGTACAAAAATATCTTTATTTTGCTCTCACACTTGATTAACAATTTGGCCGAGAATAGATGTGTTGTTTGGAATTCATATTCCTTCATAATTTTGAAGCTACTAAGAGGACTTGAAGCACTTTCTGATGAAGATCAAAGACCACGGCCTTAGTATGGATTACACCTCAACATAAAGAAAACAGAAATCTTCACAACTGGACAAATAAGCAACATCATGACAAATGGAGAAAAGATTGAAATTGTCAAGGATTTCATTTTACTTGGATCCACAATCAACACCCACGGAAGCAGCAGTCAAGAAATCAAAAGACGTATGTATTAGGCAAATCTGCTGCAGAAGACCTCTTTAAAGTGTTCAAAAGTGAAGATGTCACCTTGAAGACCAAGTGCGCCTGACCAAAGCCATGGTATATTCACTTGCCTCATGCATGCGAAAGCTGGACAATGAATGAGGAAGACCGAAGAAGAACTGACGCCTTTGAATTGTGGTGTTGGCGAAGAATATTGAATATACCATGGACTTCCAAAAGAATGAACAAATCTGTCTTGGAAGAAGTACAACCAGAATGCTCCTTAGAAGCAAGGATGGCAAGACTGTGAGCATAGCAATGATTGTGGGCATGGCTCAGGACCGGGCAGTGTTCGTTTTCTTGTACGTGGGGTTGCTATGGGTCAGAGGCGGCTTGACGACACCTAATAACATGGAGTAAATGGTCTTCAAGATGGCCCACAAGATTCTCACCTCTTGGCATTCATGCACTGTTTAGCTCCCTCTCACATTTAATGGGGCTGACCTGTATAGTCAATAAGATATTAGAGAAATTATGATCATAAAAGACACTGTGGCTTATGCCTCCTTCTCTCAGGATGACTTTTTTCTGGGGGAAGCCAGCTGCCATGTTGTGAGGACACTCAAGTAGCTCTTTGGAGAGGTCTACATGGTGAGGAACTGAGGCCTCCTGCCAACAGCCAGTATCAACTTGTCAGTCATGTGAGTAAGGCATCTTGAAGTGGATCTGCCACCCCAGTCAAGCTTTCAGATGACCGCAACTCCAACTGACATTCTGATTACAATCTCCTGAGAGACCCTGAGCCAGAACTGCCCAGCTAATCCACTCCCAAATTCCTGATCCGCAGAAAGTGTGTGAGAAATAAATGCCTATTATTGTTTTAGGCTGCTAGGTTTTGGGTTCATTTGTTATGTAGCAATAGATAAATAATATATACTGCTCCGTTGTCTTCTAGTTGTTGAGAAGTCTGAAGAATTTCTGATTTCTTATTCTTTATTTGATCTGTTTTGTTTTTTCTCTCTGGAAGCTCGTAGGATCTTTTGTTTGCATCCAGTATCCTAACATTTCATTCAGATATGCCTTATGTGAGCCTATTTTCATCCTGTCTATGAACTTTTTCAGTGGAAACTCAAGTTCTTCAGTTCTGGGAAATCCTCTTGAATAATTTCAGTGACGTCTTCCCCTCCATTGTCTTTGTGCTCTCTAGGACTCTTACCATGTCGATGGTGGACCTCCTTGACTGAGTCTCTACCTTTCTCATCTTTTCTCTCCTATGTTTTTGTTTTTTTTCCTGTTGTCTTTTTACTATATATATTTTTGGGACATCCCTCTTTATATTCTAACTTGTTTTGTTTGAAACACTGATGGATTTTTAATTACTAAGATCCCCTTTTATGTGATCTGAATGTTCCTTTTTATGTTATTCTACATTTGTCTTGAGGAGCCCTGGTGTCACAATGGTTAAGCATTCAGTTGCTAACTGAAAGGTTGGCGGTTTGAACCCTCCCAGCGGCTCCATGGGAGAAGGACCTAGCGATCTGCTCCTGTAATGATTACAGCCTAGAAAACCCTATGGGGCAGTTCTACTCTGTCACATGGGGTCACTATGAGTCGAAGTCAACTGGACAGCACCTAACAGCAGCACATTTTGTCTCATACAATCTCTTTTCTGATCTCTCTGAGGAATATGTATATTGATATTCCTCAGAGAGAGATATAATATTACATATATGTATATATGAGATGTATATAATAATGA
>NW_004443944.1:23312801-23351106 GCF_000243295.1 Trichechus manatus latirostris
ATAGATATATATGCCCACACATACACTTTCTTTGGTAACATATTTATTGAGATATAATTCACATAACATGTAATTCATCCATGTTACATGTACAATTCAATGATTTTTAGTCTATTCACAGAATTGTGCAACCATCACCACAATGCATTTTAGAACATTTAGAACATTTTCATCATACTGAAAATGAATCCCTCAATCCCCTCATCTCACCCCCAGCCCTAGGCAATCACTAATCTACTTTTTGTCTCTATATATCAGCCTATTCTGGACATTTCATTTAAGTGGAATAATACCTTTTGTTTGAATAGCTTAGTTTCTGTTTTCTCCTAGTTGCACCCTGCCCTGCATTTATTTGCTTTTCTCTCTATCTTCCATGTGAGGGCCTAGTCTCACATGTCTGTTGATCCTCAGTTGTCTATACTAATTAAAGAGTGCAGTACTAACAAACTAATTGGATACTTTGAGTGTGTGGTAAGGCTTGTTGGCTCTAAACTTCTCCATAGGGTGATCTGTGGGTCATTTGGTAGAGCAACCTCAGAAGTCATCATATTTAGGTCTCTCTTTTGGGGCTTGGTAGATTCTTACAGAAGATTTTTCCAGTCTTCTACTTGAAGGTGAGGGTCAATATTCTGAGAGCCAAGTGGAAGAAGATCATGGAGAGGTCTCAATATCTAGCATGCATAAGTTCACTGGATCCCCCTCTTTTCAGTAAGGAATCTTGATCTTAACAGTGCCCGATGTCTTTATTATAGACATCCTTTGTCATATATTCTCTGGAGAAAAATTCTGTACTCATCTGCTGAGATGGGGCAGGCATAACTGCTTCTTTGTGAAAGAGGATGGGAGAAAATTAGGGGTCTGACTACTTCTTGAACAAATTTTCAACCAATTTTATATTTAGTCAACAAACATTCATATAACCATTAGTATATGGCAGATACTTTTTAAAGCTTTTTAAGAATAAATTTCCTTTCTTTTAGATCTTCTTTTACCCCTAGCTTACAGTGGTACTTGGAGCCTCCAATTCCTAAGCCTTTTGGAAATTTGAAGGTGAATCAAACTGGGTCTCAGCTTTCCCCACTCTTGGCTTAGAACTCAGTTTTCTTGGGTATATTAGTTTGGGTCCTTCAATAAGAACCTTCTTTAACAAGCAAACATTGCCTGATGTTCCTTCTGTAAACAGCCATGTGCTGGGTTCTAGGGACACAAGACTTTGTAGGGGAGACAGACAGACAACAAAGGGAGGACTGAGGAGCCATGTGAGCCCAGGAAGACTCAAGCCCTTATGATACTTGAAAAGGTGAGCAATATCATGGCCCTCCATTCTATAGTTGAGAAAATTGGGGCTTGAAGAGGTCACATGATGTGCCCAGAGTCCCTATAGAGTTATTTCCCCTATATAGCAAGCAGTGTCTTCAAAGCCTGCCCAGTAATGTCATAGCAGAAGCAGTAGACTATAGACCCATTCTCAGTGACCATTGCTCCTCTCTTCCTACCTGCAGAAGGACCGCAAGTATCAGTGATCCTGGAGGGATGGAGAATGCCTCAAACATTCAGATGGGCCTATGTGAAGTGGGGAAGGAGGGTAGAGATAATTCTAACCTTTCTCTTTCTTCACCTGCAGGACTGTGACTTCCATGTCCATAGGCCCTGGGCAGGGTGGTACCCACAGATAAGGTCTTTGGGGAGATCACTGGGGCTTTCCTCCTTGGCAGAGCTGACCAGTGGGGCTGGGTATGTGTTCTGGGCTGTCAGGAAGAGTTATCTCCAGACAGCCCCTTGCCCTGCGCCTTCTCCTCCGCGGTCCCCTCCTAATTCATTTTCCGCCTTTAATGTACTGTTGTGAAGCTTCGTCTCCCATTAGGGCCTGTAATGTGCACCAATTCCCTTCAGCTTGACTGCCCTTAATAGGCAGCGTAAATAGAATTTAGTGTGGCGTGCACTAACATCTCTATCCATTGTCCAGAGATTAAATACATGCCATCGATGGTTCATGCATCATCAGCCTCGAGCCCAGCTTCATAGCTCCCAACCAAAGGAGGATATTAAATTAATTTGCAGGTTGCTTTAGCAAAACCTAACAAAAAAAAAAAAAACTCCATGGGAGAAGAAGGGGCAACGTGATGCATCTGCTCACCATCAGTCATGGGCGGCGGGAGTTGTTAGAGACCAGGAATGGGGCTTACCCATCCTAGGCTGGGTCCGTCTGAGGGCCACACTGCTGGACTGTCTCCTTCCACTTTGGTTCCCAGGCCTTGACCTATGGTCAGCCCTTCTTTCAGCTTTGGAATCAGCTCTCCAATCTGAGAGTTGGAGTGAGGAATGGAGAATGGGGTGAGAGGACTGTGGGGACTGAGTTCAGAATTCAGGGGCCACTTCCCCCATCTTAGGGGTAGAACCAAAGGGATAAGAAGGGAAATGTCCCCGTGGTCCTGGTTAGGAAGGGCCCTGAATCCTCTCTTTGGATCATTTGTGTTCCTCTGTCATCCCTTCTTGTTGGCGGCCCTGCCTGGATAGGTGCAGAAGTCTGGGGATGTAGAAAATAGACCATGAGATAGTGGGGGTGAGGGTCAGTGCAGACCTATCTCTGGGCCCAGATACGGCAGTTACTTGCCTTTTTGCGTTGGACGGTGTCATTGGCCACTGTTTCATGGAGGAGACAGACCTGCAAATAGACAATGATGATCCACATGCAAGGGCTTTGGAAGCACAGATAGCAGCTTACACTGGCTTTAGGGGTTATCTTGGCAGAGTAGGGGGAAAGGGGAGTTCCAGGCAGAGGAATTGGAGGTGTTACCTTCACGATATCGTCAGAGAACAGTGGGGAGTTCCGAGTGGCTGGAGAGCCTGGTTAGCATGGAGAGACCAGAGATGAGGCTGGGAGGTGTCACTAAGAATGATGATAAGGAACAGTGGGGAGTTCTAAGGGCCTGGAGAGCATGGAGAGACTAAGGAGAGACTAGAGTTGAGGCTGGGAAGTGGGTGTTGCTGGGTTAGGAGAGTGAACCTTCATGTGTACGCAGTGGGGAGCCATGGAGGGAATTTCAGCAGGAGAGCCCACTGTTTGGATTGTGTTTGGTGGAGCTCATTCTGAGGCACTGTGAAGGAAGCTATCCATGGGGTTAGGATGAAGGCAGGGAAACATGGGGGAGCTGTTGCATGAGTCTCCGGGAGAGGTGATGGGGTTGAGACTGTGGCACCGGTGGTAATGGGGTGATAAGATGATGGACCAATCCTGGCCTGAAAGTCTCTGAGACAAAGGAAGAAGAGGTCCCATCCATCCTCTGGTTTCTGGCATGGCTGGGAAGGAGAAACTGAGTCTTTGTGCTCAGCTGGGCATTGGGAAAAAATGCTGATCCCAGATCCCTGTCCTGTGGGCTCTGTCTGACTAGAGGCAGGCCTCAGGGTGAGAAGTGGCAGGTCAGAGGTGTTTGGCTCACTTGGGCATAAACTGAACAGAAGCAGCCTCCAGCTGGTGAATGGGCCAAAGGGGACAGTCTCTCAACAGGGTTAGGGGCAGGAATGGCAGATACATGAGAAACATGCCACCTCCCTCCAAGTCATTGCCCTGACAGACATCACTAATCAATCAATCAATGCACTTTTCCCACTGGGGGGCAACATAGTACACTAAGGCAGCCACCACTAATGGACTGGATGTTAGCACAGGAGAGTTCTGAATTGACTGTTCAATTGGGAACAGTTCTGTCTAACCTGGGGCATCACTGGTAGACTGGACATGACCATCAAGGATGACCTGAACTTGCCTGTGTCCATTTTTCCTGATAGAACCTGCTAGAACCAGCCAATTACCTCTTTACCTCCAAACCAGGGTCTTGTTTCTTCCCAGACTTGGTGGGTGCAAGGACCCTTTCCTCTTCTCAGATCTTAGCAGATCCTTCCAGTTCATGGTCCTGTCCTTCCCTACATTGTGGAAATGTGGTAGATCCAGTGCTAGAGGCTTTGGAGGCCAGACTTTGGAGGTGAAGGGGAGAGCCCTCAGCAATGTACCAGACTCCACTGAGGGCTGCCGGCTTCTCCCTGGAGTGCCCCCTCCACTTGTGGCCTCTACTCATGGTGGTTTATTAATAGCTTTTAACATGATCATTTGTACTAACTGAAAATGAGAGCAATGTTAATATGCCCCTTACATTTCACTCCTTTTTTATTTAAAAAAGATGCTAAAAGCATTTATCGAGTAGTTTCTGGGGAAAAGAAATAAAAAGGTCTCCCCTCTGGACATTACAATGGCATAGTCTCCTACTAGCACCCCATGGTGAGGGGTTCTTGCAGTTCATTAGTGTGATTTAAGGTGTCCAGGTGACTCCGTTATAAACCCATCAGTAGGAGCTGCTCAGAGACATCCTTCACTCACTGGCAAGCCCAGCTTGGTCCTGAAGGTGGAGAATGGTGAGAGGGTATCAGGCCGTTTGGCTGAGACCCCTTCACCATGTGGTCTGGGTGTGAAGGTAGTGTGGGCATAGCTATGGGAGTGACTGGATTCCCCACCACCTCATTCTTTCTGGTGAGGATATAAAGGCCTAGGAGAGAAAGGCCTGATTGGCCTAGTTTGGGGTTTGTGCTCATCTCTTGGTCAAAGAGGACAGCTATGCTGTCATCCTCCATTTGCTCTCCATCTTGCCCCCAGTTTCTTTCTCTGCCCTTCTCTGGACCCCCTCTCTGCCCTGGACTTGCCCTTGGAGTTCCAGTTGGTTTTGGCCAATGGGAGGCATTGTCAGGCGATCAGAGGGTGGAAGATGAGAGGCTGGGGTCTTTCTTCCCCATTCACTTCCTGCTTTGGTGTTGTGTCTCTAACAGCCATTGTCCCGCTAGGACTCTTATCTCCTGCCGGACAGCCCCTCTCCATAGCTCCAGCTCTCACTTCAGCCCTAAGTTTCCCACTGCTGCTAGTTTCCGGTGCCTCAACAGCCCTTGTTTGCTTCTTTAACACTGCCTGCACCTCTGTATTAGCCCCTCATTAAAACTCTTCACTGGTGCATCTCTATTACTAGTCAATGATCAGATACAGCCTGACCCTGACAGCAGGAAGTGCAGTCCTGGAGGTGAGAAAGGGACCCAAGAGAGGCAGGAACAAGGCGTGTGTATGTCAAGAGTGGGCCTCGGGGGTGTGGGGGGAAGGAACTGAGCTTTAGGTGACCGGGAATGGTCACCTCTCACTATGCCCTTGGGCAAGGCGCTATAGTCTTCATTGTCTCAGTTTTCTCATCTTCAGAATGGGGAAGATAATGGCAGTCTACCTCACAGGGGTTAGTAAGATCAGTAAGGATCCTGGCAGGAAATAGCTGGCATTCTCAAAAGCATTTCTCTGAAAAGGACATAATGACAATGTGGACAGGATTAAGGGATGGTGAGGTACACCTGGTCTAACAACACCAGGAAACTATTACTACCCCCTCCGCCACCAGCCTGAAGGGGGAAGGGAGGGAAAGGTGTTTCCAGATGCCTGTGAGCGTTGGAATCATGGGACCCCTCCCTCCTCTCCTCACCCCGAGCTGTAGCTGTAGAGGAAAGCAGCCATGGCTAGAATTGCGACAGGCAGGGCTGGATTGAGGGAACAAGTAGCCCAACCTGTCTCTTTCTGTGCCCTTTAATCTCCTGCAGGTGCTGCTCACTGCCAGAACCAACCCACAGCTGGAGGGCAGGGGAGGCCGGGTGCACAGGCGGCAGAGATCAGCTTCCCAGACAGGGCACATGTTAGCAAAGGTTGGAGAATAGATAGGGACAGTGGGGTGAGGCTGGCAAATGGAGAGCAACCAGCAGTTAGGAGATGAGTGAGTGAATATTTGTACTTACCATGGTGCCCAGCACATAGTAAATCTTTGGTAGATGAAACCCTGGGCTATACTCCGAGGGTACAACACACATTAGATAGACCTCTGCAGCCCTTCCTAGGCCCCAGGCTCTTTTAGGAACTGTTGAGGACTAGCCTGGACTGACTGTGGTATCGTTCCACTTGGGAGACTTTAGCCCAGGGTGGCCTCCTGCCTGCACCCCCATATCACAGACTTATCCAGTGGAAGCCCATTCTGAGTTTCTCTGCCCTTGTCCAGCAGCTGACACAGCCACCTGGCTTCACCCTTTCCCTTCCTCAGCCCTGCTCTGTCTCTCCTGCCTCCCCCATTTCCACATCTCACACCCTTTGGCTATGACCAGAGCAGTAGACCAGAGGCTGGGAGACCTTGAAAGCCCTGTCTGGAAGAAGAGAGGTCCAGCCTCTGTCCTGCCCTCAGAGATTCCTCGAAGTGAACTTTCTCATGATGCACTGAAGGGATAGTCCTTTGCTTTTGGGAGTCGCTTCAATGCAGCCCTGGAGAGATGAGATGGAGAGCCCCAAAGGGGCTCCTGTGAGGTGGGTGGTCCTAGCTGCCTAAGGGGTGCCCCACCAAAGGACCCAGGGTCAGAGGGAGTACCGGGGAGGAGGGGGAAGCAGACGGAATCCAGGAGGCAATATTTCAAGAGCTTTCCTGCTTCGTCTTCATGGCTCTGACCACTGTGCTGCCCCTGCAGTGGGAGGCAGCTTTCCGCACCCCGGGGCCCATCAGCTCCACCCCGAAGGGATCTAGGGGGATGGTGCTGTAAGCTGGGACCAGAGGCCTTCTCTGGGAGATGGGGAATGGGCCTGGGCTGAGCTCCTGGGGCAGGCACAGGGAGAGCTAGGTTACTAGTTCTCCCCACTCCCACCTCCATCCATGGCTGGCTTCAGTTTGTCCTGACACCCTAACCTGGGTTGCCAGACAGCAGACAGGATGCCCAGTTAAATTTGAACTTCACATAAATAATGAATTGCTTAGTATAAGTATGTCCTAAATACTGTATGGGACATACTTAAATAAAACAATAATCCATTGCTTATCTAAAATCCAAATTTAACTGTGTGACCTTTATTTTTATTTGTTAAATCTGGCAAATCTGCCTCCAGACCATCTCTGGCCCACACCTGCTACTTCCACTGGCTCCCAGAGGTTGAGGTTTCATTATATCCCCTCATCCCCCTCCAGTAATCCGCTTGAAAGTGAACTCCAGGCTCCAAGCTTGAAGAGATCTGAGTGGGGCCATTTCAGGCCCATGAAACTTCCAGGCACTTGCGGGCTGAACTCTGGCTCCTATCGGCCTTTGCCAGGGTTAGGGATGGTAGCAGTGCGTGGAAAGGGGCCAAACCGTGGCTATGACAACACAAATGTCCTGTCCCCCTGCAGCTGTCTCTGGAGGACCTGGGGCATGAAATGAGCACATAGGGACCCTGTGCTCAGCACTTGAATTGCCTTGTTTCATTTCATCCTCCAACAGCCCTAGGAGGCAGGTGCTAATAATATCTTTTCGTAAATTTGGAAACCAAAGCACAGAGAGGTTAAGAAGTGGCCCAAGGTCACACAGCTAATAAGTGGTAGAGCTAGAGTTTGAATTCAGGTCTGACTGCAGGGCTGAGCTCTCAACCACAGTACCTGTCTGCCTGCCTCCCCTCCCAGGTTTTGGCCTTCCAGCTCCTGAGGGCGTCATCTGGCCTGGGGGTCACCATGTGGAGGGAACTGCAGCTTGGAGATGAGTTGGCTTGGGAACATATTCCACATGACCCCCGCCCCCCCCCCACGTTGTCTCCCGCCCTGTGCAGCTGTGTAATGAGTCCACATCTGTCACCACCACATGTTGCTCAGCATTACGCAGATGTAAAGTCTCAATTTTTTTAATTAGCAGCAACACGAAGTCTATCTTAATTTTCTTCTCCCCTCCCTCTAATAAACGTGATATTAACAAGGTTACACGTCTGCGTTTTCGCTGGTGTAATTGAATCAGGTTGCAGATTTGATTAGTGGGTGTGGGGTGCGGGGGATCTGGTCAGGCTGAGGGGCTGGGGGAAGGAAGGGACTGGGTACGAGCCATGGATTTTCCTAGGGATGGGGTGGGGCTGGGGCAGAGAAGGGGAAAGACAGACAAAGACACGCAGAGAAAGAAGGGAAAGAGGAAAGCTAGAGGAGAGAAGAGGAAGGGAGAGAGGGAGAGAGACAGACACAGAAAGACAGAGAGAAAGGTGGGTGAGTCAGAGAGAGGGACAGAGAATAAGGCACAGAGAGAGGGGGAAGGGGGAAAGGGGGAGTGAGGGAGCGAGGAATCGAGGGGGCCGAGACAGAAAGAGAGAGAGAGAGACAAAGAGGGGGAGACAAAAACACAATGACATAGGGAGTGGAGAGAGAGAAAGAGAGCGAGAAAGACACACACACACACACACACACACACACACACACACGAGTGAGCAGTAGACAAAGAGAGAAGAAGACAGGGTTGCAGATGGACAAGAAGAACTGAGCAAGGAGGCAGACAATGCCTTGTCCCCTGCTTAGCCATTGTTGCAGAGACACCTGGCAGGACCTGGCTGCAGATGGAGGCGGGACGGGCAGCCACAGATCCTCCCAGCCTGTATGGCTACTGCTGAGCCTGGGAGCTGCAGATTGGTCCTGGTCCTGGCTCTGGGTGCCTGGGGGTAAATCAGCTCCCATCTCTGGACCTCTGTTTCTCTATCTCTGAAAAGTGGTAAGTTCCACTCCCTGCCCTGAAAGTCTAAAAGTCTCTGATGCCCCAGGCCCCATCTGGGGTACCTTGGAGGGGAAAGTGGCAAAGGTCCTGAACCTTACAAAAGCCCCATTTTGGAGACTCCAGGTCTGAGATGGTCCCTGGAAGCCTCCCTTGTGAAAGTGTACCGGGAGTGAGGTGTAAACCGGTGTCTGTGTCGGGAATGGGGCCCCTCACCTCCAGCAGTGGTGTCCCTGGGCATCCCCGCACTGTCAGTGGCTCCCCGCGGGTAAACCCAAGGCTCTGGGTCATGCAGTCCCTGCTCACTGCCCTGTCCCTCTTCACTACGCTCTCCACCCTGGATCACCAGCTGTTGCGCGCACCTCATGCTCTTTCTGTCCTCTGCAGAGGGCTCCCACAGTTCTTTCTGCACGGGGTGCCCTTCCCCACCTTCTCTGCCCCTTCTTCTGTTAAGTCTTAACTCAAATGCCATTTTCCATTTGGAACTTTCCCTGACAGACTGAGAAACTACTGGCTTCTTCCTCTGTGTGATCACACACACACACACACACACACACGCACACACATTATGTGAGTCTCCACCTGCTGTTTCTACCATGACACCTGGCTGGCACCTGGTGGGTACTTGGAGTGTGCGTGTAAGTGTGAGCAGTGTGTGCAGGAGGCCATGGCAGTGCCGCATTCCTGCTGTGACAATTCTTCCCACTGATGACTCGTCCCCAGGGCCTTGGGAGTTGCTGAGAAGCTTCTGTCAAGGGGCAGTGGCTTTTCCCCTTTTGCTTAAATGAGATATGAATAATTGATTCTGCTCCTGAATAATTAATCAGATATTCAATAAGGAAAGTAATTGTTTGGCACATCCCCCATGGATGGCCTGGCTCAGCCGTCACCGCATGAGGGCTGGGAGGCTGGCAGTGGTTACCGGCCCGTAAGGAGCCTAGTGCCAGCTGGGGGAGGTCACCTTGTCCGAGCACTTCTGGCCTTCCTGTCCGGCTTGCTGTCCCCTGGGAGGCCACTGCTTGCCTCCATATGCCACCCAAGACTTAGGGTCTTTTGGCCCTCCCGAGTTATCCATTTGTCATGGCTCCTACCTGTCCTTCCCAGCTCCCTTCATTTGATGCTGGTAACTGCATGGCCTGCCAGATACCATTCCCTCCAGAGGATGCTCTGGCCCAGATGCTGGCAAGGAGGGGATGTGGGCAGCCTTACTTCCCCATTGCCAACCCTCCTTACCTGTCCCTCCAGCGTGGGCCTGGGCGGTGACACTGTACTGTGGGGCCAGGCTCCTTAAGGAATTGCAAAGAGGGCGTGTAAGGTGGTTAAGCCACATCACTCTGTTCTGAGCCCGGTTTCTAAGCCAGCCCTACCTTCTTGGCTTTGCCCCTCTTCCAGGGAGCCATTTTCTGCCTCCTCTGTGTGAATCTCCACCCACCCCTCAGGAACGCCCACAACCCTCTGTCTGTAGGACCCATCCCGCTGCCCTGCGGCATGTTTTGCCCAGTCTGGGTTTGAGGGAAAAGCTCCCTTGGGGGCTCCAGCAGGCCAGCAATGATGGCCTTGTATGCCCCAGTTCTCACTAACAATTTGGGGGGCTCTGGGGCCCAAGTCTGTCCTTGGCTGGTGTTGGCTCTCCCAGTGGAGTCCGGTTTGTGATTTTCTTTATGAGTTTCACATACTTCTGTGTACCTGTTTGACCAATCACATGTACATATACCACATACATCAAACACACAACACACATGCCCCCTAAATGCTCACACACACACACACAAACCACCCAAATACATACACTATGCAAACACACACACTAGACACACAGAAACAAAAACAAACCACACCTGTGGGCACATACATCACACACACTACACAAACACACACTCAGAAACACACAAACACAAACCATACCTGTGGGCACATACATCACACACACTACACAAACATACACTCAGAAACACACAAACCATACCTGTGGGCACATACATCACACACACTACACAAACACACACTCAGAAACACACAAACACAGACCATACCTGTGGGCACATATATCACACACACCACATACAGATTACACAGACATACAGACCACGGAAACGACAGATATACACACAGACACATACCACACATACAGACACATATATCACACAGCCAGACAGATTTCACATAAACATATACTCAAACCATTTAAACACACACACACCACCCAAACACACACCACAGACGCTCACAAGTAAACACAAACATGCTGCATGTATATCACACACATCACACAAACATATACTCAAACCACTCAACACACACACACACCCCACAACCTACCCAAAAACGTACGCCAGATATTCACTAGTAAACACAAACATGCCGCACATCACACACATCAGACAGACAGACACTCAAACCACAAACACATAAATGCCACACACACAAACCATCCAAACACACACCACACGCACACAAACAAGCACAAACACATCACAGAGATAGCTCACACAAATGGCGCACAATTGCACAAATGACACACCACACAAATACATGTATATCATACACACATAAAAACACAGAGTAGACATATACATACAGCAGACAGACAGACACACACACAGACTATCCAAACATACACGTATTCTCCATACACTACACACACACATTGGACACACACACCACGCATAGAAACACACATAAACATACCACACAAGGACACACAGTATCACAGAAACCACACAAACATGTGCATAACGGAGACATATACCACACAACACAAATGTACCACACGTGTAAACACATATATCACACACCACACACATTACACACAAACATACACATTGATGCATGCACAAACACACAACCACACAATAACACACACCTCTCCCACACAAACACGCACAGCATAAACACACATGCATACTATACACACCCGCACACACCCACACAACACGCATACGCACTGCACAGCCATTCTTCCAGAGGGTCTACATTATACCAACCATGATGAAGATGGCGCAGGGCTGGGAAACATTGTGTTCTGTTAGACATAAGGTCACCGTGAGTTGGAGTCGACTCGGTGGCAACTAACGAGAGCAAGAACACATTAGTCCTTAGAGGCAGACGTTCTAAATCTATCAGGAAGAAGAGGTTTTCTCAACTGCCTCCAAGGCCGATCTCACTAAATCACAGGACTGTGCAGAAGGTTGTTTAGTTCTTTTCCTTCGTCCCTTCTGACGGTACCCCTTCAGGTCTGCTGGAGTGAGGACAGGGCTCATTTCTGGGGCATCCACCTCTTGACAGCACTTCCTCAGGCAGACAAGGAGAAGCATCCAGGCAGCCGCTTTGGAAAGGGCCCTGTGACCCTTGCAGCGGGAACCTTGCTCTCCTGAGAGAAAGAAAATGAGGATCCTTGCTTCCAGATAAAAACCAAGTATGTTGGGTAGCGCTCAGCTCAGCTAGTTACAGAGTATGATGTGGGTGAGTAGAGAGAAAAGAGTCTGTGTGTGCGTATGTGTGTGCACACACATCGATCCCCTCAGGGGCCCAACCAAACCAAAAAGCAAGACCAGTTGCTGTCAAATCCATTCTAACTCATGATGACCCCATGTGTTGCGGCTTAGAACTTTGCTCCATAGGGTTTTCATGGCTGTGAAAGCTGAAGTAGATTCCTAGGCCTTTCTTCCAAGTTGCCTCTGGGTGGGTTTGAAGCAATGACCTTTCAGTCAGGGGCCCTGGCAGCCTCCGATTCACCTATCACAGGCCTCGCCTATCAGCTGCTTTCTGATTCTCTGTGTGTTTCCTAGAGGGCAGGGTTGTAAAGGCCACCGGTGTTTGCATGTGCCCTGGGGGTACCTGGTCTGTGCCTGCTCTCCCAGCCTTGCCAGGCAAACATGCAGCCTGGCCATGTCCGATCATTGGTGGGTGGCTGGGGCTGGACATTGGATTCAGGCTGGAGTACGCAAGGGCAGCTGGGTTGGTCAGCGGATCTGCAATGGAAAACTGCACCAGAGGCACTGAAGCCTCTGCCTGGGTCTGAGACGGCCTGACCAGCCGGTGCTGCATTTATTTATTCAATTGAGTATTTAGGGAGCACCTTCTGCGTGCCAGGCACTGCTTTAAGCATTGGGGCTACGACAGTGAACAAACAGAGGAAACCCTCTGGCCTTGTTCTGGCCTCTTGGGAGCGGGTAGGGGTTGGGTGGCTGGGGAACAGACAGTGATGAGAGAAATCGGTAAAATACATGGTGTGTTGGACAGTGATCCTTGCCAAAGAGAAAAAATAAAGCAGGGAAGGAGATGTGAAATGTCACAGCAGGGGTAATATTTTAGACAGGTCTGTGGCTCAACCAAGGGCCAACGAGAAGAATAAAAACCACTCTGGGTATTTTAAACACACGATTTCACAACCACTCTAGGGAATTCGGGGGCAGTGGAGGTCCCATGACAGAATTCTCCCCTTCCATGTGGAAGACCTGGGCTTGATCCCTGGCCAGTGCACCTCATGCACAGCTACCACCTGTCTATCAATGGAGGTTTGCAAGTTGCTATGCTACTAAACAGGTTTCAGCAGAACTTTCAGACTAAGACAGACTAGAAAGAAAAACCTGGTCATCTACTTCCAAAAATCAGCCGATGAAAACCGTATGGATCACAAAGGTCCAATCATGTTGTGCGTGGGGTTGCCATGAGTTGGGACCATCTCGGTGGCAGCTGTAAACAACAACTAGGGAATTTAAATAGGGAATTGCTTACGGTGCTGAGGGAAGAGCTGAGATACCCAACAGGGAATGCAAGGCCACCCAGAAATTGGCACCACTAGTATCCAGAGCTGCTATCACACCTGGCCCTGGAGGAACACATCCTGGGCAATAGCCATCCCTGGTGGTGGCTTTCCTTGGTCCAGCCCTCCAGCTGTCTTTCATCCTCTTTTTCACTGAAGGCCCCCAGGTGTACACATTGTGGCCGTCAAGAATCACCTGTCTCTTTGGACCTCTGTCTTTATTAGGAAAATAAGGATTATGATACTGAGGCTCTCAAGATGATTGTGAAACAAAATTGGCATCATGGGGTAAAGCTTTGGAGACATGCATTACAGATCTGTTCTCTCAGCCAGCTGCCAAGAATGTCGCAGAGAAAAATCAAAATCAACCTTCAGGGTACCCCAATTTCAGTATGGCAGGTATCCCAGCCTTAAAGCAAGGTCCCCAAACCTGCCGTGATGGGCCAGCACTGAACAAAGGATCTTCCTCGGCATACGCTTGGCTGGAAAGGAATTTGTGGTTGTTTGTTGCTGTTGAGTCGGCTCTGACTCATGGCAGCCTTATGGATAACAGAACGAAACATGTTCTGGTCTGTGCCGTCCTCACTGGGATTGGTATGTTTGGTTTTGCTGGTGTGGTATTGTTGTGCCCAGTGTGTCAGACCATCGCACTGAAGGTTTTCCTCACTTTCGCTGACGCTCTACTTTACCAGCCATGATGCCTTTTCTAGCAATTGGTCTTTCTTGATGATGTGTCCCAAGTAAGCGAGCCAAAGTCTCGCCATCCTCCCTTCTAAGGAACACTCTGTTCTAATTCCAGATTCACATGTCTCTTTCCATGGGAGGTGGCAGCCACTACACCCAGACAGAGCAGTAGTTTTCTGAGGCACTGGGTTTTTGTAAGGAGTTGGGGGCAGGTGGTCAGCAGGCCTGGTGGATGCTGAGGTCAGACCCTGTAGAAGATGCTGTTGATATCCCACACATATCCGCTTGGTCCACCTGAGTCCCCTGCAGCTGCAGACCTTTCCCTTTTGCCTCTCAAGCCCCCATGTCTCTCTTTTTCCATTGCCAAGGGCTTTCTTTGGTATCACAGGAATTAGCTCGGCCTCCAACAGGCACCACTCAAAAGTGTGGAGAAGATAATGCTCTGGGAGCCATCCTCAGCCTGCCCTCAGGAAGGATGACTCTGAAGATGCTCCACATAGTTTCTCAAAGGGTCCCCTGTGGGACTGCACCCCAGTTACCCACAGCCATAACCTACTCAATGACACACCCTTAGCTGGCTTCTCTCTCTCACTTTTGCTGTCTGGGTTCATCTTCCGTATAAACAACCTCTTTCCAAGCCTTTGTCTTAGGGACTTTTTGGGAAACCCACTCTAAAACAGGCTTATCTGCTCCAAGTCTGAGGTGAGGAGGGTAAAAGACTTGAGCTTCTTCCCCTCCTTGCCTCTGCCTCTTAGTGTTCCTTCTGAGAGTCCAGATGCCAAACGTTCTGTTTCCAACCCCAGGAGCACTCCTAATGCTGGGGAGATTAGAACATTTTTGCATCCAAGCCTTTTGTCCCCATCAGTAGAACAAAAATCCTTTGCTACGCCTTGAGTCTGCATGCTTGGTTGGAAAGAATATGGTCAGCGTAGCTGAGACAAAGTCTGTGTTTTCATCCAAGTGTCAGCAGAAACGGTTCTCTTTTCAGTGGTCCAGGTTCCTAGGGGGCTTTAAAACCATCCCAATGGTTAGCCAACCCACGCCTGGCTGCCTGGTTGTCCCCTCTGATTCCAGTTGGAATTCACTGGAAAAGCTCTCAGTGTTCGTTTTTGTGGGTAACGACTTCCCTCCACTACCTACCCTGGTGCTGCCTCTTTGCCAGGGCTGCTGCGTGTGCCTGTGAAGTCTCTGTGCTGCACAACTCCAGAGGGTGCCATTCACACAGATGATGATGGGAATGATACCCCCTAGAGTTGTACAGTGCCCGTTCTGAACAACTGTACACAGCAGCCCTGCTCTTGAAAACAACAGGTCCTGCTGTGCTCTCTGGCTACTGTCTCTCTTTGCCCCTGGATTCTTGCTCTGCTGTGCCTCTTGGCAATAGGGTAGGACAGTAAACTATATTCTGACGAATGGACTTAGAAGGCTGAGAGGACCACAGTCTTCCCAGAAGCCTTGGGGTCTAAAGCGCTTGCCGTTAGTAAGCAGAGGAGGATCAGAGGAACTGGGCACTGGAGAGCGACCAGGAGGGACATCAAAATGGCGCCTCCATTCCCTAGTCGCAGGGAATGTTTCCTCTAGGGCTGACCTTCTGGGACATCTTGACCATCATAGTGCATCCCCAGAATCTTGGCTGCCCCTCTGGGGTCTGGGCTTGTTCCTTGCTCTCCCTGTCCCTGGATCTCAGAGGCTCCTGGAGTGGGCCTGCTGCCTGGCCTTTTTCAGAATTACTGACGGCCAGACCATGAGGCCCTTGGAAAGATTTAGATGAAACCTGGCTGCTGGAACCTTCCAGAAGTGAAGGATGCAGGCAAAGAGGGTGGTAGCATTTAAATCGGGGAGGAGATGCCACCCAGGGCCTATGCTCTGGGTTATTTATGCACGTTCAGAAATGGCTTCATGCATCCAGGTGCAATCCAATGCTTTGTCAATGAAGGCCTCCTCGCACCCCGCCCCCGCCCCTGCCTCTGTTAACATTTACAGTAAATCTATTGCACTGACCATTAAATCTGAGGCCGCCTCGAGCGATCGCTTCAATGGGGCGCTGACAGGCTGAGAGTTAATAATGATGCAGACGCTAACCTGTTTATTGATTTGCTTTTTGTACCCTTCGTTTTCACTCACTCCTTCTCCCTCTCGGAGGAGAAATCTTGGAATTAGTAATCAGGTGACAGCCTCACCCCCCTCCTGTTCCCAGCCGTGTCATCCTGCTTAAACTCGCTGAGATAAATTACCGCTACCTTCCCTGGCCCCTGCCAGCCACTCACTCTCCGGTTACTCAACACAAGATACGTCATCTGTCATTGGTGCCAGCAGACAGAAAAAAACATTAACACAGACATGAGAGGCTTTTAACTTTGACAAGAGGAGTGCAGGAAAGTTTTATATTTAGCCCCTCCAGCAAAGGCCATGGCCAATCCATTAGGGTGGCCTGTCCGATCCCGGGTGCGGTGGGACAGGGCTGGGGCCACGGGGCTGGGAGGACACGGGCATCTCTCCAGCTCTGGCCTAAGAAGCATGGACAGGGGCCCAAGGTGCTCATTGCCTCTTCCTCATCCTCAACTCAGGGGGTGGCAGGACTAACGAACAATTAAGTCATTAGGGGCTGAGGGAAGGACCCAGATGGGGGCCTCTGTTTCTGGGATAAACAGAGTTTAATTTTCATTTTAAGATTCTAAAATGTGGCATAGCATAAAGCTGACCCATCTTGTGGCTGTGACATTGCCAACATCCACAAAATAACATGAATCTTTTTATGGAAGACTCAGAAAATCATATATTTATAGAAGCTCTCATCCATTTTTACCCCAAGTGCCAATTGTTTTTGGCTAGGGGTGGCCCCAGTCTTCTGTCTTTCTCCTCTCTCTTCTCTCTTTCTCTACCTCCCTCTCTCCCCCAACCCCCTCCATGAAAATGATTTCAGCTCGGCTGGTAACGAAAAGGTTGACAGTTCGAACCCACCTAGCAGCACTCGGAAGAAAAGGCCTGGTGATCTGCTTCTGTAAAGATTACAGCCAAGAAAACCCTTGGAACAGTTCTACCCTGTAACACATAGAGTTGCCATGAGTCGGAATTGACTCGATGGCAATAGGTTTCGTTTTTGGCTTTTGTCCAGCCTCAGGGTCCCAGCCAAGGCTGGGAGAACAACAGGCTCTGCCTAGAGACTTACATTAAAAAAAAAAAAAAAAAAAAAGTTGTGGTAAGTTATACTGTATATAACAAAACATTTGTCATTGCAACCATTTTCACGCCTACAATTCAGTGACATTAATTGCCTTCACCGTGTTGTGCAACCATCGCCACTATCTGTTTGCAAATTTTTTCATCACCCTGAACAGAGACTCAGTGCGCCTTAAACGATACCTCCCCATCCCCTCCCGCCCGCCCTCGGTAACCACTCATAAACTTTGGTCCCTGTGCATTGGCCTATTCTAGTATTTCATATAAGTGGACCATGCAGTATTTGTCCTTTAGTGTCTGACTCATTTTGCTCAACATAATGATTTCAAGGTTCATCCATGTCATGTAGCACGTTTATCAGTACTTCATTTCTCTTTATGGCTGAATACTATTCTGAGACCTTGAGTTTTTAACATGGGCACCATCATTCCAAGCTTGGAGACTGGGCCTTCCTCCCTAAGGCAGACGTTCCTTCTCCAGCTTGCTCAGCCACTTCCTTCTCAGCAGCTGCTCAAACTCCCCAGGGGCTCCTGGGATGAGCTGAAGGAGGTGGCTCCCAGGGAGAGGGAGGAAAGCCCCCCTCCCCCACTTCTCAGAGCCCAGGCTTCAGTGGGGGAATGTGTTGGATCTTGTTGCAGTCTTTCCTATAGGACCCTGACCTGGCTCAATCTCTGGAAGGGGCTTGGTTCTCTAGGGGCCCCAGATGGCAAGGACAGACGGACGGTATCTGTCCTAGATGGGAACAGCTTTCCTGGGGCCGGGTGGAGGGGAACCCAGCAGTGCGAGTGTTAGGGGCGTCTGGCGACCCTGGAGGCTGGGGTATCATTTCACCCATGCCAGACATGGTGAGTCCTTGGCCGCCGGACAGGGCATAATAGCTCTTGCTCTGTGTATGGCGATAAAGGCTGAGAGAAATTAAGCCAGTGCGGATCTGTGTCTCCTGTAACAGCCACAGTTGCTGAATCTGCAGTTCCTGAGAAAGTGAAATTTCAGTCCTTCCACTCCCCCTTCCCTGCTGGGTTGTCAGGGCACATGGGGAGGGTGTCAGCCTACCTCCTTGGCCTCTAGGGGACAACGGACATTCTTGTGGAGGCAGAATCTGCAGCTACTCGGACATGGCTAATAGGGGGACATGATTGAGACTCTTCTGGGCCTGGGTGTGAGGGGAGCTGCAGCGAACTTCTTGTCTGCATGCCTAGCCCTCTGCTGGAGGTGGGTGTGGGGAGGGGGCAGAGGGGACATAGCCCACATCTTTCGTCAAGGGAAATTATGCCATTGTGCCCTCATGTCCCTCCCATGGAGCCCTAGTGGTACAATGGTTAAGTGCTTGGCTCCTAACTGAAAGGTTGGCAGTTTGAACCCACCCAGAGGCTTGCAGGACAAAAGATCTGGAGATCTGCTCCCATAAAGATTACAGCCTAGAAAACCCTATGGGGCAGTTCTACTCCGTCACATGGGGTTGTCATGAGTCGAAAATTGACTCAGTGGTACCTAACAATGACAACGACATCCTTCCCATCTCTTATTACACAGACAAGAAAAGCTTTGCATTGGGAGGGGTCGAGATGTGGAGGAAATAGTCTAGAGGTCTGAAGCAAAGGGTGCAGGGAAGTAACAAAAAGCGTTCTCTCAGGTGAAGTGTTGAAGAGACTTTTGGTGGATTTTGGAACGTTAGGGCTGGAGTAAACCAATAACATAAACTTTGAAGGCAGGTGTTATGGATTGAATTGTGTCCCCCCAAAATGTATGTCAACTTGGCTAGGCCATGATTCCCAGTATTGTGTGGTTGTCCAGCATTT
This sequence comes from Trichechus manatus latirostris, assembly GCF_000243295.1. Lineage (NCBI taxonomy): Eukaryota > Metazoa > Chordata > Mammalia > Sirenia > Trichechidae > Trichechus > Trichechus manatus. The sequence goes on from NW_004443944.1 coordinate 23,331,777, forward strand.
TGTGATCTGATGTAATCATCTTATGGGTCGTAAATCCTAACCTCTATGATGTTAATGAGGCAGGACTCAATCTACAGGATTAGGTTGTATCTTGAGTCTATCGTTTTTGAGATATAAAAGAGAGAAGCGAGCAGAGACGAGAGGGGCCTCATGCCACCAAAAAACAAGCACCAAGAGCGAGTGCATCCTTTGGACCTGGGGTCCCTGTGCTGAGAAGCTCCTAGACCAGGGGAAGACTGATGACAAGGACCTTCCCCCAGAGTTGACAGAGAGAGAAAGCCTTCCTCTGGAGCTGGCACCCTGAATTTGGACTTCTAGCCTACTAAACTGTGAGAGAATAAATTTCTATTTGTTAAAGCTATCCACTTGTAGTATTTCTATTATAGCAGCACTAGAAAACTAAGACAGTAGGTAGTAGACTTGGATTTGAATTTTGCTCCATCAGCCTCCAGGCCTTGTGACATAGTGTACCTTGCTTGGTTTCTCTGAGTTCTTCTTTTTAAAAAATGGGGTGATAGTAGGGATTGCCTGAGGTAAGGTGTGGGAGAGCCCCTAGCTCATAAGTGCTAAGACAGAGTGATTTACTTTCTTCTTCCTTCCCTTCAGCCCCCAGGGTGCCTGGTTCTGAAGACATGAGCCTACTACCAGCTCCTCAAGGTCCATGGGTGGCTCAAATGGTCTACACTTGACTACTAACCTAAAGGTTGGCCGTTTGAACTCACCCAGTGGTGCTGTGTAAGAAAGGCCTGGAGATCTGCTTCCATAAAGATTATAGCCAAGAAAATCCTATGAAACAGTTCTATTCTATAATAACACATGGGGTTGCCATGAGTCAGAATTGATTTGACGGTAACTTTTTTGTTTTTTTACCAGCTCCTCACCTATTTTTTGGTTACCCTGCCTGTGTCAGGCCAGCAGGCTTTACTTGGAGGCTTTTGCTGGTATCTGTGGGTCCAGGACATCTAGCAGGGGTGACACAATTAGCCATCAATGAATTAATATGTCTTTAGGACTCATGAACCCCCTACCTGCTGGCATCCCTGTTTTCCTCTGTTGCAGTCTCACAGAGGACCTTGACTTGAGTCATCAATAGATGTATGCGTGACTTCTGCTTGAGGTGGTGGTGTGTGCAAGGAAGACCTGGGAAGGACTGTGAAGCCAATGAGCAAAGAGCTTGGAATTCGATATCTTTGAGTCTAGCCTTGGGAAAACAGAGCAGAGAGGGTGAAACAGACAGAGATGCAAGGTTGAGAGAGGGCCACAGCACTGACCAGAAAGACAAATCATTCTGCAGTTTTGCAGAATGTACCTTGGAGGAAAGAAAAGTTCCTTATGTTCTAGCAGATTAATGCTTTGGCAAACTGAGAACAATAGCTGATAAAGTGAGAAATTTCAGTCAGAGAGGGTGGGAATTCTAAGCAGATTAATGTAAAATACATGACCCAATTGTGACCATATTGACACAGATGGCCGATCAGGGACACGGAGAGGGGTCAGTGAATGAAGCTGAATCAGGGTGTGAAAGGAAGGGATCCAGGCAGGATCAGGACAGGATCTGATGCATATTGCTGGAGGTTCTTGGCCTCCATATCTGACTTACACACATCCGACACCATTCTGAACTGCACAGGCACATACAAATGGCTTGTAAGCTGAAGTAGGACTTCCATACGTCAGCCAACCAACAAAACTTTTCAGTTATCATGTGTTCGTACTGTCTGCCCTGAGAGTCTATCTTCAGCAATGATGCCGTCTGTAGCAGTGTTTATATTATTATTTGCATGCTGTTGTTGTCTTTATTATTTTATTGAGCAATTGGAAAAAAACAAAAGTGTTGACTCTAGTGACAAGATACATATGTCTCATAAACTTAACACAATGGCAACAAAGATGGAACTCAGAAAGTGCGCTGAAATAGCGAAATCTTTAGTGTCATTTAATGCTCATTTGACTTAGGAAGGTTGACTGTGGGGTGAGATGGGGAAGAAAGGAACAAAATCAAAGAACTATGTGTAGAATGGCTGTCTCACTGAGGATTGTGTCCATTGGCAAGGTATAATTAAGGATTTTATTAATGTTTTAGCTCTCTGGGAAAGCAGCTTTCCACTTATAACAGGTAAGTTTCATTTTTGTTCAACTTTCATTTAAGCTTTATGTACATTTTCAAGAATGCATTATATACCAAAGTAGTAGGCATGGACAGTGGGTGGGGAAACAAAGAAGTCCTCTGTATTAGTTTTCTATTGCTGCATAAGAATTATCCCAAACTTAGCAACTTAAAACAATATTCACTTATTAGCTCACTGTTCTCTAGGTCGAAGTCCAAGTGGGCTTAGCTGCATTCTATGCTCAGGGTATCACAGGCCAAAATCAAGATATCGGCCAGCCTGGGCTCTTAACTGGAGGCTGTGGGAAAGAATCTACTTCCAGGCTTATTCAGGTTGTTGACAGAATTCAATTCCTTATGTCCACTGTTTTGAGGTTCTTGTTTCCTTGCTGGCTGCCAGCCGGGGGGCTGCTGTCTGCTCCCAAGGCTGCTCACATTCCTTCTCATATGGCTCCCTCCATCTTCAAGCCAACAATGTTGCTTCAAATCTGACTTCCTCTTCTGCCACCAGCTGGAAAAATTTTTCTGCTTTTAAGAGATAATGTGATTAGATTAGGTCTACCTGGATAATTTCTCCTTTTCAAGGTCAATTGTGCCATATAATATAGCAAAATGAGTGGTACAAGTCATCACATTTATAGGTTCTGGGGACTAGTGGGTATGGAATCTTGGGGGCCATTTCTAGAAATTCTGCCTACCCCACACTCTATATGCCTCTGTGCCAGAGCCCTCCTGGATCCAAGACTTTAAATATATCCTTGTCTCTGACCAGGAAGTTCTTGACTAGCCTGCTAACTGAGCCCAAACTATTCTCTCTTCTTCCTTAGTAGTAAAGTTGTTGACTGGGCACATGGCTGCCTGGAGGATAGACTATATAGAAAGCCACATCCAGACAGAAGGGTGTAGAATTCAGAGCACTGTGGGGCTCCTGTCTGATGGGCTTGGGGAGTGGAAAAGCGGCTTTCAGTCCTGGGATCCCAAAATAGTCATGCTGTTGACCTCAAAGATTTTAGAGAAAACCTGTCCTCCCCTGGGCTTGTGGTAGAATACTTGGCTAGGGAAGACAGGATAAAAAAGGTATTTTGTCAGGTCCCATTGTTAGAATTTGTCTTTTAATTCTCTCCATTTTGTTTTAACAACGAGGAATGGAATTAAAAAAAAAAATCCTGTCTTTGGAAGATAAGCTTTTCTCTCTGTCAGGGTTTCAGAGGGAGCCACTGGCTTTTGCACGTTCATCTTTGGCATGAGCCCTGGAATGGCAGGTGTGAAGTGACCATTGGCCAGAGGTGGAAGGTAGGGACAGGGAAGGGGTGTAGGGGAGGGGAAGGAACAAGGATTCCTGCCAGTCTCTGGAGCACGTGTTGCAGCCAAAGCAAAGGTGCTGAAGGTGACAGGGTGAATTACCTCTGCTCCTGCCTTTTGAAATATCAGTTTCAGCATGGGGCCCTAAAAATTTTATCTGGCCTGTATCCAGGGAGGTGAGGATTGCCAGGGTTGCTCCATCCCTATAGCTAGGTTGATCAACCTGTCCTGATTTTCCCAGGACTTGCCCAGTTTTTGCATTAAAAGTCCCACATCCTGGGACCTCTCAGTCCCAAGCAAGCCAGGATGGTTGGTCACTCTATGTCCAGAAACTACCTGTGGCTGGGGAAAGAACCATGGTAAAGGAGCAAGTGGAACAATTCTTATAGCTCATACAGGGCTGGGAATACCTGTACTACCACCAGCTATGGGGGAAGAATTCCTAATATACAGGGCATTGAGTAGCATCTTCAAAAGGGTATTGCCTTTGTACTGGAACAAAATTAGCCCTAGACTAAAGGCTATCCTGGATCTATGCCAACAAGTTTGAAAGCAAGCTTCAAAGGGATCAAACTGATTCCAAGTAACTTAACTGTGATGCAGTACAAAGCCCAAAAGGGAATATAACAAAATCCAGCATCCCACAATGTAAAATTCAAAATACATAGTATATGATAAAAATTTTTTTCAAGCATGCAAAGAGGCATGAAAATATGACCCAAGTTGAGGAGAAAAATCAATCATCAGAAGCTAATCCAGAAATGACAGTGATGATGGAACTAACAGATAAGAATATTCAAACAGCTATTATAAATATACACCATATGTTCAAGAAGATAGAGAAAAGCATAAATGCAAGGAGGAGAGAAATAGAAAAAACAAAAAGACAATATAATAATTATAGAGATGAAAACACAATATCTGAAATGAAAAAATACACTATATGGGATTAACAGGAGATTAGACACCACAGAAGAAAAGATAAGTGAACTTGAAGACATAGCAACAGAAATATTCAAAATAAAACATAGAAAAAAAGATTAAAAATAGGTGATTAGTGATCTGATGGGAAACAAAAACCAGTCTAACATATGTGTGATTAGAGTAACAGAAAAAAAGGGGGGAAAATGGGAAAATATTTGAAGAAATAATGGCTACCACTTCCCCAAAATTTCATAAAAATTATAAACCACAGATCTAAGAAACTCAACATACTCTAAGTGGAAAGACTATGAAGCAAACAATATTAAGGCATAACATAATCTAAATGTTGAAATCAGTGATGAGAGAAAAATCTTAAAATCACCTAGAGGAAAAACAGACACATTATACACAGAGGAACAGACTTATGAATTACAACAGACTTCTTGTCTGAAATCATGCAAGCTAAAAGATAGTAGAACAATATATTTAAAATTGCTGAAAAGAAAAATAAAAACTGTCAATCTAGAATTCTATAACCTGCAAAAATGAAAGTAAAGAATTTTTCAGACAAACCAAGGCTGAGAGATTTCATCACCATCAGAGCTTCAGTATAAAAAAAGAATTTATTCTGGCAGAAGTAAAATGGTACCAGATGGAAATTTGGATCTACACAGAGAAATAAAGAGAACCAGAAATGGCAAATATTACTTTCTTTCTAGTTAAAAAAATCTCTTTAAAAGATAACTGACTTATCAAAAATAATAACAATAATTGCAGGGTCTATAATATATGCAGAAATAAAATGTAGGACAAAAAAGCAAAAAGATGGGAAGGAGAAATGCAACTATATTGTTGAAAAGTTCTAAAAATATACACAAAGTGGTATAGTATTACGTGAAGGTAGACCATGATCAGTGAAAGATGTATATTGTAAAACCTGCAGTAACCATTAAAAGAAACAAAACAAAACAAAACAAAAAACTAACAAAGAGGCATAGCTTATAAGCCAACAATGGAGATAAAATGGAATAACAAAAAAAAAAAAAAAAAGAAATTAACCCAAAAAAGGCAAAAAAAAAAAAAAAGAGGAAAAAAGGAACAATAACAGATGGGACATATAGCAGTATGGTAGATTTAAACACATTAGTATTGATAATACAATTAAACATAAATTCTCTGAATACTTCAATTAAAACACAGAGATTGTCAGATTGAATAAAAAAGCAAGACCCAACAATATGTTTTGTATTAGAAATCCATTTTAAGTAAAAAGAAACATATAAGTTAAAAGTAAAGGATGGAAGAAGATATTCAAAGCAAACAGTAACCAAAAGAAAGCTAAATAGTTATAATAATATCTACAAAGTAGATTACAGAGCAAGGACTACTATATTTATCAAGAGGACATAACAATCTTAAATGTGTATGCACCTAATAACAGATCTTCAAAATACATGAAGCAAACACTGATAGAAAGGAAAATAGACAAATCTATAGTTAAAGTTGGAGAGTTCAATACTCTTCTCCCAATAATTGATAGAATATACACAGACAATCTGTAAGACATAGGAAATTTTAACAATACAGTCAACCACCTTGATCTAATCGACATTTATTGAACACACCAGTTAAAAGCAGCAGAATACCACATTCTTTTTCAGTGCAGATGGAACAATCACCAGCATTCACCATATTCTAGACCATAAAACAAGCTTTAATATATTTAATAAAGATTGAAATCATATAACATATATTCTCTGACCACAATGAAATTAAACTAGAAGTCAATAACAGAAAGATACCTGGAAAATCCCAAAATATTTGGAAATTAAACAACATACTTCTAAATAACCCATCAGTCAAAGAAGAAATCAAAGAGAATAAAATGCTTTAAACTGAATGAAAACAGAAACACAAAATATCAATTTTGTGGGAGGCAGCTTAGCAGTGCTTCAGAGGGAAATTTATAACATTGGAAAGGAAGAACATTCTTAAATCAATGATCTTAGCTTCCATTACCAAAAAGTAGAAAAAGAAGAGTAAATTGAACCCAAAGTAAGTAGAAAGAAAGAAAGAATAACAATAAGAGCAGAAATCAATGAAATAGTCAACAGAAAAATAGAGAAAAATCAATGAAATGAACAGTTGATTCTTTGATTACACCAATAAAATGGATAAATCTTCAGTCAGGACTGATCGGAAATAAAAAAGGAGACATCCTATAAACATTAAAGTGATAATAAGGGAATACTGCAAACAACTTCATGCCAGCAAATTCTACAACGTAGATGAAGTAGATACATTTCTTTAAAGATACAAACTTCCAAAACTCAAACAAGAAGAAATAGATAATCTGAATAACCACATATCTGTTAAGGGAATTGATTTTATAGTTAAATAATAACAATTCTACACAAATTCTCCTAGAAAATAGAAGAGGAGGGAGACTTTCCCAAGCCATTTTATGAGGCCAATATTTCCCTGATAATGAAATCAGAAAAAGACATTACAAGAAAATAAACCTACAGGCCAATATACCTCATAAACATTAAAAAATATTCAAAAAATTTTAGCAAATTGAGTCTAGCAATATATAAAAAGGATAATATATTATGACCAATTGGGAGTTAGCACAGGAATGCACGTATGGCTTAATATTCAAAGATCAGTCAATGTAATTCTCCATGTTTCCAAAAACCAAAATCAAACCCCATGTGTTATAGAGTAGAACTGATAGCCATAGCGTTTTCTTGGCTGTAATCTTTACAGAAGCAAATCACCAGGCCTTTCTTCCATGGTGCCCCTGGGTGGGTTTGAACTGCCAACCTCAAGGTTAGAAGTCAAGTGTAAACTTTTTGTGCCACCCAAGCACCATGTTTACCATATTAATGGACTAAAAACACAAAAATACAAACAACAACAACATGACTGTCTCAATAGCAGCAGAGAAAGCATTTAAAAAATTCAACACCCATTTATGATAAAAAGTCCATTGTGATCCATAAGATTTTCATTGGCTGATTTTTGAAAGTAGATCATCAGGCCTTTCTTTCTAGTCTGTCTTAGTCTGGAAGCTCTGCTCAAACCTGTTAAGCATCACAGCAACATGCAAGCCTCCACTGACAGACAAATGGTGGTTGCACTTGAGGTACAATGGCTAGGAATTGAACCCAGGTCTCCTTCATGGAAGAGGAGAATTCTACCACTGAAGCACCACTGCCCTCACGGGAATAGATGAGGCAGGAAAAGTCCCTCCCGTGGCGCCTCATGGCTATCAGCAAAAAAAATCGAACTCCTTACTTTGGCAAAGCCTTGCATAATTGGGGCTTGCTTCTGTCTCTAGCCTCAATCCAAGCTCCCCTTCCCATCTTTCAGTCTACTCCAGCCTCCGTGGTTTCCTTTCAGCTCCAAGTTCCATGGTTTCCTTTCAGCCCCAGACACACCAAGCTTTTCCCTGCCTTGAAAGCTTTGAGGATGTTTTCCATCTTCATAGAATCCTCTTGGGGCCCTGGTGGCGCAGTGGTTAAGAGCTTGGCTGCTAACCAAAAGGTCAGCAGTTTGAATCCACCGGCTGCTCCTCGGAAACACTGTGGGGCAGTTCTACTCTGTCCTACAGGGTCACTGTAAGTCAGAATCGACTCGACGACAATAGGCGGAATCCTCTTCCCTTAGTATTTTCCAGTTCTGGCTACTTTTCATCCTACAGGTCTAATTCTATTATCTTCTCCAAAACTCCAACTAAATGGTTCACTCCTTCCTTCTGTCACAGTGCTCTGTTCATCCTCATCACATCTTTCTCACTTTACAATTACATATATATTTGTATCTCCCGTTTATTATCTGTCTTTCCTGCAAGACTATAAGCTCCATAAGGACAGAGACTAGGTCTGCTTCTGTTATTCCTTGCATATAGCAGTATCTCAATAAATGTTTGTCAGCAGAATAATGTGTATATTTGAAAGGTCAATCTGATTTTAAAAGTCAATGAACAAGCAACAATATGTATTGGGGAGGGAAAAATTATTCATTCATTCATGGTCTCCAATAGTTATTGTCTGTGATTGTGTTAGGCTCTGAGCTTTGTGCTTAGGGCACAGAGGAAAATTACATACTGTGCTCCTGCTCACAGTTTGGCAATATGTCACAGAGGAACGTACAGTGTGCAGCAGAAGCACTGGAGAAAGAGTCATGGAATGCTACACTGGGTTGACTTGGGTTAGGTTTTGAGGGGTGAGAAGGCGTTTCCCATTCGGGCAGATTGAGAGACGTTGTTCCATATACAGGGCATATGCAAAAGTGTGTTGTTGTTAGGTGCCGTCAAGTCAGTTCCGATTCATAGCGACCCTACAGACAACAAAATGAAACACTGCCCAGTCCTGCACCATCCTCACAATTATTGCTATGTTTGAGCCCATTGTTGCAGCCACTCTATCGATCCATCTCACCGAGGATCTTCCTCTTTTTCGCTGACCCTCTACTTTACCAAGCATGATGTCCTTTTCCAGGGACTGGTCCCCCTGATAACATGTCCAAAATATGTGAGACAAAGTCTCACCATCCTTGCTTCTAAGGAGCATCCTGACTATACTTCTTCCAAGATAGATTTGTTCGTTCTTCTTGAAGTCCATGGTATATTCAATATTCTTTGCCAACACCATAATTCAAAGGCGTCAATTCTTCTTCGGCTTTCCTTCTTCATTGTTCAGCTTTCACATGTGTGTGAGGCAATTGAAAACACCATGGCTTGGGTCAGGCGCACCTTAGTCTTCAACGTGACATCTTTGCTTTTTAACACTTTAAAGAAGTCTTTTGAAGCATATCTTCCCGATGCAATGCGTCATTTGATTTCTTGACTGCTACTTCCATGGGTGTTGATTATGGATCCAAGTTAAAAGAAATCCTTGACAATTTCAGGAAAGAGAAAGAGTCATGGAAGGCTACACTGGATTGACCTGAGTTAGGTTTTGAGGGATGATTAGGAGTTTGCTATTTGGACAGGTTGAGAGAAGCTGGTTTATGTAGAGGGCATATGCAAAAGTGTGTGATGTGAGAAAACATGGAGTGTTTGGGGAAAATTAAAGTAGTTTAGTACTTCTGGGGTGTAATATGTGGGGGGAGTGATAGAAGGTGTGGCTAGAGAGAGAGGCAGGAGCGGTCATGAAGGGCTTTGTATCTTATTCTACGGGTAACTTGAACAGTATTGAATTAGGAAATTAACGTGATCTGTGTATTAGGAAGATGGCTCTGGCAGCATTACTGAGGTGATGAATTGGGGGGTGGGGCAAAGAGAGAGGGCTAAGTGACCATTTTAGAGGCTTTCAAAAGCCTCCCTGCTAAATTGCTCTTTCCTGCCTAAAACAGACCTTACTAATAAAATGCTACATTCTTTCCCACTGAGCCTAGATCCTGCCTCAGAATCCTTCTCAACACTGCCTTCCAGGCAGCTACAACATAAGTAGGACTTGGCCAACTAGATGTACTCCATATGTTCCTCTTGAGCTGGATACTTCTTGAGACTCTTTCTAGCTCTACCATTATAATTTTTAAAAATATGTTAACCAGAATATTTTCACTCAAGTTGTATATATACATATATATATGTGTGTATATATATATATGTGTATGTATATATATTGCTTTAACTCAGGAATGTGTAGCTCTAATGGTGGAATTTCTGGCACTTGAAGCTATGGGGTGGGGGAGGTACTTTGGAGGAACCTGCCAAGTCCTTATCAAGTAGCGTACACTTCACGGAATGTTGACTATTTCTTTGTGAGGACTATTGTTCCTTTGTCCCATGTATATGCCAGAAGTTCAACTATCTACTTTTCTTAAGGGAATTGGTTTCAGGGAGACTAATAAGTAGACAGTTTCTACAGGGGCGAAAGCATGAGTTTTAGCATTAGCCAGATTTGGCTTTAAATCCCTTCTTTACGTAAGGAAACAAGCAAACATTTCCTGAGCACCTATTATGAGCCACTCTGGGCTAGGTGTTTTCAGATGCTATGTCACTGACTCCTCCCAAGGTGTTAGCTTTATTTTACGAATGGGGAAACTGAGGCTCAGAAAAATTAATTAGTGACTTCCAAGCAGTGAGACTTTGGATAAGTTACCTAACCCCTCTAATTTTCCATTTGCTCATGTGGCCAATAAAGCCTAACTCCTGGGGTTGTCCTGAGGATTCAATGAGAAGATAACTGTGAGCGCACCTAGTACGTAGCAGATGCTCCCTCAAAAATCAGCTCTTCCTTCCCTTTCTCTGGTGGATAGGCTGGCTGCACTTTCAGCAAAGAAAATCTCAGTTTAATGTCTGCTGGGAGAAACACGTCTTTGCTCTGGGCTCTGAAATCCCCAGTGGCCACAACTTAATAGACTTACAATTGGTTAATTTTCTCTTGACATTGATCAGCAACGGGTCACTTCTGGCACCCGCTGGCCTGGCCCCAGAGGGGAGCCGTGAAATGCCTGGCCTGGCCTCCCTAACCAGAAATTCAATAACTTTTTCATATAAATTGTCCGTAAGAGAAAACTTCTTGTTTTCGGCAGTTGTCGCTGTTTCAGCATTTTTCTGTACAAGATGAAAAACTTTTGCATTGAGCAAAATACAGATTTATGGCCAGAAGAACGAACAAATTTGTCTTGGAAGAAGTACAGCCAGGATGCTCCTTAGAAGGGAGGATGGTGAGACTTCATCTTACGTACTTTGGACATGTTATCAGGAGGGACCAATGCTTGGAGAAGGACATCATGCTTGGTGGAGTAGAGAGTCAGTGAGAAAGAGGAAGACCCTCAACGAGACAGATGAACACAGTGGCTGCAACAATGGTCTCAAGCATAGCAGTGATTGTGAGGATGGCGCAGGACCAGGCAGTGTTTCGTTCTGTTGTACGTAGGGTCTCTGTGAGTCGGAACCAACTCGATGGTCCCTAACAACAACAAAAGTGAAGTTTAACGGTTTATAGGAGACATACTTTCTTTCTTAAAAACTGGTATATTAAAAGTCGTTTTTCCCAGTCTTTGTAAAAATGGCTCTTCTATCAATCAGTACCCCAGTTTGTTTAAATGATGAGAGAATTAGGAAAAACTCTCCCATTAAAGGATCTCCAAACACATGCCTGGCATCCCCTCCTGTCCTAGAGCTTTGGAGATAGGAGAAATCAGGGGTTATTTCTTGAAACTAAAGATGGTTGATCTGGAAATAAAAAGTTTCTTTCAGCCAGAAGTGAGCTGAACCTCAGATGGGGCTTAAAGAGGGGGCGAATGTAGGACATTCCTCTTGAATCCAAATCTGTCTAGTAACATTCACTTACTCAACACATGTTTACGGAGCACCTACCATGTATTAGGAAATCATACTTAGTAGAGAGTCAGTGAAAATGAGGAAAACCCTCAATGAGATGCATTGACACAATAGCCACAAAAATGGACTCAAACATACCAATGATCTTGAAGATGGACTCAAACACAGCAATGATTATGAAGATGGTGCAGGACTGGGCAACGTTTCCTTCTGTTATACATAAGATCACCATGAGTTGGAGCTGACTCAACAGCAACTAACAACAATAAAGACAATCAAAAATATTATTATTTTAATGTGTATTCAATAAATAATTACCAGTGAGATATTTTACATTTTTCTTTTCATAAACAAAGTGTTTAAAATCTGGTGTGTTGTTTTACACTTAAAACATATCTCAATTTGGACTTGGCATATTTCAAGTACCAAATAGCTACATGTGACTAATGGCTGCCATATTGACAATACAGATATAGAGTCTAAATGTGTGTGTAAGTGTATGTGCTCAGGAGAGAGAGAGAGGGAAAGAAAGAAGAAGAAGGGAGAGGAGGGGAGGGGAGAGGAGCAGAGAGAAGAGGGAATCTAGAGCTGAAGATTCAGAGAGATTCAGAAGCCAAATCAGAAAGAATTTTGGCTGTATGAAGGCATTTGGACTTTCTCCTGAAGACAATGTGGCAGACGTAGAAGGGTTTAATCAGAGGAGAGTCATGATCAGATTTATATTTTAGAAAAATCCTCTGGCCTTGTGAAGAGAAGGTATTGGACGGGGCAAGAATGTTTGGAGGTGGGAAGACTTAACTAGGATACTGCTTCCTGGAGATAAAGAGGGCATAAAGTAAAGTGAAGTCATGGGCACAGAGAGAGGTAGATGGATTCTAGACTTAGGGAGGAAGTAGAACCCATAGCACTTGTTGGGTGTGAGGGGGAGCCGAGAGTCAAGGAGACATGTTCTGTCCTGTACAACTGGGTGGATGCTGGTACCATTTACTGAGATGCAGAAGAGAAGAGGACAGTTAGGTTTGAGGGTGGTAGATGATGAGAGCAGTTTAGGACATGTGTGTTTGAGTGTTTTGTGGACATCCAAGCAGGGCATCCAGCAGGGAAATAAACAGGTGGATCTGGAGCTCAGGAGAGAGGTATGAACTGGAGATGGAGACTGGGGATTTACTGGCCACGGGGGTGAGCCCAGTCATGCCTCTGACTCCAATGGGCTCCAATGAACAAGCCTGTCTTGAAGATTGGTAGAGAGTTCAGTTACGTTGTTTAGTCTAGAGCAGGGCTTTGAACTGGTTCTTCCTTGTTCAGTCATGGCGGAGGAAGTGAAACAAGAACAGAGTTGAATTTTTAAAATTTGGGTGAATCAGAACAAGAAGCAGAATGGGATAAGTTACAGCTCAAAGCCCTGCTAGAAATCAAATCCCCGTCTTAGAAAACAAGGGCAGCATATGTGTTGGATAGCAACCAAGTCTCCTGCCTGTTGGATTTTGAGCAGAGTCAGAAACAGCAGTGCCCCGCTCAAAGATGGAGGCCAACTGTGCTGCTTTGAATGTATGTTGCTCTCCACAGTCCTGCCAATAATCCAATCTCACACTTCGGGCTTCCGAAAGGGCTTACTATACCTCTTCAAAGTCTCCCACTCCAGGACTTTGATCTGTAATTTTTCCCACTCCGGTTAAGGTTCTGGACTGTAAAAATTCAGGTCTGTTCTGATTTTGCTTCATCAACCATGGTTGAATTTGTTTAAACTGGTTTGAAGCCCTGGCCTATAGCCCTGAACACATGGAGTGCTCTGCAAATGTGAGCTGTCAGAAGACGCAGCTGGTTGAGTGCAGTCACTCCTGTTTAGGTGCCTGGTTGACCATTTGGCAGATATCTAAGATAGGTGATGGTTCTTTAGGGGAACTGGGGCCTGGAAGTGAGGGACCTGCCTCTGTCTTGGAAACCAGCTACTCATTGGCACATCCATCATTAACACCTGCTTCCTGGCCCACACCTGATTCTCACTTTAGGACAGTCTCTGGCTTCCACCTAATTTTAGTTCTCTTTGCCCTCAAATTCTTTACTTGTTGACAGTGCTGTGCCACAATGCCCAGACTCCAAATTCGGGACGAAAGGACTCATTCCATCACTCTCATCATCAGCTCTCAGCTGTCAGTTCTCTCCAGGAATTACCCCAGCTAAAGAGAGCCCCACCAGCCAAGGTCACACCCCCTTCCCAGGGCAGCCTACAACCAACGATTTGGTCAGTGCTGGGATATAAAAGCCTGGCTATCTTGCCCCAATTTGGGATGACTTTCAAGAGTCATCCCAGCTTCAGAGCTCCTCTTGGGGTTGGCTGAGCCCTTGCCGATGTGACTGCATTGCAGTCTGTCTCTTCCCCTGCCCACTCTTCTTCCTTCCCTTCCCCTACACATGTTGATCCCAAGAGCACTCCCTGATAAAATTTAAAAAGAAACCCCAAACAAACAAAAACCAGTTGCTGTTGAGTTGATTCCAATCCCCAGTGACCCCGTGTATGTTAGAGTGGAACTGTGCTCCATAGGGTTTTCAATGGCTGATCTTTCAGAAGTATATTGCCAGTCCTTTCTTCCGAGGCACTCTAGGTTGACCTGAGCCTCCAACATTTTGGTTAGCAGCCAAGCTTGTTAACCATTTGCACCACCTAGGAATCCCCTGATTACCCGTTGCTATGGAGTTGATTTCTGACTCACAGTGACCCTATAGGACAGGGTTGAACTGCTCCATAGGGTTTTCTAGGCTGTAATCTTCATAGGAACAGATTGCCACATCTTTCTCCCACAGAGTGGCTGGTGAGTTTGAACTGCCAACCTTTTGGTTAACAACTGAGTTCTTAACTACTGCACCACCAGGGTTCCTTCCTGATAAATTTACTGCCCACTAATCTCAGTGTCTGCCTTTCAGGGAACTCAGCTTGCAACATTTGGCTTTGTCTTAAGTTCCAGCCATGAAATTATAGCCCTGGTCAAATGCTGTTTGCAGGCAGACACACATACACACAATGCTGGGCATTCAACTCATTTGGTCACCAGGCTTCATCTCATGACATCCTATCACTCTCTGCTGTTCTTACAGCAAACACAATGCCCCTCCTGCATCCCGCTTCTCTTTGTAGCTCAGTTCTTTCACATAAGTAACTGCTACCCATACCAAAACAACTCCTAACCTCCAAGATTTTTGCTTTCTCAGAGTTCTATGTCTCCAGAAAATTAGGCCGGAGGACAGAGTTGCAATCTGGGATCATCAACATGAGATCATCAGCACTGGTCTCCCCGTTGTCTCATCTCAGAGGCACACTTGAGCCCATGCCATCCAGAGGGCATTTGAGGGCTTTGTCCCTGTAGTCCCTCTAGCTGGGCCTGGTTGGGGGAGAGGGCCAAGATTTCTGCAAGGATCTCGAATCTGAAGAGGCTAAGTCGTAGCTCACGTCCCCACGGAACAATGGGGCTTGATGAACGGGGTGTGATGTGCAATTGCTGATGAATATCAAGCTGATTCTCTGTGACTTTCAACGCGGTGCATGTGTGAAACCAAGCTGTGTTGTCCCAGGAGGGCTCAAGATGGGCTGCAAGTTTTCCAACTTCCTGGCCTCAAAATTGATGTGTACAAAGGAAAAGAAGAGAAGAAGCAAAACCCACAAAGCAATATTTCCCAAGGCGAAGCCTGACATTATGGCCATCTCTTTAAGCACTCGTATTGCATATATATATATATATACACATATTTTTTTCTCTCTCAACTGCATCTTCTGCCTGACAAAGCTCTTTCCAGCCAAGAGTGCCAGTTATAAAATTATGACTTGCGCATATATAATGTTTGCGTTCAACAAGAAAACAGAAATGCCGCCTTATTTTGTGGTTACAGCTGCACAATCCACATCCGGCAAGACTGATCATATTAAGGTTACCCAATCATCTAATTGCAGAGACAAGCCTTGAGTAATAACTCCAAATGCTCGCACTTCAATCTGCACAGCAGAATCATTGCCGAGTCCTGATTAGCGCCTGACAGCGTTCAGGCACCATTATCCTCTCTGGCATTGTCTAAATCTCCATTTCCAGCCGAAGCAATCTACCCACTAACTGATCTATGACAAACAGGCCCATAACAACAAAGCTGTTTGGGTTGCAGTTACATATGTAGCAAAGCACACACTTTGGGCCGCTTCCAGCTCTTTGCAGCAAACTTTCCCCTTTCTCCGGGAGGAAACAGCCCCCCACTCCCTCCCTCCCCCTCGCTTGTTGTCAGGAGGTTGTGGGTGATGGGATAAGGAATTTGTAAATCTTCACCAAATTATCTCCCACTCAGATCTCAGATCTTGGCTCCAAGGTCACACTCTTAGAGGTTGCCTCTCCAGATTTACCACCAATCTGCATTATTTTTGTGGTGCAAACGGTTGAGCACTTGACTACTAACCAAAAGTATAGTGCTTTGAACCCATCTAGAGGTGCCTCAGAAGAAAGTCCTGGTGATCTGTCTAAAAAAGATCACAGTCATTGAAAACTCTGTGGAGCACAGTTCTACTCTGAAACACATGGGGTCACCATGAGTTGGAATCAACTTGAATGCTCTCAGTTGCTAACAGAAAGGTTAGTGGTGCAAGTCCATTCAGAAGTGCCTTGAAAGAAAGGTCTGGTGATTTACTTATGAAAATATAGCTATGGAGCACAATTCCACTCTGACACACATGGGGTGGCCATGAGTCAGAATCAACTCAACAGCAACTGTTTTGTTTTTTTTTTTTGCTTTGTAGCAATTAGTTTTGATACCTACAAACCTTTCAGGCTCCATCTTCAAAATCAGTTCAGAATCCAGTCACCCGTCACCACCTGCATCACCTGGATTCCCGCCACCACATCTCTTCTTGGATTATTGCATTGCCCTCCTCCCTGGCCTCCAGGTTTCTGTCCTTGCCCTCCTGCCCCCTGACTATCCTCAATTTAGCAGACAGAGTAATTTTTTAAATGCCAATCCAATAGTATCATCCTTCTACTCAAAAATCTCCAATGGTTCCCCATCTCACTCAGAGTAAAAGTCAAAGTCCTTACAATGGTTTTATAAGGCCTTACATGATTTTACAGTTTCACCCTCCTCTCTGATCTTATCTCTTATGTCTTTCTAACCTTCTCACTCTACTCCGGCCATACTAGTCTCCTTGCTTTTCCTTGAACATGCCAGGCATACTCTTACCTCAGGGCCTTTGCACTTGCTGTTCCCTTTGCCTGGAGCACTCTCCCCCTAGATAATCTACATGATTTGCTTCCTGTCTTCCTTTGTATCACTTAAAATATCACTATTAGAGACAACCTTATCTTATCCAAAATAGTAAACCCTCCCTACCCCAGCACTCCCTAGCCCCTTTACCCTTTTTCATATTTTTCTATGGTAACTATCACCCTCTAACATATTGTACAATTGATGTGTTTACTTTGTGAATTATCTTCTCTGTAGAGTCTAGAGCTGTATTGTCCAGTAGAACTTTCTGCAATGACAGAAATGTTCTATATCTGCAGTGTCCAATATGGTCACTACTAGTCATATGAGGCTATTAAGCACTTGCAATGTGGCCAGTACGACTGAAGAACTGAATTTTTAACTGGATGTAATTTTAATTAATTTCTATTGAAGTAGTCACATGTGCTCCATGGCTACCATTTTAGGCAGTGCAGGTCTAGACACCCCTCCCCATGCGGTGGGGATCTTCAGAAGGACAATTTAGAAACATGTATCATAAGCCTTAAAAATATTCATACTCTTTGACCCAGTAATTTTGATTTTAGGAATTTATTCTAAGGAAAAATTGTTTAAATGAGAGTGTTCACTGCACTCTTATGGATAATTGTGATAAGCAGGAAATAACCTACATGCCCAGTGATGGGGGAATTGAGCAAATTAAATACGATGTCTATATGATAGAAATTATGCATCTATTAAATTAATGCAGGCTAATAATTAATGCATACTAATAATTAGACTACAGCTTTCAGTATGGATTACACTTCAACATAAAGAAAACAAATATCCTTAAAACTGGACCGGTAGGCAATATCATGATAAATGGAGAAAAGATTGAAGTTGTCAAGGATTTCATTTTACTTGGATCCACAATCAACACTTATGGAAGCAGCAGTCAAGGAATCAAACGATATATTGCACTGGGCAAATCTGCTGCAAAAGACCTCTTTAAAGTGTTAGATAGAAAGCAAAGATGTTGCTTTGAGGACTAAGGTGGGCCTGACCCAAGCCATGGTCTTTTCAATTGCTCCATATGCATGTGAAAGCTGGACAGTGAATAAGGAAGATCAAAGAAGAATCGATGCCTTTGAATTACTGTTTTGGCAAAGAATATTGAATATACCATGGACTTTGAGAACGACGAACAGTAGTGCAGACGGAATTCTCCTTAAAAGCAAGGATGGTGAGACTTATGTACTCTGGATATGTTATCAGGAGGGACAAGTCCCTGGAGAAGGACATCATACTTGATAAACTAGAGAGTCAATGAAACAGAGGAAGACCCTCAACGAGATGGATTAATACAGTTGCTGCAACTATGGGCTCAAGCATGGCAACGATTGTTAGGATGGCACAGGACCGGGCAGGGTTTCCTTCCGTTGTACACAGGGTTGCTATGAGTCAGAAGTGTCTTGCCAGCACCTAACAACAACAATAATTAGTGAAGGCCCTTGTGTGGTACAAATGGTTTGCGACTCAGCTACTAACTGAAAGGTTGGCAGTTTGAATCCACTCAGCACCACTACAGAAGAAAGGCCTGGAGATCTACTTTTGTAAGACTACAACCACTGAAAACTCTATGGAGTGCAGTCCTCTCTGAAATACACGAGGTCTCCATGAGTCAGAATTGACTCGTTTGCAGCAGGTTTGGTTTTTGTTTTCGTAATTATTAGTGACTTGGGTAAAATGAGATATATTGTTAAAAAGCAAAATAAGCGAACACTCCTGTGCCTATGTCATAATCCCAATTTTAGGAAAAATTCGTATGTTATATATAACACCCATCGCTGTCAAGTTGGTTCTAACTCATAGCAACCCTGTAGGACAGAGTAGAACTGCCCCACAGGGTTCAAAGGCTGTAATATTTACGGAAGCAGACTGCCACATCTTTCTCCAGCAGACTGGCTGGTGGATTCTAACCACCTTCCTTTCGGTTAACAGCTGAGTGCTTAACCATTACACCACCAGGGCTCCTTCTGTATTATATATAGTGATAGAAAAAGAATGGAAGTAAATCTGATGGAATTACAGGTGATTTTTATTTTCTTTGACGCATTTTTCTGTACATTTTAAATCTTCTACAATATACATGCATCACTTAAATTATCTGAAAAATAAAGTCAATTTAATCTTTTTTTAAAGAAAAGTTTCTCCCTGTAATTGTGATTTGGTGTTGCTATTTATGGATATGGAGTTTGAGGACAAAGCTAATTTGGGCCCTTAGCCTTCATTTTCAATGATTTTCCGACATTCTCAGACTGCTCCTGAGTATTGATTTCTCTTTTTAAGAGATTCTGTCCCATTGGTCCTTATGTGTTGCTGTAGCTCCCTTTTTCTTTTTTTTTTTAAATTTTTTTATTGTACTTCAGGTGAAGGCTTACAGAACAAATAGTTTCTCATGAAACAGTAGTACACATATTGTTTTATGACATTGGTTAACAACC
>NW_004443944.1:23359723-23443691 GCF_000243295.1 Trichechus manatus latirostris
GGGTTTCAGAATTGTTGTATTCTCTGTTCGGCTTAGTTTTTCGGATCTTTGCTGTGGAGGGACGGCGTGGTGCTTCTGCCTAGAGCGCCATTTTGCTGGAACCGCGGACGGTTTTTAACAAAGAGAAATTTATTCTCTCACAGTCCAGTAGGCTACAAGTCCAAATTCAGGGCATTAGCTCCAGGAGAAGGCTTTCTCTCTCTGTCGGCTCTGGAGGAAAGTCCTTGTGGTGTATCAGTCTTCCCTTGATCTGGGAGCATCTCCTGTAGCTCCCTTTTCAAGCATTGGGTAACCTGGAATGAGGTGCTCTGGGCCACTTGCACACCCAGAGCCCCTGCAATCATCAGTGATGGCAGAAGTTTCTGACTTCTCAGGATTCCAGCACTGTGTCTTCTTTGATGGACTTTGGTGACTGTCTTAGTTTGCTAGGGCTGCAATAACAAAATACCATGAAGTGGGTGGCCTCAAAGAACAGACATTTATCATCTCACAGTTCTGGAGGCAAGAAATCCAAATGTGGGTCTCGGCCATTCCGTGTCTGTCTCCTAGCTTCTGGTTTCTGCTGGCAACCCTTGGCATTCCTTTGCTGTTCTTAGATGTATCTCCACATGGCACCTTCTCCATGTGTGTCTCTGTTTCTGAGTCTGTTCTTCCCTTTATAAGACACCACTCAGAAGGAATTAGGATCCGCCCTACTCCAGTATGACCTTGTGAACTGGTAACATTTTCAGAGAAAGACTCTATTTCTAAATAAGGTCATATTCATAGGTACAGGGGTCAGAACTTCAACACAGTTTTTGGGGGGCATAGTTCAATCCATAATAGTGACTTTGTTCTGGCCAGAAGCATTCTCTCCCACCCAAGCCCTGGCTCATCTGGGTCCATTGAAGCTTTCTGAAACTCCTTCCTGTCAAGCACTATGGAAATGCTATTCCCCTCCCTGGAATCCTGAATGGTCTGGGCCCCGCTCACCTCTCCAGCTTCATCTCTCCCAACTCCCCACTTGCACACACCCAATCACTTGAGTTCCCTTAAAACCTACCTTCGTGCCTTTCCTCTTGTAGTTCCCTCTGACTGGAATGCCCTTTCCGCGTTGAATCACTGACTCTCCCCTCTATATGCATCAAGATCTGTTGCTGTTAGGTGCCATTGAGTCAGTTCTGACTCGTGGAGACCCCATGTGACAGAGTAGAACTGCCCCAGAGGGTTTTCTAGGCTGTAATCTTTACAGGAGCAGACTGCCAGGTGTTTCTCACATGGAGCCACTGGGTGAGTTCAAGCTGCCAACCCTCCGGTTAGCAGCCAAGTGCTTACACATTGCACCACCAGGGCTCCTTGCATCAAGATCTCGCCTCACTCCTTCTTCTACTGTGGTGTGACCACTGAGGACAATTTTATTTCTAGTGTTACTTGGTTGTTCCATGCAATTCAGTTAAGCACTTATATATGTCATGTACTGTGCTGGCTTTTGGAGATATGAAGATGAAGGGAGCATCAGAGGAGTGAGAACAAGCATTTGCTAAATTCCTGCAATGGGCTAGACACTTTGCATGTGTTTTAAAAGGTCCTCAGTTTGTCAGAGAAGACAGATAGGTAAAAAGGACCATTGGGATGCAGTGTGAGAAAGGCCCTAACTAAAGTGTAAACAAAGTGTTACGGGAACAATCATTTTTGCTGGGATGGGCGAGCGATGAAAAGTATCAGGGAGAAGGTTAGTTTAAGTTAAGTCTTAGAAGAGGAATAGTTTTCATTTTAAAGCAGCTAATGAGCTTATAGCAAGCCCTGGTGGCACAGTGGTTAAGAGCTGGGCTGCTAACCAAAAGATCAACAGTTTGAATCCACCAGCCGATCCTTGGAAACCCTATGGGGCAGTTCTACTCTGTCCTACAGGGTCACTATGACTTGGAATCGACTCGACGGCAACGGCTTTGGTTTTTTTTTAATGAGCTTATAGAATCAAGCTCTTTGCCTCTTTGAGACTCGGTGGCCTTATCTCTAAAATGGACATCCTAACTCATGCTCAGGCCACATTTCCAGGCCATTTTGTAGACTGTCCAATGTAGAAGATGCTGTGGGTATCTCTTCCTTGATACTCTCTATTCCAGTCCATGTGACTCACCGCCTGAGGGGTGGGTCAGAAGTGCTGTGGAGTGAATGCCTTCAGAGGGACCTCAGCCAGTGATGGATGGGAGATGGTGTATAAATACCCCAGCCTCCTCTCCCCGTAGGTAGAATAACTTAGAGGTGTATGTCCTACACACTGCCTCCCAGAGTTCCCCAGCAGGACTGAGCCCTACTTGCCCCCTATGTCATCATGTCCCCTTCCTTCCCTTTCTGTCTCACCTCCCCACTCCGCTACCGGTGCTTCTTGGGATCACTTCCTAACTACACTAAACCAAAACCCAAACTGATTACTGTCAAGTCAATTCCAACTCATGGCGACCTCCTGTGTTATAGACTAGAGCTGCTCCATAGGGTTTTCATGGCTATATTTATAGAAGCAGATAACCAGGCCTTTCCTCCGCAGCACCTCTGGGTGGGTTGGAACCACCAACTTTTAGGTTCGTAGTGGAGTGCAAACCATTTGCACCATGCAGGGACCTTTTTTCTAAATACACTGCTTGCCTTCAAATCCTTTTCTCAGGTTCTGCTTCTGGGGCTCCAACCAATGACACCTGGTTTCCTATGGTAATGTGAGACCTTGTTCCCCAAGTCAACTTTGTCTTCCTCTGACATCTCCTGCCCCCTGGCACTTCCTCTCTCTTTCTCGAACTATACAGTATTTTCATGCGGACTTCCTGGGTTTGTGATTATGACAAAAAAAGCTTCTGGAGCGTACAACCCACAGACAATAGGAACCCAGAGAACACCTAGGCTCAGCAAAATGCAGAGAAAGGCTGGATTTTATTTTACAGTGTGCGTGGGAGCGCGTCCCAAGGGGCTGCCACCTAATGTCAATCCATCACCCCAATGCTCCAGTCCACAAGTGTTTGAAGTTGGCTGCCATAGGGGTGGGGTGGGAGGGTGGATGATATGATAGGAGCTGGGTCGCTCGCCCTTTGTGGTTTCCTCCAATCACTTCAGGCTGGGATGAAAGGAGCGTCTGTGTTTCTGGACCTGCTCTCCCAGGCCTGGGTTGCCTCCTTGGGTGGGGCCTGAGTACAAGGGGCCCAATCCATGGCTCCCACTCTCTGGCATGGGGAATTGCTGGCTCAGCCACCCACTTCAGCTCCTCCCACGCAGCCGGCTCTCCTAGACAACCTCTCTCAGGCCAGCTCCCTGGGGCCTGGATCTGTGGAATCAATTAGAATCAACACACATGTATTGAACATCTCCATGGTGCCAAGCCCCCAGCTGGGAGTGTTAGTATGCACTATCTCACAGGGCGGAAAAGGTATAGTCTCTTTTGTTCAGATGAGGAAACTGAGGTTGGAATCAAGACAGGAGATCTTGGATAGCAAGGCCAGCCACCCAGAGACAGCATCCCTGTGCCAGGGAGGGTGCTGGCAGGGCTGAACCCAGCATCGCCTTACAGGTGCCCTCTTACTGGAACCTCGTTTGCAACGTGGCAGCGAAACGTTTGGTGTTGGCATCAGCACCAACATCTGGGGCATAGATAGGGGCAGGGTAGGGTCTTAATGAAAATGCAGTGACTCCATTGGCACCAAAATAAACGTGACATTTATCAGAACCTGCTAACTCTATTCAGTGCTTGCTTCCTTCTGAAGTGCAGGGTTTGTACACTGGGCCTGGGGAGATGAGGTCTTTGCTGGTGAGAAAAATAGGGTGGCAAGATAGGAAGGAGGAAGAGAAGACTGGGAGAGGGAAAGCTAGAAAAGAAAGGCTAAGCAGGGGTGAGCCCCAGCCAGAGGCTGCTCACTTGAATGCCCTGTGAATCCTTTGCCAAGGAAGAGTTCTACTTCAATGAGAGAAGCAATCGTTATCCAGCAAGGAGTGGGCTTCTGTCACTTGATAAAGAAATAAAACCAGTCATGCCCCCAAACCCAAACCAGATTAAAGTGAACTTTATGGAGCTCCTAGGATGCCACTGGCACTTTTACATATGTTATTTCTCACAATAATCATGCAAGTTATTTTGCATCCCTACTTTACAGATGGGGAAACTGAGGCTCAGAGAGGGTAAGTCAGTCGTTCAAGATCACTGAGTTAGCACACAGCAGCACATGACCCAGAGGAGCAACAAGGATCTCATTAATGTGGTTTAGAGACAAGGGTGTGATTGGGAGAAAGGAGACTGGGGTTTGAGTCCAGACTTGCCAAGTGGCTTTGGAAAGTCTCCGCTCCTCCCTGGCCTCATTTCCCTGTTAGTAAAACACGATCCCTAGAACCCCCTGGGTTCAGATTGCCTATGCACATGAGTATATGTGTGCCCTTGGCTGTCCACCACAGAAAAATCACAAGCCACTGTTCCCAAACCTCCTGCCTGGGCTCAGTCTCGGGAGTGTAATATGAAGGTGCTGACTGACACTTGGCAGGTGGAAGCAGCGTAGGGTGGTGGCACTCTGACTGCTTGGGCTCAAATCCCTGCTTGGCTGCTTGTTAGCTGTGTGAACCTGGCAAGTTACTTAACCTCTCTGAGCCCCTAGTAACATAGTTTTGTTGCTGTAGTTCAGAGTTCAGAAAATTATGAAAAAAAATTACAGCAACCATTTATCTAGTGATTATTAAGTGAGGCACTGTGATAAAAGCTTTACACACACAATCTCATTTAATCCTCATAGCTACCCTATGAGAAAGCTAGGTTCATTTCCCCCATTTCAGAGGGGAAAAAACTGAGGCTTAGAAGCTGTGACTTTAGATGTGATAGATCATGATTCCTGGGAAACAGTAGCAACTCAAGAAAGTTTTATTTCTTGCAAATTGTTTTTGAGTTTGCAATTCCTAAGCACTTCCCCAAACAGGCAGAACCAGGAGAGGAGCCATAAAATGGAAAGAGACACTTCCTCAAGGAGGATGTTATTTATTTTTCTTTTTAAGAATGCTTGCACTGCTAGACCCACAGCTAAACCTGTTATTTTGGAGGAACTCTTCCTCGGGTTTCTCAGATTCCTCCCAGCAGTTATGGGGAACATTTCCCCTGAGGCCACTGGAGGCTTTAGGTGAGTAGATGAGCCAACAGTTCACGCAGAAGAATAGTTACTTGATCCCGTGAGCCTTCCTGCAAAGCTGGACCTTAACCAGGCATCTGAGAGAAAGACAGGTCCTGGAGGAGCTGATGATTCTGGTTAGAACCCGAGCAGCCAATGTCTATGGGCCGCTCCATGCCTAGCACTGTGCTAGAAGTGTTGACTTAGATGATCTCTTTATCTTCTGAGCAGTGGGCATTCCTATTCCCATTTTTCAGAGGAGAAAACTGAGGCTCGGTCAAAGCTTGGTCACACCTTGAGCAGCGGACTGAGGCAAGACTTTAATCCAGGATCCTGACACCCTGCCCTTTCCTTCCTGCCTGGCTGCCTTCTGTCTTCTAAATGGTTAACAGTGCGTAGAGTAAAAACAAGTGCCAAGTGCAATTATCACAGAACACTTAATACATAATTGCATATTTTTGTAAACAAGCTTGTAGGCTTTTTCAGCAACCTCCCTGTGGCCTTGTGGTTTTGCAGATAAATTCTCTTCCTTTTTACACTCCGATTTTAATTGGGAACAATGGCTCTGTTGCATCGCTCTTGCAGCCGCTACTCCCTTGGGGTTGTTCCTGGCACATGTGTGTGTCCTGCCCAAGTGCATGCAGCCACGTGATGCGTGTGTATATCCGCATGTGTGTTTCTGTGGCCATGGCAGAATTAATGACACTGCCAACCCCTGGCAGATTCTGCTGGGAAGTCCTGGGTGAGGAGCAGGGATTCCCTTGAATGTAGGGAAGAGTTCACATTGGCAGGAGTAAAGAATCTGGAGGTTTCAGACCCGGTGATGACTGTTAAGATGTTAATGAGGATCATTCATTCATTCATTCTGCAAATATTTATTGAGGCCCTTCTTGTACCAGTTGTCCTGGGAAAATAGCCCTGAGCAAGGCAGATCCAATCACAGACCAGCAAGGAAGTGTTGTTTAACCATATTTAATATTTCAACAAGCTGCCACCAGGCCACCCAAGTACCTAAAACACTGAGGTTGGCCTTGGGCGGAAATTACACCAATTTGATGGGGTCGCTCTACTGGCCAGAAAACTCTGGTTGGTGTTATGACTAGTCAAAACTGGAAATGAATGAATGATTACCCAACAGATTTAGGGTATGGTTAGACAAACTCTTTTGAAATACAGGGGCCTTGTGACGCCTGTAGTTGGTCTGATTGCCACCATAAGGGATCCTGGTTCCCACTCTTCAGCCCCAGACTCTGTGCTTCCCAGCAGGTCTGGAAGGGGCTGGGCCTCCCCAAATAACCCCAGCTGTTGCTGCTAGCAGGGGACATCGAGGGACCTGAAGCTGCCTCATATTCAGAAGCCTCTTTCTTCTTGTTGTTGTGAGTTGCTGTGAGTCAATTCCGACTCATGGCGACCCCTTGTGTGCAGAGTAGGACTTCTCCATAGGGTTTTCAAGGCTGTGACCTTTCAGAAGCAGATTGCCGGGCTTGTAGCGTCCAGCACCCCCACTGCAGCCTCCAGTCCCACTGCCCTGCTCCCCTCTGCCTGCCTTCCCCAGGTCTCTGGGCCCTGGACCCAGGCCACCCTGAAGTCACTGCCTCCCCTCCCTCAGTTATATTTGAGGCCTTAAACTAGCAGCTATCGAGTTGACTTTGACTCATGGCGACCCCATGTGTGTCATGTAGAACTGTGCTCCATAAGGTTTTCAGGGTCTGATGTCTCAAAAGTAGATTGCCAGGCCTTTACTCTGAGGTGCCTCTGGATGGGTGCGAACTACTAGCCTTTTGGTTAGCAGCTGAGTGTGTTAACTGTTCGCACTACCCATCTTGAGGCCTTTGCTGTGTCACAAAAAAGGTTATCAGTTGGGAGCTTAGTGGGGTCTGCCCCACCCCTGTAGCCCCTCTCCCACCAGTCCTGTCCATCCTCCTCCTAACAGCCCTGCAAACTCCTCAGGCATGGTGGGCAGGGAGAAGCCACCAGAAAAGTAATGTTCTCCCAGCCCTGCCTGTAATTTGCTGAATGCCGAACCAAGCAGAAACCTGCTCCAGGAGACCAAGGACACTGTGTGCTGGATGCCAGTTGAGTGGGTGAAAAATCAGAAATCTGGGTGGTGGGGGCTTGGGTCAGGTGCCTTAAGTATTAAGAGATCAGGAGGGGCTGGGCCTTCTTAGCTGCTGACTTCATCCTCTAAGCCTGGGAACATTCCTGGAGCTTGCACACAACCTGGTCGCATCCCAGTATACAGAGCAGCAAGGACTGGGTGAGGGCTCTGGCTTTGGGATCTCCAGGCCGCTGTTAGAAGTCCCAACTCTGATGTCCACTGGCCCCTGCATTTCAATTTGCTTGTCTATAAAGAGGGAGTGACTACACCTACCTCACAGGGTTATGGACGTGAAAGTCTGGGGTAAACTGTAAAGGGCTGTGTACCCTTGGAGAGATGTAATTATGGTGATGTGGTAGAATAGGAGAGCTCTGGAGTCAGACTGCTGGGTTCAAATCCTCGTTCCATCATTAGCCTGCTGTGTGACCTTGGGAAAGTGACTTAACCTCTCTGTGCCTCAGTTTTCTTATGTATACAATAGGGATAATAATTCCTAATTCATAGGGTAGTTGTGAGGATGAAAAGATCTGAGTTAATTCATATAAAGGACTTAACACAGTGCCTGGCACAAAGTAAGTGCTTATTAAACAGCGATGATGATGGTGGTGGTGATGGTGGTGATGATGGTGATGGTGTTGATAATGATGGTGATAGTGAAGGTGATGATGGTGATGGTGATGATGGTGATGATCATGAGTGATGGTGATGATGGTGATGGTGGTGATAGTGGTGATGGTGTTGATAATGATGGTGATAGTGAAGGTGACGATGGTGATGATCATGAGTGATGGTGACGATGGTGATGGTGGTGATAGTGGTGATGGTGTTGATAATGATGGTGATAGTGAAGGTGACGATGGTGATGATCATGAGTGATGGTGACGATGGTGATGGTGGTGATAGTGGTGATGGTGTTGATAATGATGGTGATAGTGAAGGTGACGATGGTGATGATCATGAGCGATGGTGACGATGGTGATGGTGGTGATGATATGAGGAGGGTGTGTAGACTCTAATCGTGCCTTCATTCAAGGTAAAGGGTACTTAACTGTTCAAAATCTCCTCCTTGGTTATTTGACCTTCGCTTGGCTCTAACCAGGTAGACAGTTCATTGCGGAGTGGATGCCAAGTCTCAGCCCTTACTCAGTCTCATGAGACTGGGGGTTGGAGGCAGGCCCCAGAAGAGAGGAGGTGTGGGAAGGGCATGCCCCTTGGGACCAGTTCTCCCCAGATTCTTTTGTCTGGTCAGTAGTGGGTGCTGAGCCTGTACTGTGCCAGGACCCTCACTCAGATGGGTAACACGCACGCAAGCTGGGATAATTGGGGCACCGCAGAGCCAAAAGGGAAGAAATTGGCTTATTGGAAAATTCTTCTGCCTACTTGACAATAAAGAGCAGATCTGAGCCGACATTTGCGAAGAATTCAGAGTGCTCTTGATTCTGAAGTGTTTTAAGTGGCCAAGAAGGACAGCCTATGGGGCCCACAAAGCAAACACATTCCAAGGTGTGCCCGGCTTTCTGTGCAGCCTCATTTCCTGAGAAAGTTCTCCAAGATCCGCCTCAGGCCAGAGGGTGGCTGCCAGATTCCCAGGCCTGGGTGGTGCGGACAAGACAGCAGGCCCTGGAGAAGGAAGGGGCTGGGTGGGGGTCCCGGAGGGAGGAGGGCAGGAAACCCTTCAAGTTGCAGGGACCACTGGACCACACCCCGACTTCAGAGCTGACCTCCTTCTACGCTCTGGCCAGGTCTCTGTTCCAGGCAGGGTTTTTGTGATTCCCTTGGTTCTAGGCACCTGTCATACCCTAAAAACAACGAACAATAATGAGAGCCACAGCTCACCTGCACTGAGGGCTCACTAGGTGCTGGGCACCAGGGGCAGATTAGCCAACAGGCAAGGTAAGCACGGTGCTTACGTTGCTTACCAGATCATCTGTAGTGAACAATTTCATGCTTTTTCACCGCATCAAAGATACTGCTTCTAGGTATGGCTGGCATCTGTTTCTCTCCTAATCCCACAGCACCTTCCTACAGAATCCAAGCCTCTTTTCAAATTTACGATCCCTGACAGGGGCAGATGACCCAGTAAGCAAGGTAAGCATGGGCTTCCTTGTGTGTACTTACTAGTCTATAGTGAACAGTTTCACATTTCAAAGATGTGATGAAACCCATGTGAAATTGTTCAGTACAGATTAGCAAGTACTCACAAGTAAGCCCATGCTTACCTTGCTTACTGAGTCATCTACCCCTGCTGGGCCTTATGTCCCAGGCTCTACGAATATTATCCTTTAACTGGCACGTGGCTCATCTGTCAGCCTCTTGCCAGGTGGGCTTGAGTTATTAGAAGTTATTGATTACCTCAGGGGTGTGGAGCCAGAATTTCTGCACCTGCAGAGCTGGTGACTTGGCTGGGACTGGAATGCCCAGCCTGATAAGCTCCTCTGTCCCCCTCTTTCCACCTCCTCTCCCCATGACTCCCCATCCTGGCTTCTGTCTCTTCCCATCTGATGTCTGCTCCCCTGCCCCTGTCTGAGGTCTCTCTGCCCCTCTGCTCTCTCTGACTTTGGTCCCATCAGCCCTCACTCTCCGTTCCTGCCAGCTCCTCCCCTCTCATTCTCTGGAGGGTCTGCTGGGATCAGCAAAAGCCTCACACTCTGTCCAGGAACCCCAACTGTGGCTTCCGTTTCCCCCTTGGAGACCTCTGATTGCTCTTAAACACCAATTTCTGTTTCCTTGGTCTGTCCAGGTTTCCTGGGAAAATTGGCGTTGAGGTGGTCCTGGCTGGTGGTTTGGGCAGTGGCTGGGCTCGAGTCCCGTGGGAAAGCAAGTGTGTGTGTGTGTGTGTGTGTGTGTGTGTGTGTGTGTGTGTGGTGACGCAGCTCCCTCCTCCCTCCATGGGCTTCTCTGCTGGCTCAGCCTCCCAGTCACAGACCACCTGGGTTGCCCCACATGGGGAGAAGCCGGATCTCAGAGCTGAGGGGAAGGGTGGGCTGTGGTCCATGGCAGGGTGTGGGAGTAGAAACCACGCATTTCCTGGAGTGTCCTTCCCAGTTCCCAGCTTGGCTCAGGACTCTGGGCGGGGATGAGAATCAGTAGCGTCCCTGAGCTGCCTCCACGGGTCAGGGAGAGCAGGACTCAGGGTTGGAGTGTTGTCCTGGCTATGTGTCCTCCGGCCAATTACGTCACCTCTCTGAGCTCCTGCCTTGGGCTGCAGTGATGGTGAAAGTACCAGGAATGTGGCTCTTTTAGGTGTACTGTGAGCATGCAAGGCCTGGCACCGGGCAGGTGCCCAAGGGGGGCAGCCTCCTTAGTTCTCACCTTGCTTCCTTCCTTCCTTCTCCTTCCTTCCTTTCATCCCATTTTGGGGGTGTCCCAAGCCTCTTCTGGACGTGTGTAATGCAGAGAAACTGTGTTACATAAGACAAATCCCTGTCTTTGAGATGGTCTCAGTTAATATAAGACTGAAATAATAATAACAATAAAAATGGTGAGTGGGCAAGACAGGCATACAAACTGATAACCACCATGTAGTTGTTATATGGAGTCATTTACTAGTCCAGCCCAGCAGCAGAATCATCATTGCCCAGGAGCTTGCTAGAAATAGACTCTCAGGCCTCACCGCAGACCTACTGAACCAGAATCTGCATTGGAACCAGAAACCTGAGTAATTCAAATGTGCATTAAAGTACTGGGCTAGGGAACTAGTTCTAGTCCTAGGTTCTACCTAGCTTCACTGCTTACCAGCTGGGTGTCTTTGGGCAAATTATTCAATTTCCGTGAGTCTCGATTTCCTTATCTGTAAAATAGGGAGAATAATAATAGTTTACCTCCTGGAGTCATTGTGAGAATTAAGTGAGATAATGCTCCCCAAGAACTTATGCCAGGAACACAGGAAGCACTCAGTCAACTGGAATGTAACAGGATCCTAGCTGCCTGGGGCTCCCCATCTTCTGGCCTTATAGATTTATTTGATATTTAAATAAAAAAGGCCGAGCCTCCCACCTACATCCAAGGAACTCTAGAAGAAGTGAAGTGCAAGATTCCTGGAGTCAGACTTCCTGGGTTCAAATCCAGGCTCTCCCTTTTACTACCTGGGTGACGTCAGGCAGACAACTTCTTTTGTTTGCCCGTCTGTAAAATGAGGTTGCTGTGAGGACTAACTGAGCTGGTCCAGGCGCTGAGAGGGCCAGCACCTAGCCAGTGTTTGGTAACAATTCTCACCATCCTTGCCTCTCTTCGCTGCCTCGGACTCCTGTTTCCTGCTTTCTCTGACTTCTCATTCTTATCCCTTTTCTTTTGGTCCTGGCCAGTCCTTGATGTCCCCAAAGCAGAGGGTGACCAAATGTCCAGTTATGCCAGGGACGGTCCTGGTTTATGCATATCATCCAGGCATCTCATTGGGTTATCTCTCCTTTCATGCTCTAAAGTACCCCCACTTAGGTCACCTCATGAAAGCCCCTCTCATGAAGGGCAGCTATGTTTGGAAGGCTTTTTGAGAAATAGCTTTATTGAGTTAAGATTGAGATACAATCAACTGCATGTATTTAAAGTGCATAATTTGAAAAGTTTAAACATGTATATTTACTTGTGACACCATCACCACAATCAAGATAATGAACATATCCGTCACTTCCAAAAGTTTTGAAAGACATTTAATAGAGATTCAGGTAACAGTGGAGCGTCGTGTTGTCGGTCAGCCCAGCCCAGCCCAGCTCAGCCCATGCAACACCGCGCTCTTAGTGTCCGAGGCCTTTACCAGCCCAAGGACTTTCCTATGGACGGCCTTGTTCTCTCTGTCCTTCCTTTTCCTCTCTGTCTGTTGTTGTTAGGTGATGTCAAGTTGATTTCAACTCCTAGTGACCCCATGTGAGAGTAGAACTGCCCCATAGGGTTTTCTTGGCTGTAATCTTTACAGATTGCTGTGTCTTTCTCCCTTGGAGTCACTGGGTGGGTTTGAACTGCCGACTTTTCGGTTAGCAGCCAAGTGCTTAAACATTGCACCACCAGGGCTCCTTTCTCTCCTCCTAGGTACTCTCAGTCTCCTTCTCCCAAGATTTCAAAATTCCTTTCATTCCTAATCAAAGGTTCTCAAACTTTTGTGCACATTACAATCATCATGGCTGCTTGTAAAACATGTAGGCTACTGATCGTCACCTTGCAGAATCAGACTTTCTGGAAACTCCATTTCTTATAAGCATCTTAGGGGACTCTGATGTGACTACCCAGCACATCTTCCTCTTTTCCCAACCTAAATAATCCACCAGGGTATAAATTAACAAAGGAAAGCTTTCTCCTTGGTAGAATGTATCAGTTAGCTTTTGCTGCATAATAAATCAAATATATATTTCTCATGATTCTGTGGCTTGACTGGGCTCAGCTGGGCGATTCTTATTTTCCAGGTGATATAGGCTGTATGCAGCTGGGAACTTGGTCGTGTATGGAACATCCAAGATGGCCCCTCACCCTCCAAAGTGTGGTCTCTCATCCTCCAGGAGTCTAGTCCAAGCGTCTTTACAGTGTGGCACCTGGCTTCCCAGAGAGTGAAAGCAGAAAGGCTAAGCTGGAACTGGCACAGCGTCACTTCCACCACATTCTATTTTTTTTTAAATATAAAATGTTTTATATTTTAAATGCAAACATTTTTATAAAAAAAGAAAAACATTCTGTAAGGGGACATAGGTGCATTATATTTAGAGAAATTCAGGGGCTTCTCTGTTTCATTCACGTCTGTATTCCCAGGGCCTAGCATGCAATAAAGAGGAGCCCTGGTGGCGCAACAGGTAAGTGCTCAGCTGCTAACTGAAAGGTTGCCAGTTTGAACCCACCCAGTGGCTCTGCAGGAGAAAGGCCTGATGATCTACTTCTGTAAAGATTACAGCCAAGAAAACCCTATAGGGCAATTCCACTCTCTCACATGGGGTCGTTATGAGTCAGAATTGACATGACGGCACCCAACAATAGCAACAGTGTGCAATAGATGCCCCATTCAGGTTTGTGGAGTTAATGAGTGAATGAATGGGTGAATAAATGAATGGTGTCCACCACATTCTATTGATCAAAGCAAGTCACAAGACCAGCCCAGATTCAACAGAAGGGGAAATAGACTTCCTTTTCTTGATGGGAGGAGCAGCACACGCGCACAGGAATTAGAGGAGTTGGCAGCCATCTTGAGAGACAAACTAAACCAGTTGCTGTTGATTCTGACTCATGGCAACCCCATGTGTGTCAGAGTAAAACCAAGCTCAGTGGTTAAGAGCTTGGGTGCTAGCCAAAAGTTTGGCAGTTCAAATCCACCAGCTGTTCCTTAGAAATCCTATGGGGCAGTTCTACTCTGTCTATAGGATCACTATGAGTCGGAATTGATTTTTTAGAAGCATATTGCCAGGCCTTTCTTCCAAGGTGCCTCTGGGTAGACTGGAATCTCTAATCTTTAAGTTAGCAACTGAGTGTGTTCCATTTGCACTGCCCAGGGACTCTGTATTTTAGGCAGCAGGGAATAAAACAGCCACTCTGAGGAAGCCTGCCAAGCTCTCTGGTGTCTGCAAGTGTAAGGCTCCAAGGATGATCAGGGTGGATCTGGAGGAGGGCACCAGCACGCCTCCCATCAATGCACCTTAGCCATGACAGGAAGAGAGGGGCCCAAGACCCCCACCAGGAACATGTGAATGGGCATGGGTCTCAGGCACAAGAAGAGGGGACTACCTGGCTTCCGGGGAGCACGTCTGAGCCATCGCTCTTGAACTGTTCAGGGCCAGGCAGCTTTATTTTCAATGGCGCTCTCCCCACTTTCATCTGTAAGACCAGTTACAGAGCGTTTTGCACCACAATTACTGGCGTTAAAACCTCTCAGTTCCGTTTGATGAATTTTAGTAGTAATTGAACAGAGGAAGCCATCACACAGGAGATTGTCCAATTGAATCTGCCCACGCCCTAAACTGTGAATTCTAGCCTCCAGAAGGAAGTGGGCAAGGGAGCCCAGGCGGGGTTGCCTCTTTCCTCTCTCATGGGGTCCTGCCCAGCCCCATGTGAGCGACTGGCTGCGCGTCAAAGGGTGATGGGAGATGCCAGAGACCAGGGCCAGGCGAGAAGGGCCAGCTCTGAGGGGCTAAGATGGAAATAGGGCTGGGGTGGGGTCTTCGAGTCCTGGGAACCTGCAAGCTCTGGTGTTTTAGAGCTGGGAGCTGGACTGCATTCATGCCTTCGTGTATTATTTACTGAACAAATATTTCTGTAGTATTTACTATGTGCCGGCCACTGTTCAAAGGGCATTACACATATTAACTTCTTTAATCCTCACAGCAACTCCATGAGGTAGGCATATTATTATAATTCACATTTGATGGATGAAGAAACTGAGGCTCAGAGAGGTTAACTAAGTTGCTCAAGGTCACACAGCTAGTAAGTGGTAGAGCAGTTTGGCTCCAGAGTTCCTCTTCTTGTTTCTTTATTCTCTTGATGTCTGTCTTCCCTTGGTGTTGAGGAAAGTCTTATCAGGAGCTGAGGGATCTGATCTGGCCACTCCTGGCCTGCAGGGACAAAGAAGAGGGGGCGGCAGAGCCTGGGAGCCTGCATGGTGGCGGCAACAGGAATCCAAGCAAAACCCCTATGGCAGGGGAGAGACTCACGGGCAGAGTCAGGGCTGCCTGGTCCAGCAGCCACTCTCCACCGGGAGGGAGGCTCTGTGTCCAGACCCCAGTGGTGAGGCGTGGGTTTTTACTCCCTGTCCTGTGTGGTATCTCATTACCTCGTCCTCCCACGAGTGCTCTCCACCCAGCTGAGAGCAGGAAGCACCACCTCTGCCTTCACGGATTCAGATTCTGTTGTAGACTTAAGAGTCAGATGATTCTAGGCACCAACTCTGTGCTTCGAACCTTTACAGAGGGGGAAACTGAGGCTTAAATGGGAAATGCCTTTTGCCCAAGATTATACAGCCAATCTGTGGCCGAGTCAGGCTTCAAGCTTGGCACCACCTGACTCCCAAATCTCTGCTCTATCCATGGCACCCCACTGCCTCTTTCATCGGCCCAAATATTCGCATTGCTGCCGGGGATGGGCCAAAGACCCCATCTGCCAGCACCTCACTGGCCTGTTACAGGCAGTCCCTGTTTCCCTGCTGCCGCCTCTACCAAGCTGGGACCCTGTTATGGCTGGCACCGAGTCTTTAAATCCACCCCAGGGCTTGACCCACTGGAAGCTTTTGGTCAATGCCTGCTGGCAGTCAGAGGGATGGAGAGTTGGGAACAGACAGGGGCATGTGGCGGTCTGAAAAAAGCGCCTTTTCTTGAAGGCAGAAATTGCTGCTTAAATTCTTCCTGGCTCTCCAGGCTCAGCTTCCCCTTGAGTGGCTGGGCTGCTCTCCACCTCCATCGTCCCCTCTGGGTACCGCCCCCGAGGTCAGTAGAGTGGCAGCTGGGTTGGCTGAGAAGGAACCCCCTCCCCAAAACAAACGAACAAACGAGAAACAGTTGCCATTGAGTTGACTCCAACTCATGGTGACCCCATGTGTGTTAGAGTAGAATTCTGCTTCATAGGGTTTTCTGTGATTCATTTTTTGAGAGTAGATCACCAGGCCTTTCTTCCAAAGTGCCTCTGGGTAGACTGGAACCTCCAGCCTTTCAGTTAGCAGCTGAGCTCATTAGTGTTTGCATCACCCAGTGACTCCTGAGGAAGAACAGGAGGCTCTTTTCAGGAAGTGGCAGGAAAGTCATTGGATCGGTCTTGCCTATTGCTCTGCGATTGTAATCCCACTTCTGTTTCACATAAGCAGCAGGCCAGCCTCAGGTCAGGAGCCCTCCTTGGGGTTTACCACCCTGCACTGAGACAGAGCCCGGGCTGGGGTTAGTTGCATAGGGCAAGGTGGCCCCTTAGGGCAGGTAGAGCTACCAAAGCTCTGGGGCAGAGCTGGGGAGGGATGAGGGTACATATCAGAGGACGAAAGGGCTCCCGTATGCCTCAGTTACTAACTGAAAGTTTGGTGGTTTGAACCCATGCAACAGTGCCACAGAAGAAAGGCCTGGCAATCTGCTTCTGTAAAGATTACAGCCAAGAAAATCTTATGGAGCAGTTCTCTGTAATACAAGGAGTCCCCTTGAGTTGGAATCAATGGGTTTGGGCTCATGCCTCCAGATTAGTGGTCTCAGACTTTAACGGATTGGAATAACAATCACCTGGTGGGCTTGTTACAACAGGGTTTGCAGGGCCCACACTCAGAGATTTGCATTCAAGAGGTCTTGGGTGGAGCTGGAGAATTTGCATTTCTCACAGGCTGCTAGGTGATGCTGGCACTGCTGGTCCAGGGACCAGACTTTGAGAATGATTACTTTGTGGACGTTTCTCGCTTGACTCCTCCCTTGGGAAGTGTCCCGAAATGGCTTTGGGGGGTGCTTCCTCCCACCACACCACCCAGCTTGGTGTTGATGGCGTACAGAGTGACAGCCAGAGCCAGGGCATCTCGGGCAGGGGCACCAAGCTGCTGAAGACTTTGCAGAAAGAACCCTGGGGCAGAGCATGAGTTGGCATGGGAGACAGCCATGAAGCTCACCGCGAGGCTCAGAGAAACGATGGAATCCAAGATGTGAGTGGGGAGGGCAGGAAAGGGAAGGATGGAAAGGTATAGAAGGCTCTAGAAAACACTTCCTGATACCAAGCTGGGAGGCCGTGTGGAACAGTGGAGAGAGTACAAACTTTGAAGGCTCTGCCACTTTCCGGCTATGTGTGTGTGTCATTTCGAGCTAATTACTTCCCTGTCTGTGCCTCAGTTTCTTCATCAGTAGAGTGGGCCTAATAATTCTTTTCGTGGTTGTTTTCAGGATATAATTGAGATTACAAATGAAAGAGCTCCAAGCGTGATGCCTACTGTTAAATCTAGATTCCTTTCCTATTCCCTTTCTGCACCCTGGTTATTTTATTATAATGGGTAAGCTTGGTTCCCCCATCTCTTCCAGCTTCTACCCACCCTCTCCAGCCACTGGCCCCTTCTTGGGCCATCAGCCTATGTTATCATAAAAAAAAAAAAAAAAAAAAAAGAGGCTGAATTTTAATTTGTGGAATGTTTCTTTCTTCTATGTTTTTTCTTTTTTTTTAAGAAAAGCCTAATTAGGAAGCCCATTAAATGCCTGCAATTCCAATATAATTCTATTAAATTCTCCCTGTAAAGTTAATGTTACAGACTTTTTAACAGATGTTTTAATTAGGCATTGTTATTAAAGAGAATACTGTAGAAATTAAAACCAGACCCTAAATGGGGGAAGAAAGGCAGTTTTCTTGTGCTGGGTAAATGGTGGCAGCCGCCCAGCAAAGAGCTGTTGGCAGCAGGTCATGGAAAACTCACAAAAGGAGAGGGAATGCTTGGCACAATCCGCACGGATCAGCAGGAGGGAAAAATGCCCACGCCTGGTCCTCTCGGCTCTGTCAGAGTGGGAAATAGGGAGAAGAGCCAAGAGGGGTGGACGCTCGCTCGCAGGTGGGGATCAGATCAGTAGGCTTTGGGACCTGCTCCTGATGTCGTCCTGTTCACGTCCATCTCATTTGACCCTATGGGAGCCCATGAGGCAAGGATTCCTGTTACCCATTTTACAGATGGAGAAACTGAGGCTCAGCCATGTCTGGTCATCTGACCAGCTGGACAAAGAGACAGAGTGGAACTTGGGTTTCCTGTTGGGTGGTGTTGTTCTCCAACAGCAGTGTTATCTAGTGTCTGTGTGTGGTATGAGCTTTGGAGACAGAAAAATCTAAGTTTAAGTCCAAGCTTTGCTACTCACTGGCTATTTGCTTCATCCTTCTGAGCCTCAGTTTCCTCATTTGTAAAATGGGTGACTAACAGGACCTATTAATTTAAGGGATTAAAATGAGATAAAAGGGTTCAAATGGAGGCACTGGTGGTTAGAGGTAGAAGTCTTGCCCTCTGTATGGGAGACTCAGGTTCGATTCCCAGCCAATGTACCTTATGTGCAGCCACCATCTGTCTGTCAGTGGAGGCTTATGTGGTGTTGTGATGCTGAACAGGTTTCAGCAGAGCTTCCAGACTAAGATGGAAGAAAACCCTATGGATCACAACGGTCTGATCTGAAACCCATCCTGGGAATGACGCAGGACCAGGTAGCATTTTGGTTTGTTGTGTATGGAGTCGCCGTGAGTCCGGGGCTGACTTGAAGGCATCCAGCAGCAACAACAACGGCAAAAACACTGCATATAAGGTACTAAGCACCAGGATGGCAGATGCCATGGGCTCAAAGAGTGGTCGTATATGATGAAGGCTTTCGGCCAGCACATGGCAGAGCGGAGGCTCCAACCTAGATGCTTGGTCCAGAGTCTGTCCTCTTTCTGGTACCATGTTGCCTCACACGCATTGGCTGTGCCCTGTTATCTGGAAAGTAAGTTCACGCCTGATGCCAGCTAAGCAAGGTGTCAGCAAGAGAATGTGACCAGTGCGGGCAAGCATCTAGCTACTGGAGATGGGAGTCCCTGGTTGTCATGGAGACCCCAAGTGAGTCATGTAGCTCTCTGAGATGGGCTACCCAATTCCACATGGCTCTTCTATGGAGGAAGAAATGAGGTTGGAGTAGCTGGATTCAAATCCTGGCTCCTTTGGCCATGTCAACCTGTCCCCCACTCCTCTGAGTGGGTGTCTTTCAGTGAGCCAAAGGCCTGGGTGAGAGTGAGCACTCCCAGGAGGCAGCGAGGTGACTGACACGCCCTCTGGGAGCATCAGGTGACATGCTTGATTCGCCTTTTCAAGGGGGTAATTTTCTTGTCCATCTTCCAAGGCTGTTAGCCTGGGATTATTCAAATCATGTTTATTTTGGTCCTGTGACCCACATAGATCTGCCACGAGCCCTTTCTCAAGAGATCGGAATGAAGAAATAACTGAAAGGGGGGCACCAAGTGGGTCTTATCCCTGGGCACCCCTCCCAAGGAAGCCCTGTCGGCTCTTGTGCCCACTGGAGCTGACATGAATTTCCCTCCCCACTCACTGCCTCTGTCAATTTAAGTTGCCTTTCAGGGCAAGGGGGGAGGTCCCAGAGGGACCTTTGCTCAGAACAGCCTTTCTTGGGGCTTTCACCATGAGAACCTGAGGTGTTGAAGACACACTGCCTGGCACTCAGTAGGAGCTTAATATTTGCTGGGTGTTGCAGGATGACTTCATCCCCCTGACCTGGGGCCTCCTAGGTCTCTTGTTTCAAGGACGTGGAGCACTTCTTCTCGGCCATCTCTCTCTGTAGGCAGTAGGGTGCTGTGAAAAGAGCATGGCCTCTGAAGTCAGCCAGCCTGGGTTAGAATGCCAGTCTTTCCCTTACTAGCTGTGTGAGCCTGGGCTAGTGGCTTAGCCGCTCTAAGCCTCATTTTCCTGCGCTGTATACTGAGGACGGTAGTAAGGGGAGGATGAAATGGGACAATGCTCCTGAAAGCATCTGATGCGTGTCGTTGTTGTGGTTATTGTTAGGTGCTGTGGAGTTGATTCTGCCTCACAGCAACCCCATGTGACAGAGGAGAACTGCCCCATAGGGTTTTCTAAGCTGTAATCTTTACTGGAGCAGATCACCAGGTCTTTCTCTTGTGGAGCCGCCGGGTGGGTTCAGACCACCAACGTTTTGGTTAACAGCCGAGTGCTTAACCATTGCACCACCAGGGCTCCTTTCTGATGCATAGAGGATGTTTATAAAAGGGGCCGGGCACCCCAGTTATTAAATATGTGTGTGTGCGCACGCACACACATGAATATACACACAGAGAGGATGCATAGAAAACGTACATAACGACCCCAGAAACTCATCACATACATTTCCTCTGGAGAGTGGGACTGACAGTTTCTACTTTTCCCTCCAGTTTGAATAGTTTTTAAACCAGGAGTCTATATCATTTAAAAAAAAAAAAAAAAAGATGGCTAAAAATCCAATGCAGAAACCACTGACAGCTTTGAGAATGCCTGGTAGGTGGGAGTCAGATGATTCTCAAACACAGATGGCTCGGCTGAGTCAGGTCACGTAGCCCACAGGGCGGGCGCACTCTGCTGCCCCTTCACTCAGGGCAGTTGACCCAGTCCTGAGCAACTGGGTTGAACTGTGACTCTGTAACTTACCAGCCGTGAGACTTCAGGTAATGTCTCTGAGCCTCAGTTTCCTTGTCTGTAAAATGGGAATAAAAGAACCTACTTGCAGGGCTGTTTTGGGGGAAATGAGAATGGGAGTGAGGCATCAGGACAAGTGCACAGGCCAGATCAGTAGAGATTGGGATGGCTGTTGGGTTTTCATGTTGCCGCCTCCACCCCAGGAGGCTGGCATCACCCCTGAGGTCAGGTGAACAGGGCTAGGGAGTCACTCTGGGTCACTAAACCCGACAGGCGTTGTCCAGTCTTCTTAGCTGACGTCTCAGCGGCATCTACACCGCTGACCTCTCCTTGCTCCTGGAGACAACCTCTTCTCTTATTTTTTGTGCCCCACTCTCTCCAGGGCCCCGTAAAAAGATCAGGAGGCAGGGGTGAAACTGGCCTAGGTGGGCCCCACAGGGCTGGATTAGAGTGCTGGGAACCTCCCTCACCATGAGGACCTGAAAGTGTAAACCATCTGGACAACCCATGTGTTCTTTGGAAGGGCTGTTGTTAAACAAGTCACTGCGCATCCATTTCTGGGAGCCCACGCAGCTGTTACCCATGAGTTAGACCACGTATTCTGACAGGTGAAAAGTTCCACAATAGATCAAACAGAAAATAAACAATCAGAGAATAAGGTTTATGGTATGATACCATTTTTTATCAAAAAAAAAAAAAAAAGGGAAGAAGAAGAATACAATTCCTGGAGTAGCAGCTATTTTGCACTTTTTTTTCTTATTTAATTTGTATTGTTATTTTGCATTAACAACAACAACAACGATAATAATGCTTTTTAAAAAGAATGAAAGGACATTGCTCAGTTAAGCACTGAATGGGATAAGTCTGGATGCCTGGGAGGCTGGTCCAGTTGGGGGACTCTGAGGTGACTCAGGAGCCAGTGGGCTGAGTCTGGGTGGTAAGTCTGGGGGCAGGATCACAAGGCCAAGCTTGGGGCAACAAAGGGTTCTTCTAGTGGCTCCAGAGACAGGGTTGTGACCTGTGGGGGCTCGTCCCCCCCAACACACTGAACAACATAATGGGGAGGTTAGTGGGGGTGTAATAGACAGAATAATGGTTCCCCAAAGATGTCTCCACTCGTCTGTCAGCTTGTTGTAATGTGGTGGCTTGCTTGTTGCCGTGATGCTGGGAGCTATGCCACCATTAGTTTTCAGCAGAGCTTTCCAGACTAGGAAGAAGGACCTGATGATCTACTTCTGAAAAACCTGTCCAGTGAAAACCTTATGACTAGCAGAAGAACATCGTCTGATACAGTGCTGGAAGATGAGCCCCTCAGGTTGGAAAGCACTCAAAAGACGACTGGATTTCAATGTGGACAGAGCCAAGCTTTCGATATCTCCCTTTGCAGACGTGGCACAACTCAAAATGAGAAGTAAGAGCTGCAAACATTCAATAGTAATCAGAACACAGGATACATGAAGTATGAATCTAGGAAAACTGGAAGTTGTCAAAAATGAAATGGAACACTTGAAGATCGATATTCTAGGCATTAGTGAGCTGAAATGGACTGGTATTGGTCATTTTGAATTGGACAATCATATGGTCTACTATGATGGGAATGACAAATTGAAGAGGAATGACATCACATTCATTGTCAAAAAGAACATTTCAAGATCTATCCTGAAGGACAATGCATCAGTGACAGGATAATATCCATACATCCATACATCTACAAGGAAGATTGGTTAATATGACTATTATTAAAATTTACGCACTAACCGCTAATGCCAAAGATTAAGAAGTTGAAGATTTTTACCAACTTCTGCAGTCTGAAATTTATCAAGCATAAAATT
Source organism: Trichechus manatus latirostris (assembly GCF_000243295.1). Lineage (NCBI taxonomy): Eukaryota > Metazoa > Chordata > Mammalia > Sirenia > Trichechidae > Trichechus > Trichechus manatus. Next base: position 23,381,822 of record NW_004443944.1, read on the forward strand.
AAGATGCACTGATAATTACTGGTGCTTGGAATGTGAAAGTCAGAAACAAAGAAGGATCAGTAGTTGCAAAATATGGCCTTGGTGAGGGAAATGACGCCAGATATTGCGTGATAGAGTTTTGCAAGACCAATGACTTCTTCATTGCAAATACCATTTTTCAACAACATAAACGTCTACTATAAAGGTGGACCTGGCCAGCCCAAATACAGAGCAATCAAATCAACTGCATCTGTGGAAGAAGACGATGGAGAAACTCAATATCATCAGTAACAACAAGGCCAGGGGCTGACTGTGGAACAGACTATCAATTCCTCATATGCAAGTTTAAGTTTAAGTTGAAGAAAATTAAAACTAGTCTGTGAGAGCCAAAGTACAGCCTTGAGTATATCCCACCTGAATTTAGAGACCATCTGAAGAACAGATTTGATGCTTTGAACACTAATGACCAAACGAACACCAGGCCAGTTGTGGGATGACATCAACGACATCATACATGAAGAAAGCAAAAGGTCATTAAATAGACAAGAAAGAAAGAAAAGACCAAAACAGAAGTCAGAAGAGACTCTGAAACTTGCTCTTGAACATAGAGGAGCTAAAGGTAATGGAGGAAATGATGAAGTAAAAGAGCTAAACAGGAGATTTCAAAGGGCAGCTTGAGAAGGCAAAGTTAAGTATTATAATGAAATGGATAAAGACCTGGAGTTAGAAAACTGAAAGGGAAGAACATGCTCGGCATTTCTCACGCTGAAAGAACTGAAGAAAAAATTCAAGACTTGAGTTACAATATTGAAGGATTCTGTGGACAAAATATTGAATGATGCAGGAAGCATCAAAAGAAGATGGAAGGAATACACAGAGTCACTGTACCAAAAAGAACTGGTCAATGTTCAACCATTTCAGGAGGTAGCCTATGATCAGGAACTAATGATACTGAAGGAAGAAGTCCAAGCTGCACTGAAGGCATTGGTGAAAAACAAGGCTCCAAAAATTGTCTGAATACCAATTGAGATATTTCAACAAATAGATGTAGGGCTGGAGGTGCTCACTCATCTATGCCAAGAAATTTGGAAGACAGCTAACTGACCAACCGACTGGAAGAGATCCATACTTGTGCCCATTCCAAAGATAGGTGATCCAACAGAATTTGGAAATTATTGAACAATATCGTTAATATCACACTCAAGTAAGATTTTGCTGAAGATAGTTCAAAAACAGTTGCAGCATTGCAGTGACAGAGAACTGCCAGAAATTCAAGCCGGATTCAGAAGAGTACTTGGAACGAGGGATAGCATTGCTAATATCAGATGGATCTTGGCTGAAAGTAGAGAATACCAGAAAGATGTTTACCTGTGTTTTATGGACCATGCAAAGGCATTCGACTGTGTGGATCATAACAGATTATGGATAACATTGCAAAGAACAGGAATTCCAGAACACTTAATTGTGCGGAACCTGTACATAGACGAAGAGGCAGTTGTTTGGACAGAACAAGAGGATATTGCATGGTTTAAAATCAGCAATGGTATGCATCCTTTCACTGTACTTACTCAATCTGTATGCTGAGCAAATAATCTGAGAAGCTGGACTATATGAAGATGAACCTGGCATCAGGATTAGAGGAAGACTCATTAACAACCTGCCATATGCAGATGACACAACCTTGCGCTGAAAGTGAAGAGAACTTGAAGCACTTACTGGTGAAGATCAAAGACCACAGTCTTCAGTATGGATTACACCTCCACATAAAAAGACAAAAATCCTCACAGCTGGACCAATAAGTAACATCATGATAAAGGGAGAAAATACTGACGTTGTCTAGGATTTCATTTTACTTAGATCCTTAGTCAATGCCTGTGGAAGGAGCAGTCAAAACATCAACTGACATATTGCATTGGGCAAATCTGCTGCAAAAGATCTCTTTAAAGTGTTAAAAGGCAAAGACGTCACTTTGAGGACTAAGGTGAGCCTGACCAACATGGTATTTTCGATCCCTTCCTACGTATGTGACAGCTGGACAACGAGCAAGGAAAACTGAGGAAGAATTTATGAATTTGAATTATGGTGTTAGTGAAGAATATTGACTACACCATGGACTGCCGTAAGAATGAACAAATCTGTCTTAGAGGAAGTACAGCCAAAACTGTATGATAATTAATTTGTGTTGTTTTAAGCCAATAAATTTGTGGTAATATGTTACAGCAACAGTAGGAAACTAATATAGTAGGAATCTCTCTTTAAAGGGCCAAGGCTTCAAGGGTCAAGAGTGAATTACATCCGCCCTCATGGTACCTTTGTATGGCACTGAGCCCCAGCTCCAATCAATGCCAGGAACAGGCATAGGTCTTCATGACTCCCATATACTTCTTTATTCAAAACCAGAGTCCAGAAACAAAACAGCCCACTGTCCACCAGACTAAGTTGCAGTTTTCTGGCCTGTGGAATGGGCATGTTGAAAGGTACAGAAACAACATCTCCCTTCCTCCCCAGGTCTGTTTCTTGCATTTCTCTGTGTAGGGAAGATGTCATTTAAGACCTAGATTTGAATCCCAGCTCTACCACCTCTGCGATGTGATTCGGAACAAGTGACCTCACCTCTCTGAGCCTTAGTGTCCCAACCTGCCAAATGGGCATAGAGTTGATGTGGGTTCAGGTGAGATCCCACATGTGAAGCACCACCTGAATTCCTGTCTTGGAGGGAAAGCTGAGATCAGAGTGGGGCTCAGTGACGACCAGTGTCAGGAAGGTAGGCAGCCCTCACCTGGCATGCCATCCCAGGAACCCCTGCAAGGCTTCCCTGATATTCTGCCAGGTGCTCCCTGGGGCTTGTCTGTTTGATAGGCATGTGTTCCACACTTGGCTCTGCTCATCCTCTTGTTGACAGATGCTTCAAAGAAATCTCTTCCAAGTTCTAAAGCACCTTGACAAAATGTTTTCTCCGGCATCGCGGCCCATTGTTTCACAGGAAGGCACAATGGGACATTTCTGAGAAGGCAGTGTACCCTGTGCTGATTATTAGGTGCGGTTTTCTCTCTTCTGGTTCATCCTGCCTCTCCACCCAGGAGAGGCTTGGCACTCAGCATCCACCGCTCTGCCCTTGGTGACATCCTATTGCAAAAAAGCCCAATGTACTGACCTTTCAGGCTGTGTTTGTGTCCAGGGTGATAGTTGCTATAACCAAGACCCAGAAAACTCCAGACAAATCACCCTTTTTCTCCACTCTATGCTGCCCATGATTGCACTGGAACCAACCGAGGGGCATAACTGCAAAGCCCTGCCATCTGTCAGTACCAGGAGCGGCAGTCTGGCATCATGCACATGTGGGTCACAAGGAGAGCTGGGGTAAAATACAGATCCCTGCCCCCCCCCCCCACAAAAGATTCCAATTCTGGAGGGCTGGGATGGGGTCTGGGCGTCTTCTTCTTTAACCAGCTCCCCAGGTGATCCTGATGCCTGTGTCTTTGGAAACTCTTTGAGGGATACTGATATAGTGGACATTACAAGGGCCACAGAACCCCACAAACCAGGACTCGAGTTCCATCAGATTAGTTTCTGATCTCAGTCATGCTACTTTGCCTCTTGGGGCTCCAGTTTTTCCATTTGTAAAATGTCATTGTTTTAAACCAACATGATGGAATGAGTTCGAAGTACCAGGCATAATACTAAGCCCTTTGTATCATCGCATTTTATTTTCACAGCTGTTGTGGTACAAGTAGGAACTATTATTTATGAACTCCGGAGGCCTCATTCAAGACCACTCCCACCTTGTTTATAACTTGATGTTGAGTCACAGTGAAATTAAGTACCTTGAAGTAGCTAGCACAGCACTGGGCTCATAGCCGTTGCTTGATAAACACTCATATCTCCAGCACTGGATAGGTGAGGAGCTGTCGGCGATCTGGGAATGGGGCTTGCAGGGTCCTGGAGAGGCTCATAGCCCAGGGTGGACATCAACCCATTAGTGAGAATTCATTAAGATTCAGGAAGCACAGGTGGAGGTGAACTCGGAGAAGGAAACAAGACGTGTATCCTGTAATTGTTTTCTAGAGATAATAATCTCAGTGAATAAAGAGATAGGGGAGGAAACTTCCAGATGGGGAGCTCTACAAAGGGAGGCACAGCAGGGAGCCTGGGACAACACCACTTGAATGACGAATCTCAGGGTGGGTCATTCTTATGGAATTTTCAGAAGACATCCCCTCTCCTTGCTCAACTCTGCTTATGCCAGTTAAACCTCTCCTAGGGAAATACTGCATCAGTGTTACAGATAAATGAAGATAGATTTATTGACATCAACATAAGCAAATCCACTTTGTCACAATAAAGCAAATCATATAAAAAATAGCCAAGGGGGAAAATGAATGAATGAATTTTATTGTTTTACCTTGTCCATTTTATAACAAATCATTTTCTCATCCATAGCCTTTTCCCAGCTGCGTTTTAAACCATCTGAGTTCTGTAGATAAAACCAAAAACCAAACCCATTGCTGTCGAGTTGATTCCGACTCATAGCAACCCTATAGGACAGAATAGAACTGCCCCATAGAGTTTCCAAGGAGTGCCTGGTGGATTTGAACTGCTGACCTTTTGGTTAGCAGCCATAGCACTTAACCACTGCACCACCAGGGTTTCCATGTTCTGTGGATAGCCTGATGATAAACGTTCTCTGTGGTTGTTAAGAACTTCAAGATCAAAGGTCCAGCATTAGTTTCTCTTTGAGCTACTAGAATAGTCCTTTCATTCATCCAACAAATATTTATTGAAAGTTTACTGTGGATGAGGCAATGTTTTGGTACCTGGAGATACATGAGTGAAGAAAATAGACAAAAGTCCTTGCTCTCACAGAGCTTACGTTCTATAATGGGGGAAGACAGGAAAAAACAAAAATGTAAACCACAAATGACCCAGAATACACATCAGGGGAAACTAGGTGAAGTGTATACGGGACCTCTCTATGCTATCCTTGTAACTTTTCTGTAAAGATAATTTAGAAATCAAAAAACAAAAAGAAAAAAATATGTATGTATACATACATATATACACACCATGACGCATCTGTCAGAAGATGGAAGGAATACATAATCACTGTACCAAAAGGAAATGGTCAGTGTTCAACCATTTCAAGCGGTAGCATATGATCAAGAACGGATGGTACTGAAGGAAGAAGTCCAAGCTGCACTGAAGGCATTGATGAAAAACAAGGCTCCAGGAATTGACAGAATACCAACTGAGATGTTTCAACAAACAGATGTAGGGCTGGAGATGCTCACTCATCTATGCCAAGAAATTTGGAAGACAGCTAACTGACCAACCAACTGGAAGAGATTCATAATTGTGCCCATTCCAAAGAAAGGTGATCCAACAGAATGTGGAAGTTGTTGAACGATATTAATATCACACTCAAGTAAAATTTTCCTGAAGATAATTCAAAAGCAGTTGCAGCAGTACATCAACAGGGAAGTGCCAGAAATTCAAGCCGGATTCAGAAAAGGACTTGGAACGAGATATACCATTGCTGATGTCAGATGGATCTTGGCAGAAAGCAGAGAATACCACAAAAATGTTTACTTGTGTTTTATTGACTGTGCAAAGGCATTCAACTGTGTGGATCATAACAAATTATGGATAACGTTGCAAAGAATGGAAATTCCAGAACACTTAATTGTGCTCATCAGGAGCCTGTACGTAGACCAAGAGGCAGTTGTTTGGGCAGAACAAGCGGATACTGCATGGTTTAAAATCAGGAAGGGTGTGCGTTAGGGTTGTATCTTTTCACTGTACTTCTTTAATCTGTATGCTGAGCAAATAATCTGAGAAGCTGGACTACATGAAGAAGAGCACAGCATCAGGGTTGGACGAAGACTCATTAATAACCTGCAATATACAGATGACACAACCTTGCTTGCTGAAAGCAAAGGACTTGAAGAACTTACTGATGAAGATCAAAGACTATAGCCTTCAGTATGGATTATACCTCAACCTAAATAAAACAAAAATCCTCACAACTGGACTAATAAGCAACATCATGATAAATGGAGAAAATACTGAAATTGTCAACGATTTCATTTTACTTGGATCCACAATCAATGCCCATGGAAGCAGCAATCAAGAAATCAAATGATGTATTGCATTGGGCAAATTGGCTTCAAAAGACCTCTTCAAAGTGTTCAAAAGCAAAGATGTTACCTTGAGGACTAAGGTGCACCTGACCCAAGCCATGGTATTTTCAATCCCCTCACATGCATGCGAAAGCTGAACAATGAATAAGGAAAACCGAACAAGAATTGATGCATTTGAATTATGGTGTTGGTGAAGAATACTAAACATACCATGGACTACCAGAAGAACAAACAAATCTGTCTTGGAAGAACAGCCAGAATCCTCCTTGGAAGGAAGGATGACAAGAGTTCGTCTCATGTACTTTGGACGTATTATCAGGAGGGACCAGTCCCTGGAGAAGGACATCATGCTTAGTAAGACAGAGGGTCAGGAAAAAAGAAGACTTTCAATGAAATGGATTGACACAGTGGCTGCAATAATAGGCTCAAACATAGCAATGATTGTGAGGATGGTGCAGGACCAGGCAATGTTTCATTCTGTTGTACATAGGGTCAGTATGAGTTGGAACCAAGTGGACAGCACCTAACAACAACAACATCTATATCCATATCCATATTCATATATATATAATACCCGTTGCTGTCGACTCATAGTGACCTTATATACACATATATGTGTGTGTGTGTGTGTGTGTGTGTGTGTGTGTGCAGAGTCCCTGGGTGGCGCAAATGATTACATGCTTAACTACTAACTGAAAGGTTGACGGTTTGAACCCACCCAGAAGTGCCTTGTAAGAAAGACCTGGCAATCTGCTTCTGATAGTTCACAGCCTTGAGAAACTTCATGGAGCGTAGTAGTACTCTGCATACATGGGGTTGTCATAAGTTGGAATTGATACATCAGTGGATGATAAGTGCTATAAAGAAAAAGTGAATCAGGAAAGGAGGTTCAGGAATGCTCTGGGGCAGTAGAAAGTGTTGTAGTTTTTAAAAGGCTTTTTGAGAAAAATCCTTTTTGAGAAGGAGATATATGAGCAAACATTTGATGGATTTGAAAAAAATCAAGCCATGGAGGTTATCTGGGGTAAGATTGTATCAGTTAGAGGAAATAGTGAGTGTGAGGTTCAGTAGTGTCTTGTCTCTAGATGACCCCCCATGACCCTGGTATTCATACTCGTGTGTAGTCCCTTCCATGTTGAGTAGGACTGGGCTATGTAACCAACAGGATATTGCAGAAATGTGACTCCCATGGCTTGGTCATAAAAAAGATTATGGCTTCAGCCTTATGCTCTCTTAGAGCACCCACCCTGTGGGAAGCCAGCTGCCATGTTGTGAAGACACTCGAGCAGCCCTATGGAGAGGCCCACATAGTGAAGACCTGAGTCCTCCTGCCAACAGCCATTACTAACTTGACAGGCTTGTGAGTGAGCCACCTTGGAAGCAGATTCTCCAGCTTTCAGATGACTGCAAACTCAGTGATGCCCTGACTACAACCTCATTAGAGACCCTGAGGCAGAGCCAGTAGATAAACTACTCCCAGATTCCTGATACACAGCAACAATTTGAGATTTAAAAAAACAAAACAAAACAAAATACTTTATTGTTTCAGCAGCTAAAAGTTAGGGTAATTTGTTACACAGCAATAAATAACTAATGCAGGTCCTGAGGCAGGACCATACCTCGTTGCTCGAAGAATGGCCAGGAGGCAATGCAGTTGAGGGGTGGAGGGTGCAAGAGGAAAATAGGAGGAGATGAGGGCAGAAGGTTTGAATCACTCTTCCTCTGAAGAAAAGATTTCCTGTCTGTTGGTATTATTATTATTTTTTTTTAGCAATTGGTGTCTCCTGAGTGTCTCTCAGGCCCAGACCTTGGGAACCGAGTTCCTTGGGTGTACATTTCCTTCACTCTTTCGGTCTTCTGAGGTGGGTTTAAGTCTCCTCTTCCTGGGACATCTGTGGTGGTGTCATCCTTGCTAAACTGGTTTCAGTGAGATCTCATACTGAAACTGGGCCAGTGCCTTTTTGGGCATTTATTTATTTTATTAAGGCCAGATTTATTTTGTTAGAGAACTAATGTAGACATGAACAAAAAAAAAGAAAGGGAATTTGATTAATTATAAACACGTTGACGCTCAGAGAAGCATTCACACAGAAGGTGAGATCTGAGGGAGGCTGAGAACATGGTTAAGAATAGTTGGGCAAATATTGTGGGTAAGGGCAGTGGAAATAGAAACAGGAGAGACGAGGGGGCATGAGAAGGCTTTCGGCTTTCTGGGAATTTGGCATAGTTACTGTGGAAACTAAGAATAAGGCATAGGAGACAGGGGAGTGGAAGGGAAAGGGGGAAAAAGGCTGGAAAGTGAGTTGGGTTATGCAGGACTCTCAGTGTCTGAATTGCATCCTGTAAGCCTGAGGTTTTCCTCCTGGAGAACTTCCAGTTTTTCAGAGGTGGGTAGGCAAATGATGGTCCATCTGAGTTCAGGTTAGGATTATTTTGGCTGTAAGGGCCAGAAAATCCAATACAAGTTGGAGTTAGAAAAAAAAGGGAATTTATTGATTTACCTAGATCAAGAGGACCTGGTTGCTCTTTCTCTTTTGGTATTGTGTTCTGCCATGTTGGCAACGTTCTCACTTAGGTTCTCCCCTGGCACTTGCAAAATCGTTGCCAGGATCTTTCTAGGATTGAATCTAGCAGAAAAGAGTAATTGTGTTTGTCCCAGCATACCCAGACCTAGTCCTGATATTTACCTTGATTGATGATTCTACTGGTGTAGGTCGTGTGCCCCTTCCTAGGTCAATCACTGCTACCAGTGGATGTAGGACTTTGACTGGCCAGGCTTAGGTCATGTGCCATCCCTGTCAGTACCAAGACGGAAATCAGGGGCTGATGCTAGCAGTGGGTAGATGGGTCATGTGGCAAGATACAAAGGATCGTATTTAGTAGAATGAGTAAGAATATTGCTTTGTGAGGATATAAGCGAGCATGGTCAGGGCACTAAATCTACCAAACAGATACATGGTACTGAAAAACCTCCCATTAAATACTTAGATAGTGGTGTGTGCCTTTATAGATTCTATGAGGTATTGTTGCACCATAGTCATGACCACATTGTCATTATTAGTAATTTGTTTCAAGCTATTTTGAGTCTTTTAATCCCATTGTGTTTGTTAGGGTAATGTTTCCTGCTATCCCAGATAAGGAGCCCCTGGGTAGTGCAAAGGGCTAATGTGCTCGGCTGTTCACCAAAAGTTTGGAGGTTCAAGTTCACCCAGAGGCACCTTGGAAGAAAGTCCTGGTAATCTACTTCTGAAAAATCAGCCACTGAAAACTCCATGGAGCACAGTTCTACTCGACACACATGCTGTCACCACGAGTCAGGGTCGACTGGACAGCAAATGGAAATTACAGATAAACTGTAAAATGTAATTGGTGTAAAACAATTTTCTCTCAAGTGAAGTCTAAAATCTGAGTTTTTGGTTGGCAGTGCTGGAGTTCTGTTCCACAGAGTCACTCAGGGGTTGAGGCACCTTACATTTTGTGGCTCCACCGTCTCCTCTGGTCTTAGAGTGCTTTCTTCCAGATAGCCGACGGAGAAATGGAAGGTACAGTGGAGACACCAGATTTTTAAACACCTCTGCCTAGCAGGGAGAGTACATCACTTCTATTCACATTCCGATGGTGAGAAGTAGTCAGGTGGCTCTACCTGGACATAAGAGGGGCTGCTGGGAAATTAGTCCTGGCTGGGTAACCCTGATCCACAACCTCATAAATATGGAATTGGAGCAATTTTGGTAGACAGCTGGACAACTTGGCCATACTCTCCAAGGGTGCTGCCCCAAATTCTAGTTTTTAAAGTGTGTTATGGTCTGGAAAATGTGGAGAATTACTGTGGAAAATGAGTAGGCTCCCCTGGGAGTGACACATCAGATCTGTCTGTGCTCTGGGCACATGAAGGAGATGGTGGCTGTGGAATGGAAAGGAAGGTGGAGTATCAGAGGCTTGGTGAAAATCTCAGTCAGGCCAGGTCCCTGTTGTCCCTCTTGTGCCTGCATTTTTTGAATGGTGCAATACCCAGGGGTGCCTTGCATTTGTATTCCTATCGTGTACTGAGGACTCACCAGGTACCTTTTTGAAAAACTGTTGACTCCTTAGGATGCTGTGAGGCAGGTATTATTATCTGCACTCTACAAATAAGAAAATTAAAGTTCGGAGAAGGGAAGTGACTTGTCCAAGGTGCCTTGGGCCTCAGGGGAGTTGTCACTGAAGCTGTTGGTCTGTACTTGGAAATGTTTTGGGTGCTAAGCATGTATTTGCCCTGTGGCATGGTATCTTCTTGTTTATGAGACAAATTGCTGTAGTTGTTAGCTGTTGTCGAGTCGATTCTGACTCATGGTGACCCCGTGTATGCAGAGTAGAACTGCTCCACAGGGTTTTCAAGGCTGTGAACTTTTGGGAGTAGATTGCCAGGCCTGTCTTCCAAGGCATCTCTAGGTGGGTTTAAACCACCAACCATTTGGCTAGTAGTCAAATCCTTAACCGTTTAAGCCACCCAGGAACTCCATTATTATCCCCATTTTATAGTGTATTAATTTCCTACTACTGCCGTAATAAATTACCACAAACTTAGTGGTGAACTCAGGGGCAAAGGGGCCTGAGTATTCAGGCATGATGGCATCCTGGCTGGCAAGTGGATTAGATGGTACCTGCACCTACACCTGGGGCAAAGCTTCAAGCACTGCCCTCACTGTCCCCTGCCCATCCCATTGAGTCACCTCCAAGTCCCCAGGAAAGATGCTTGGTGAGGTCCCTCAGCAGCTCCCAGGGATCTGCTCTGGCTCCTGGTCTTGATGGGGAGGGGGACCACAGATATGCTCCCCGGGCTGGAGGAGCCAGTTCTGCTGACTGGGCAATGAGGCCCACGCACCGGGACCTGGGGAGATTGAGAAGAGAAAGTGGCTGAGCACAGCTCTGCGAGGCCTGGTGATTTATGAGGAGCAGCTTCCGCGGGCCATCTGGACCAGGAACTTCAGGAAGCACATCCTGTGTGGAGGCGCAGGCAGCATGGGAGCCCTGCCAGGGAGGAGGAGGGCTGCAAGGGAGCAGGGGGAGGGGGGCTGGGAAGGTGGGAATAGGGCAGAGGCAACGTAGAAAGAGCCCAGGCTGGAAAATCAGACAGATTCAGGCTCTTCCCCTTGTAGAAACTTAGGAGAGGACCCTCACCTCTTGGGGCCTCAGTTTCATCAACTTTAAAATGCAATGACAGTTCTACCCATAGGGCTGTTAAGAAATTCAAATAGAGTAATGCTTCTAAAAGTGCCCAACCCAAAGCCTTGAAGGAAGGAAGTTGATATTATTGAGCATCTTCAGTGTGCCAAGCATTGGGTTAGGTACTGGGAATATAAAAATTCTCAAAGAATGTGCAGTCTAGTGGGGGGAGGCAGAAAATTTTATAACATGTGAGCTATTTACAATGAACTCTGAGAGCACGAAGGTGAGAGCAATTAACTTCCTGGAGGTGGTCTTTGGACTATCCTTTAAAGGAGATATAGGCGCTCAGTGGCCAGTGAAGAGATGGCAAAGGGACCAGCTTGAGCAAAGGTATGCCACACTAAGGTCCAATGTTGGTTCATTCATTTATAACTCCAGCTCTGATTGTCCCACTGAGAGCCAAACCCATATATCAAACTGCCTACTTGACATATTCGCTTGGATGTCTAATGGACATCTCAAACAGCATAGCCATAATAGAGGTATTGGTACCCATCCTTCAATACCCCTGGCCATGAATACACATCAACCTTCTTCCTCCCAGATATTCCTTATCTTGGTAAATGGCACACCATTCACTACATCACACAAGTCAAAAATCTAGAAGACATTCATCTTTGATTTCTCCCTTTCCTTCATTAGATCCACTGGTGCCATGTTGCACCACTTCACGTGTGTGATTCCTCTTGGAATCGGGCAATTTGCGGTCCTGACTTTACATCTCCAAATTCGGTCTAACAGCAAGTCCCATCAGTTCTTATCCTCTAATACATTCAGGATCCATTTACTTCTCTCCGTCTCCATAACTAACATAACCCACTGTGGGGTCTTGCCCAGGCAACTGCAACAGACTTCTAACTTCTATTGCTACTTCCACATTTGTCTTTCACAATCCAAACTCCTTACAGCTGCCAGAGTGATCTTTACAAAACTGAAATCAGATAACAAACACTCCTTAAAGCCTTTACAGGCAGCTATTTTCATAGTCATTCTACATAATAAATCAACCTAAAACTCCGTGCTATAATGCAGCAAGCACTTATTTCTTGCTCGTGTGTCTGAGGGTTGGCTGAGGCTTGGTTGATCTAGGCTGAGCTTGGCTTCAAGCACCAGGTTGAGTCCAGGTCTGTTCTGTGTGCCTCTTACCCTTTTTGGAGCAGTGGCTACCCAATGCAGATTCTTCTCATATTCTTGCACTAGAGAACAAGCCTATCAATGCAAGAACATTTCAAGCCTCCTCTCCTAATATATACAGTACCATCCATGACTTCATGAGGCCAAATCCAAAATCAAAGGGAAAGGAAATACACTCCACCACTCTGAGGCCATGGCAAAGGTATGGATATATACTTTATTATAGTAGAATAAAGAATTAGGACCAAGAATTCAACCTTCAACAAAGACTTTAATGGCTTTCCACTAAACTTAGAATAAAGTCTAAACTCCATCCCCCTCAGGATCTGGCCCCTGACATATCTCCAAACTCAACTCCTACCACTTTTTCCTTTCTCCATTCCTCCCTAGTCATACAGCCTTCTTGGCTGTTACTCAACTTTCCAAAGTCTTTTTTTCACCTCAAGGCCTTTGCATTTGTCATTCTCTCTTTCTGGGATGCACTTCTCCCAGATCTTCACATGACTGGCTCTTCCTTGCCGTTTAGATCTTGGATGAAATGCCACCTATATCCCCAGAGCTTATTAAAGATATAGATTCCTGGGCTCCACCCCCAGAGATTCTGACACGGCAGATCTTGAATGGGACTCTGGAGTCTGTTTCAACATGGTACCCATGGGTAATTCCAATGCAGATTTTCTGTGTATACATTCTGAGAAACACTGCTGTGTAAGGGAAGCATGCCCCAGGAGTACTGGGAAAGAAATGGAAGACCTGAGTCTGTTGTGGCATCAGGGAAGGCTTCCAGAAGAGGCAGTGGCTGAGTCGAGACTTGAAGGATGTGGAGGGGGTTGTCAGGCAGACTGGACTATATGTCTTGGGGTTATCTCATGACTACTCGGTGGGTTCCTAGGTGAGTCAAGTTACTCTCCTGGGATCCTTCACTCTGTTCAGCCTAGGCCCTGTTGGTACTGCCTCCCACTGAAAGCCAGAATTGATGACATTATATATGACCACCATCTGAGCTTCTTCAGACAACCAATTCCACAGGAAGTCTTAGGAAGCTTTTTTCTCTCCAAATGATCTTTTTTAGTGTCTGTCACCCAGAGTTATAGAGATTTTATATCATCGATGAAATTCTATTAAGATTTTATTTCCTTATTTTCCTTTTATGATGACTGGGATTTCCTTCCTGAGAGAAGGCCTCAGGAAGTGGACATGCTTTGGCTGGAGCCAGGCCATGGGGAGAGTGGGTCACTGGGGCAGACACAGCCTCAGCTCTAGCACAGGAATTCAGAGCTGGCAACATCCTCGAGGGTCCTGTGGGCCCATTTTCCAACCAAGGCATTCTCTCTAGAGCATCCTATAGGCATTCTGTGATAATCCTATGAGCATTCTATGATCATCCTAGATTATCCTATGAACATCCTATGATCATCCTATGAGCATCCAATGAACATTCTACAATCATCCTCTGATCATCCTCGACCATCCTATGAACATCCTATGTTCATCCTATGAGTATCCTATGAGCATCCATGGGGCTGTGGAGTCAGGAGACCTAACCTTAGAGTAGAGGTTCTGGTTTAAGACTTAGCACTTCTTGGAGGGCTGGCCTTTCGGGATCCTGTTTATTTGGGTGACCTCAGGCAAGTTATATGCCCTCTCTGAACCTTATTTGTATGTGTGTGGTAAGGATATAAAAAACAAACAAACAAAACCAGTTGCTGTTGAGTTGACTCCAACTCACGGAGATCTCATATATATCAGAGTAGAACTTTGCTCCACAGAAGTAGATTGCCAGGCTTTTCATCTGAGGTGCCTCTTGGTGGACTTGAACCTTCAAACATTCACTTAGCAGCTGAGTGCATTAACCATTTGCACCACCCAGGGACTCCGTGATAAGGATAAGATAAGTACTTTGTAAACAGGGCCTGTATAAGGACTTCTTATCTGCTCATTATTTGAACATGTCTTGGGTGGTGGGGAGCCTGCTACTTTGAAGAGCAGAGTATTGATCTAGATACTATTGGATCTGGATGCCATTGGCCAGTCTATTGGTGATCAAAACTTGAAAGCCTCATCAAAGCCACTCACCAAATATTGGCTGAGAAAGCAGTATTTGTCAGGGAAAGAGGCCTGTGGCCTCTGCTGGAGACTTCTCTTTGGGCCATTGATTCTCAGTCCTTGATGCTTGTTAGAGTCACCTGGGTTGATAGTAAAACATTCAATGCCAAGACCTTATCTCAGACTTATTAAATACAAATCTCTGAGGATGGGTAGGGCATCAGTGTATTGTTTAAAGCTCTCCAGGTGATTCTCTTATACAGCCAGTGTGAGACCTCCTTTTGGGTACACTTGGCCAGTCATGGGTCCACCTCCAAGCACCAGCAACCAACCCACATTTTCTCACCTGTCAGTCGACAAGGGCATCTCAGAAGCTTTTGTTGAATGAATGCCTGATTTATGGCAGACACAAGGTGTGGAACCTGAATTTATCCAGGTCATCCCAGGTTGAGGTTAGACCCGGCATCAGATTAGCAAAATTCACTCATGTTTTGCTAGCTTTGACGTCACTTCTGACTGAGCCTCTGCAAAGTTTTCCCAGTTTTGCTGGGGAGTCCCTTATGCATTTAGGAATAAGTCCCATTCTTCACACACTGAGTTTGCTAAGTTCTTTCTGTGCTCCTCCTTTCTTGCTGACACCTTATACCCATAAACTGTGGGAGGGCACCTCACTACTTCTACCTCAGCTGGTGCTCGCAAGAATGCAAATGCTCAAGTCCAGTGTGCCCTATTCCAGCCACTGGCACCATTCCTTGGCACCTCCACTGGTTAAAGTTGCATGGGGTCTGGGGCAGAAGTGAGGGGAAGTCCCACCTTCCTCTCTTGGGGTCGCACTTTGTCATGTGGGCTGCTGGTGCACTAAGTCTCAGCAAGTCTCTTGTGATTTCAGCCTCACCAGCCTCTGCCTGAAGCCTTTCCCTAGAAGAGGTGGGTGTGAGTTCTTGGACCATGCCTGAGATGTGAATGACCCATTATGGCCTGTGCAGTGTCTTTTTGCTTCTTTTACTCCAATCCCAAAAGACTTGACTGATTTCAACCCAAATTGACTCAAGTAAATCACCTCCAGGCTGGTCCTCTCAGAAATCTGCCTTTGAGCCCAGTCCACTCAGCATCCTAGGAGCAGTCTTAGTCATCTAGTGCTGCTATAATGGAAATACCACAAGTGGATGGCTTTAACAAAGAGAAACTTATTCTCTCACAGTTTAGTAGGCTAAAAGTCCAAATTCAGGGCATCAGCTACAGGGGAAGACTTTCTCTATTTGTCGGCTCTGGAGGAACGTCCTTGTCATCAATCTTCCCTTGGTCTAGGAGCTTCTCCTCACAGGAACCTCAGGTCCGAAGGACATGCTCTGCTTCCGGCACTGCCTTCTTGGTGGTATGAGGTCTCCCTCTCTGCTCACTTCCCTTTCCTTTTATCTCTTGTAAGATAAAAGGTAGTGCAGGCCATACCCCAGGGAAACTTCCTTGACATTGGATCAGGGATGTGACCTGAGCAAGGGTGTAACATCCCACTCTAATCCTCTTTAACATAATCAAATCTTGCCTCATTAACCACAGGCAGAGATTAGGATTTACAACAGATAGGAAAATTATATCAATCACAAAATGGAGGACAACCACACAATACTGGGAATCATGGCCTAGCCAAATTGATACACATATTTTTGGGGCACACAATTTAATCCATGACAGTAGCCCAGGCCCAGCTCAGCTCCAAGTATGGACTCAATTTAGGCAAAGCAAGGACTGCAAAGTTCAATTCTGTTTCATACCCCTAGTCTCTCAATTCAGCTCCATTGACAGAAGAAAAAGTAATGTGAATACCAAAAATCCAAACCGGTTGCCATTGACCCCATGAGTATCAGGGTAAACTGTGTTCCATCGGGTTTTCAGTTGCTGTGGACTTTCAGAAGTAGATTGTCAGGCCTTTCTTCTGAGTTGCCTCTGGGTGGATTTGAACCCCCAACCTTTTGTTCAGCAGCTGAGAGCTTAACTGTTTGTACCACCCAGGGACTCCTAATGATATGAATAATAAAAACAAAACAAAAACAGTTGCCATCTTATAGACTCTGACTCATGGTGACTCCATGTGTGTCAGAGTAGAATTGTGCTCCATAGGGTTTTCCATGGCTACTTTTTTGGAATTAGCTTGCCAGGCCTTTCTTTCAAAGTACCTCTGGGTGGACTCAAACCTCCAACCTTTCGGTTAGCAGCCCAGTGCTTAACTGTTTACATCACCCAGGGACAACTGCTGTTCACTGAGTGCTTACTATGGACTAGGCATGATGCTAAGTACTTAACATGGTTTATATCTCATTTAATTCTTGCAAAAGTCAACTATGGTGGGTATTGTTATAACCCATTTTACAGATGAGGAAACAAAAGGTCAGAAAAGTCAAGTGAATTTTGCATTGTCACTTAGCATGTAGGTAGAAGAGCTGGGATTTGACTGACTCAAGGTCTGTGTGGCTCAGATGCCTCATCTCATGGCCTGGCTTGGCTGTTCCTACAGAACTCGTGAATTCCTCCCTTCCCAAGGACTCATGAATCATTTAGAAAATAAGTAGATATTTAGACTTAGCAAGAATCCAGCATCAAAGATTATGGTTCCATCTTTTTTGTTGGAAAATTAGAATGGCATTTGCCCATCTTTCAGTATTTTCGATACTTCCTAAATTCACCACATTGTCTCAGAGAGCCCGTTTAGACTGAGAACCCAGTGCTGACTATCAGAATGTCAGAGCTCGTAGAGCACTTACAGCAGACCACCAAGTTCAGCTTCTTCGCCATCAAGGAAGAAAAAATGGAGACCCAGAGAGGGAAGGGTCTTGTGTAAGGTCACGCAATGAGTTCACAGGTGAGCTGGATCTGGGATCCTTCTCCCATAGCCTTGGACTTGCTGTGTGACCTGCATAAGACATCCCCCTCTGAAGAATGAAACAGGCAGACATCCATAGACTCAGTCCCAGCTTTAGGCTAAGCTTCTAGAGGAACGGAGTCCTTTGACAAAAGGGAACCTGAAGTGGAGACCTACTTTAACAGCTCAAAGCCAAGGTAGGCATGGATCTGAAAGGCCAATTTGCCCTCCCACCCCTCCCCTTCAGTCATCCACCGTTGTGTACTTCTGGGAATGTTAGCTACCTACTGATGCCACTTAGAAAATCAGGCACTTAAGCAGTTGGGGGCCATTAAAAGATAATTTGATTGAGCTAAACCTAGTCATCATGCTGACTGATCTCAGAGGAAGAGTCCTCCAACCAGTGATGCTAGTAAATGATTAACAACCTACCATCTAGGGAAAAAAAAGGCCCTGATTTATAGCATTTGCCCATTTCCAGGGGTGCATTAACCAGTAAGCAAGGTATGCATGGACTTAATTGTTCTTACTAGTAGTCTGTAGTGCACAATTTCATCTGGTTTTCATGAAGTTGTGCACTACAGATTAGTAAGTAAGCACAATTAAACACATGAGTGCCTTGCTTATTGGATAATCTGTCCCTGCCCATTTCCGTGTTGTAAATACTCCTGTGGTGGCCAGTTTCAAGTTACCAACATGACATGAAGCAGCCCTCAAATTTCCTGAAAATTTGACAGTTGGCTCTCGTGAGCTGGTACAAGCCAGCTAGCTCTAGCAAACCGGTGCCTCCGATTCGTCAAACACTTTGCTAGATTTGGATTATTAGACTCTGTTAGCAGGCTCCCAGTGTCATGGGCATAAGACGAAACAAGAGGTGGTGGTAGAGGGGGCGGGGCCTACATCTAACTTGGATGTCACAGTGAAAGGTCTCTTCCTGTGACACCACTGTCTCTGTTTCATATTTTGATGAAAACGTTGCAATTTTTTACACTGTTGTCGAACAAATAGAAGTGTGACTTATGGTTCACAGTCTATGAAGCAGCTTTCATGTACTTTGACAGCTCAATCACATTTCTCACAGTTACGATTTTTTTTCCCTCCTGGGATGGCAGAATGTCATGTTGGGATGCTGTGTTGGGAACTCTTTCCCCTCTGTTCCCTTCTGTCAGGCTACACTCCGCTTACCAGGTGCACCCTCACCTACCACCTAAGTTCAAGACTGTGCACCTTGTAAGTTACCCCAGCCTCTGGCCTGGCCTATCCAGATGATGGGGAGGTGGGACTCTGGTTCTAAATCTCTCCTTGGCACAGGTTCTCAGGCACGAGTGAAGAATCAGTGATTTGGTTTGAGCAGAGAAACTGCAGACAGATGTGCTGTTCTCACATCTGGCTACTTGGAAGTACAGCTACATTATTGACCCACTTGTAGGGGAACGGACCAGTTCTTTTATTGGGCTGGTGTTTTTATCTGCTTTGGGGAAGGTACCCAAATCATGTTCTTGGAGATGCCAGGTAGGCTCTGGGAGGGCAGCTGTTTTCTCAAATCTGGGTGGGCTTACAGAGAACATGTGGAGGCATCCCTGAATTCCTGGTCAGACGACCAAGGAAGCCAGAAATAACACAGGACGGCACCTTACCTTGGTTGACTTGGTCCATGAGAGAAAGCACAAACTCATTTTTATCCCCATAACTTCAGTAACTCCTCTGCTGGGGTTAGCAAACCCATTCCCCGGATGTCACCGAGCCAGAAAATTAGCAATGATCAATGAAAGGGGAAGGATGATGAAACAAAAGTGGAGTCTCAATTATGCTCTAAATGAGCAAGGCAATGTTAAGTCTTCAACAGGGGAGGGGCTACAGACTGGAGGAAGGAAAAAACGATTACTTGGAAGAATTTCGTGCCCTAGTCTGGACTTAAGCCATTGATTTCCTATTCCAGCTCCATAGATGGACCATAAAGGCCTTGTAGAGTGCACGCCTGCCCCTGCTATAATTCTCCACCATCTGCATAAAGGAAATATGTTCCTCCACTCTGCTTTCCATCCAGCCACATCAGATCCTGGGTAGGTCTAACAGAACCAATGTCTGTGGATATTACGTTAGGGATTCCAACTTACCAGCTGCTGGGAATTCGGATTTGTGGTTTCCAGGGAGAGGATGTTTCTGTGTGAACCATGGCCAAAGTGGCTTTTGTAAAATTATAAAAGCAATTTGTTGTGTTTGCATGAAGTGGAAGGCTGAAATATTTCTATGAGATTTCAGTGGTCTTTAAAAAAAAAACAAAAAACAACTTTTTATTTTCTTAAACTTTGCTAAAAGGCAAAGTAATTGATGTTGAGTTTGGTGATTTGCCCTGAAAAAATACAATCACTGGGACAGACTGTATCAGTCATTTAGAAAGGAAACCAAATGTTTTCCTCCATATATATCCATAACGTAAGACTTTTCTCCCATCTGGCAAAACCTCTTTCTGTTGAAATGTTCACAGTAGAATTGCATTAATAAGTAAACATCAAGGGTAATTTACTATGTATGCACTTTCAATAGTCTCTGTAAACTGAGTCACACATCGGCCTTGTATCAATCCGCATCTCTACCTGTGGGTTTTCAAGACTGATTAGCCAAGAAGAGTCATTACAGGATGAAAGAAGAGGGCATGCTGGGAGAAAAATGAAATCAAACAGTCACCCGTGCAAACACGTCCTTCCTGGATACTATTTGGTTTTTGATTTCTTTTTTTAAAAACATAGAATAAAATACAAGATGTCGGTGCTGTTTGGAGATAGCCCACATCTGTATGGCAATGAGACAATTCTCCAAAGTGCAGTTCTCAGTGGGGGTATTTATTTAATTCGTATTGGTTTTGGACTGCAGCCTGTAATGAGGAAAGATACGAGTAGAGGCAGGAGATGGCAGTTGGAGGGCTGTACATTTTTGAACATGAAAGTACAAAAGACTTGTGTATGTATTAGGTTTTAGTGAAAATTCAATAACTTTAGCTGCAGACACTTTGCTCCAGAATACTGATAAAGATGGGAGAGCTAATAAAGGGCTCTGGTTAGAGCTTCTTGGAGATGAGGGTTGGAGTGGTGCCAGGTTCAGCTGCCCTGGAGGTTGACGAAGGCCCTGGTATGTTTTGCACATTAGCCAACTGAGATCTAGTTGAGGTTAAGGAAACTTCTAATAGCACTTGGGCACCAAGATAATGCAAGCACCACACAGGCCCTAATGAAATGGGATTTTTATTGAAGGGGTTTCAAGGATGCTTAGATTTCCTGCCAGCAAATGCCGTGACAGGTGGAGAGGCTGGAGTTAAAAACAAGAGGGTCTTCCCCCAACCTGGACTGCTGGGTCTTTTTGTCACTGCAGGGCAGTAGCATGCAGATATCTTGGACCAGCTTGAGTTTGAGTCAAAGGGCCAAAAGATCGCTAAGAAAGAGCCACTAGCCAGCAGGACAAAGGCTGTGGAATGAGTGGAAAGGGCTTGGCCTCTGGAACATTAAGCCCTCTCCCTGAATTATCTAATTTCATCCTCGTCAGCACCAGGTACTCCCACTTCTCCCATTTTTGGATGCTCCCTTGTCCAAAGTCACACACTTGCAAGTGGTGGATGCAGGATTTGGACATAGACCGATGACATGGACAGCATGATCTCAGCCCAGCCATGCTGTCTGGGGCTCAGATTCTCCAGCCCCAGGAGGAAATCAGGTTTTGGAAAGAGAAATCTGAGATGGAGTTCAACCTAGTGATTTGCTTTGCTCTTGGGCTTGACTATGTTTGCCAAGAATTGGTTAAAAACCTTCTTGAAATCACCCCTTAGCCTTCTCTGCTGCAAGCTGGAAGCCCTCAACTTACACCAGGATTGATGCTTTGTGTGTGGGTTTGAACACTTGCAGAATTCTGTCTAACAACTGTCTGAGAAGCTCAACCTTCTCCTCTTCAAACTGGAGAGTCTCAACCTGCACCAGCTTTGCCTAAGGTCTGAATGCTCATTAACCAAAAAAAAAAAAAAAAAAAAAACCAAACCCGTTGCCATCAAGTCAATTCCGATTCATAGTGATACTATAGGACAAGTAGAATTGCCCCACAGGGTTTCCAAAGAGCCACTGGTGTATTCGAACTGCTGATCTTTTGGTTAGCAGCCAAGCTCTTAACCACTGTGCCACCAGGGCTCTGAATGCTCATTAGTGTGGTTATAATTACTACTGATTATTGCTACCATGCTACTACCCAGCACATTGTTCTCATGTTACTAGTTGTCACAACAACTCCAGGAGGTCAGTGCATTATTGTTCCCATTTTACAGATGAAGAAGGTGAGGCTGCCGGCTGTATGATTTGACACCTCCCAAAAAACCCAAACCAAACCCATTGCTGTTGAATTGATTCCAACTCATGGTGACCCCATGTGTTACAGAGTAGAACTGAGCTCCATAGGGTTTTCTTGGCTTTAATTTTTGTAGAAGCAGATCTCCGTGCCTTTCTCCCACAGTGTCTCTGGTTGGGCTTGAACCATCAACCTTTCGGTTAGTAGACAAGAGCAAATTGTCTGCACTACCCAGGGACCTCGATTTGATCCAGCTTGGTCTAAATTCCAAGCTCATGTGGTTAATACTGACCAGGGAGGCTGTGAGTTAGGTCATTTCCGGAGGGAATGTGGAGGATACTCTTGGCATTTTTGCCTGATTCGTTGCACCGAGCTGTGATACATATATGCGGGGCTGGACAGCCTGATCCTGGGAGGTGTCACCCGCACCCAGCTCTTCCTCCCAGTCCATTCTTACAACCCTGGCTGTGCTCTGGCCCTTTTTGTTTGCCCAAGTTGCCTTCCCCTTCCCCATGGAGTCCTGGAGCCTCTCACCCAGCAGAGCTGACCTGCCAATGATAAATACCATTTAATTACAGAACAAGCTTTTCTGCCATTTCTCTCAGTACGGTTTCTATTGCCGAAGATTAAACTTCATTCCAATACCACTGAATTACCTTTTTAAACCTATTATTTCAATGTGATTAACTTCACTTCTTTTCATTTAGCTGTAAGCAAAATCTTGTTTACAAGGCAAAAAAAAGTCTTTGCCTTAATATCGGCAATAATAATACAAACGAACATTGCGAGAAAATAATTTATGTGAAAAACAGGAAAAAATGGCATTGATACATGAGGCTCCTCTTCAATTAATAAAAAGGAGGAAATATTTAAAAACAATTTATCAAAGAAATATATACAGTTCATACATCATGCATTTGCAAAGAATGTACTAATATTCATTCCACAAATAGCCGCGTGACCCCGAGATACTAATTCTTTTGTGTGTGACGGAATCTGGGCTGTGGTTAAAATCCAGGGTTGCCTTTGGTTAATGGAGAGCCGGAACAGGCAAGGCCACTGATAGAGAAAAAGGCTGTGTTTGCTAGACACCTGCCATGCATTATGCCAGCTTTTCTCTTTGAACCTGGCCAAAATATGTTCGAGGTTTTGAGAGGAGGTAGTCGCTACTGCCAAGCGTGGTGGGGCAATCCAAAACCTAGGAAGATGTTTTCATTTTCTCCTTTCCTTCCTTCCTTCCTTCCTCCCTCCCTCCCTTCCTTCCTCTCATTATTTGTTTTCTTTTTGTTATTGTTGTAAATATATATATATACATATATGTATACAATGCAACATTTACCAATCCAACTTTCTTCCTGTGTACAATTTAGTGACATCAGTTACATCAATCATGTTATGCAACCATCACCAATACCTGTGGCTGAATTTTCCTTCACCATCCACAGAAACTCTATGACTAGAAGGTTTTTAAGGCACCCCGCCATGATTGCATTCTGCGTCTCCTTTTCAGAATTGAAACTCAAATCACTGAAAAACATAGTTTTCATTAAAAATTGCAAAAAGGACAAATGCTTGGTGATTAAAAAAAATTGTTTTATTTGCAGCAAACCCTGGCAGGCTGTTTCTACAAAGTTATCAAGGCTGGGTGGCCGCTGGGAAGCAGTGGCATTGCCACCACCGTTATGCAAATCCTCTCCTGTTGGGGCCAGAGTTTGGAGAGGGGACATGTGACTGCGTGTTGGCAAAACAGACACCGTATGCTACCACCCACGTCTCTCTAATTTATATTTACCATTTTCTTTTATGTGCTTCCGTGAGATGTAGGGAATTCTTTTACAGGGCAGTGCAGAGAAATTAGCATTTACATCATGTTTAACAGTTTACAATGAGTCCCTCTGCCCACACACAAAACAACGTGCTTTTATAAGGAAAACATCAATATCAGGATGAATATTTCCACATATGGTGTCCGCGCTTAGCTGAAGTTTAGTCTCCTTGATGGCTTAAGAGGGAAAATGGAGAGCTGGCAAAAGGCATCTCGGCCTTTGCCAGGGTGCTGAGTCCCCTGTGACCAGCCATGGGGACACTGGGCCAGATGCACAGACCAAGGGCTGGGGCGCCTACCCTAGCCCACCTCTTCCTCCTCAAATGGTCTGTCTCTTTCTTGCTCACACCTTCCACCATCACCAATTCTTTTTCAACCTCCAAGGTGTGTGTGTTTTATTTAGCTATTTATGTATTGTCCGTTTTCCCCCCACTAGCATATAAGATCCATGAGGCAAGGACTTTTATCTATTTTATTTACTTACTATCGTGTATCTGTGAAGAAACCCTTGTGGTGTAATGGTTAAGTGCTTGGCTGCTAATTGACAGGTTGGCAGTTTGAACCCACAAGCCACTTAGCAGGAGAAAAGACCTGGCGATCTGCTCCTGTAAAGATTCCAGCCTAGGAAACTCTATGGGGGCCGTTCTACTCAGTCCTATAGGGTCACTATGAGTCACCATTGATTCAACCACACACAACAACAAATGTGTGTGGAAGTCCCTGGATGGGTTAGTAGAGCTTGGCTACTAACTGAAAGGTTGGAGGTTTGAGTCCACCCAGAGGCACCTCAGAAGAAAGGGCTGGCAATCTTCATCCAAAAAATCAGCCATTGAAAACCGTATAGAGCACAGTTCTACTCATATGCATGGGGTTGCCATGAGTGGGAATCAACTTGATGGCAAGTGGGTTTTTTTTTTTCTTTTTTGTTATATATCTATTGCTTAGAACATTGTCTAGCATATATTAGATTCTAAATAAATATGTGTCAAATGAATGAATAACTGATCATTTGTTTCTGTACCTGTAGGAAGACAATACAGACATTTAGTTAATCAAACTACTGGCATCATATTGGCTGGCAGCCCCCAAAAGTATTTTTGCACAAATACATTTCCTTTTTTTTTTCTCTTTCTCTAGTTTTCTACTTTAGCACAGGCCATCCATCAAAATTAAGATAAAGACACAAGCAGAACTGTCAAAGGCAGCCACAAAACATCTCAGTGCACCACCAAAAGTTTTTGACTTCTTTCCTCCCTCCATCCTTTTCCCTCCCTCCCTTCACCTGTTTGATGACCACATTTACCAAGCTCCAGCTGTGGTCCACACCTGACCCTGGAGCCGGCATGATGGAGGAGAATCAGATACTCTAAGCTTTTCTAAGGCGTGGAGTTTTAGACATATAAAACACACCCACACATGCACAACCAGTCTAACTTTTTCCCCTTAAAAGACGTAACGTTGAATTCCTTTAAGAGCGCCCAATCATGGCGGCCCTACTGGCCAGGAGAAGGGGCAATGATGGAATCCCACCTGGAGGTGAGTCCTGCCCTTACCATGGCTAACTCAGCCTGTGTTTTCCCTGCTAGCTGTTTGTCTTGTTCTACCCACACGTTGTCGAATACTGGTTGCCAGGAACTTTATGTATGTATTCTCACCTCACCCTCCAAACACTTCATATTTTAGAAGAGACACGGGGGCAGAAGCAGGTTAGCTGCTGGCAGAGCCACACTCCGTATTCGGGGCTGCCTGACTGCATACAGCCCCTAGAGAGCAGCTCACTGTGTCTGTGGGGACCACTTTTCATCTCAGAAGGGGGCTTGTCAGAGGGCTGAGTGCCAGCAAAGCAGCAAAGGGGACAGAGGTGATCAGTTCCTGAGAATGGGGGCCCACTCTCCAAGGCAGCCAACTTTAAGGGTACCCGAGAGCTCCTTCAATGGGGACCAGGCACTGGCAAACCCCGAGAATTCAACTTCTTCCAGGATGGGGGCAGAGACTCTAACAGGCTGGGGGATGTGCCAGAAACCATCAGGGTGGGTTGACAGATGTGCTTCCAGCATCTGCCTCGCTCCTGGTGCTTGGCAGATGGGGCATGGGGACCAGGAAGCTGAAAACCTGGACCAGTTTCAAACAGCTCTGTTTCCCAGGCTGAAAGCAGAGCATTTCCGGAGGGCAGCCACAGAGCCAGCAGCTCCAGGGACCCCCAGCCAGAGAAAGCGCCACTGAACTCTACACAAAGCCTGGTTTTGTCGGCACAGGAAACTGTGGCCCCGAGTGAGCACTCTCTGGCGTATGAGACTCCTGATTCTGGTACCTGCCCTTGGAGCTCTGACTTTCCCCGTTGGTGCCTTCAGATGCCTGAGCTATGCCCACTTGCCGATGGGACTATGAAGGGGGAGGCTGACTTGACCTGCTAGAGCTGTGCTGTTCAGTGCAGTAGCCCCTAAGCCAGATGTGGCCTTGAGCACTTGAAACATGGCTGGTCCAGACTGAGATGTGCTGTAAGTGTAAAATAATCACTGAGTTTTATGTTTCAAAATGTAAAATATCTCATGAATAATTTTTATATTGATCATGTTAAATTCGGGCTCTTAACCACCCCACCACCAGGGCTCCCATATGTTGGATAACCAAAAACCAAACCTGTTGCCGATGAGTCGATTCCGACTCATGAAGACCCTATAGGACGTAGCAGAACTGCCCCCTAGGGTTTCCAAGGAGCAGCTGGCAGTTTCGAACGGCCGACCTTTTGGTTAGCAGCCAAGCACTTAACCATTGTGCCACCAAGCCTCCATATTTTGGGTAGAGGGATTAAATGAAATATTCTGTGAAAATTAATTTGACCAGTTTCCTTCTTATTTTTTTAAAATGTGGCTACTAGAAAATCTAAAATGACATGTGGGGCTTTGCATTCTGTTTCTATCGATCAGTGTCGTTCTAGAAGGCAGCCCTCCCTGGTGGCATCATTCTGAAATGACTTTGTGCCCGTGTCTCCAGCAAAATTTGCCCAGTGCACCTTACTGCTGACGACTGCAGGTCCCGGCAGCATGAGCCATCCCTTCCTCTCTTGACCAGAATGAGTCAGACTTGGTCCTCGGGGACCTGGGCTAGCTGTTTCTGAAGAGCAGAGGCTGCTGTGTGAGTGCATCTTTGGTTTCTCCAAACAACTTCTGCTGATCTGCTACTGCCAGCATGTAGACACAGCCCCTGTACTTGGCCCCAAGACTCGTGGTTTCTCCTCTTGGATCCAAAGAGAGGCTCCAGAGGGTCCTCCAGTGTATCCAGTGGCCTCTCTTGCTGCTCCCCATGGAGGCTGGGCCTTGTCCCTGGCTGACTGACAGGATCAGACTGCTGCGTCTCCTGCCTCATACCTCCTGTTACGGACTGAATTGTGTCTCCCCTAAAATTTATGTTGAAATCCTGCCCCCTGTACCTATGGATGTGATCCTGTTTGGAACTGGGTTTTTCTTTTATTATGTTAATGAGGTCATTCCAGAGTAGAGTGAGTCCCAAACCTAATCACTTCTGAGTTATAAAAAAGAGCAGAATCGACACAGAGACACACACAGGGAAAGACAGACGCCATGTGAGGACTTGTTTACAAGCAAAGGAACACAAGGATTGCCAGCAGACAACTAGGAGAGAGGCTCACAGAAGGAATCCACCTGGCTGAGAGCCTGATTTGGACTTTTAGCCTTCAGAACTGTGAGAAGATAAATTTCTGTTCTTGAAAGCCACCTACTCATGGTATTTCTGTTCTGCAGCACAAGGTAAATAAAACACCTCGTCTGCCTTGACTGGCTGTAGGTGTCAGGCAGAAGCCCCCACAAGTTGGAGCAACCTTGGGAAGAAGGCAGGAGGGGATCTCTTGATGTAGCCACCCCATACTGGGTCTCCCCCACACTCAACACCATGAGGGGTACTTTTGCGGTTGTGACAGGAGACACTCATCCCTTGGGACAGTGGGCAGTAAGGACATGGTGCTATTGCTTTGCTTTGCATCTCAGCCCAAGCCCACCCTGGGAATGAACTCTTATCCCTTTACTCAAAGTACACCCTTTGCATTCTCCAAGAGCAATCAGATTCCATCTTCCGTGGCGGGTTCCCTTTGGCGGGGGGTGAGGGCTTCACCTGTACTCCGCAGTGAGTAGCCGTTGTTGAGCCCCTGCTCTGTGACAGGTGCGGCGATGAGCACTGGCGATGTCTTGGCAAACAAAAGCGATTCCTACCTGAACCTCTCTGAGCTCACTCTAGTGGGGGCAACACACACTATCAAGACATCACGCTGATGCCTCATTACAAACCCTAAGAGCTACTTGGCAAAGGATTCAGGAGACTGGTGGAGGTGGTGGAGGTCATGGAAGTCTTCTCTGAGGATGTGATGCTTGAGCAGAAATGGTTGTATTTCAAAGCTTTTGTTCCTATCTAGCACCTATGAAAGGACTGGGCTCAAACTCCAGAGAAGAGGGTCCTGAGGGTCAGGTGAGACTGGAAAACATTTACAGAGGCAGAACTGGCTGGAAGGAAGATTCTAATGAGAGTAGAGAAAAGGATCTGGAAGGTCAGCTCATCCATTGGAGAAGGAGTGCTCTGGGCTGGAGTTCATGGTGGGTTGAGGCAAGGGTTTAAGCTGAGGTGGTGAAGGGTGACAGGGCACATGTCCTCCTTCTGTGTAAGGTCCTGCAGCTGTACAGCGATAACAGATCTGTGAGGGTCACATGCTGTGCACTTGGTATTTTGTCGGGCCTTGCATGTTATTGGCTCTCAAAGAAGCATCAAATGATGGCATCTGCTTGCTGGGGCACCCAATGTTGGAAAGAGTCCTGAACCAGGAGAACCGGTTCCAACCCTGATTTTGCCCCCTGACCCACTGTGTGACCTTGGGCAAGCCCCATCTCCTCTCTGGAACATAGCCTTCTCATCTGTAAAATAAGGAGGTTGGACTGGGTGACCTCCAAGCCACATGCCCATCTCAGGTTCAGGGACTTTGGGAGTCAATGCTGTGCTTGGCTGCACCGTTCCCAGCTGTAGCTGAGAGGTCGGGGTTCATGCCTGTTATGAAGCTGCCACTCAGAGGCTGCCACTTTTGATATTAATTTCTTTTCTTGCCCTGAGGCATGGAGGGCTTTAGGAATGACTCTGAGAATTGCCTCTGGCCTTCAGGAGGGGCGCTGGGCCTAAAAGCAAAAGAAGCTAAAATTCCAGAGCACCCCCACTCGGGGGCAGATTAGCCAATAGGCAAGGTAAGCACGCTGCTTACCTTGCTTACTAGATCATCTGTAGTGAACAATTTCATATTTTTTTACCACCTCAAAGATTCCACTTCTACGTATGGCTGGCATCTGTGTCTCTACCAACCCCACAACACTTTCCTACAGAATCAAAGCCTCTTTTCAAATGTATAGCCCCTGACAGGGATGGATGACCCACTAAACAAGGTAAATACGGGCTTTCTTGTGCTTACTTGCTAATCTATAGTAAACAATTTCACATGAGTTTCAAAGCACAAAGATGTGTGCTTACCTGGCCTATTGGATAATCCACCCCTGCCCCCACCCCAGGCTTTTGGTGAATTGACCCAAGTCAGCTCTCCCATGAGCAAGCTGCGGCTGAACTCCCTAGAACAGGAAGTGGCAACAAACTTAAGTGCAGATTGTCTTCAGAACCATGCTCTGCTCCATTCAAGTCCTGAGCAGAGAGAGCCTTCATTTTTATTACATGTCGAAAGTCACAGATACAGGGTTGCTGAGTTGTGAGTTAGAATCCCATAACTAGCTGAGTCACTCTGGGTAATCCCATGAGCCTCAGTTTGTTCATTCATATAATGGGGAAAATAAAGGCACCCACCACCACCAAATTATCCCCAAACCAGTTACTGTTGAGTTGGTTCAGACTCATGGCAACCCTATGTGTGTCAGAGCAGAAATGTGCTTCATAGGATTTTCAATGGCTGATTTTTTGGAAGTAGGTCATCAGGCCTTACTTCTGAAGCTCCTCTGGGTAGGCTCCAACCTCCAACCTTTCAGTTAGTAACCATTAATTGTTTACCAAATTATTGTTGTTGTTGCTGTTAGGTGCCATCAAGCCGATTTCAACTCATAGCGGCCCCATGTGACAGAGTTGAACTGCCCCACAGGGTTTCCTAGGCTGTAATTTTACAGGAGCAGATGGCCAGGTCTTTCTCCTGTGAGCTGCTGGGTGGGTTGAAACTGACAGCCTTTAGGTTAGCAGTCCAGGGCTTAACCGTTGGTCTACCGGGGCTCCTTATCAAATTTTTAGGAGGATTAAAATGAGCTCACATTACATTATATCATACACAAGCATTTGGTAAATTTTAAAGCAGTATGTAGATTATTATTACAAAATAATAACATTAATAAAAATGTATATCCCTCCAGATGAAAAAGAAATAGAGTTTAGAGATGTTATTGCTAATACATGTACCCTTCATTTGCATAGTGCTTTAACTTATAAAATACTTCTCTATGCTCATCCAAAGGAAAACCAAACCCGTTTCCATTGAGTTGATTCTGACTCATAGCGACCCTATAGGACAGGGTAGAACTGTCCCGTGGGGTTTGCAAGGCTGTAATCTTTACGGAAGCAGACTGCCACATCTTTCTCCTGAGGTACAGCTGATGGGTTCAAACCGCTGAGCTTTTGGCCAGCAGTCGAGCGCTTTAACTACGGAACCACCAGGGCTCCTATGCTTATCATCTCATTTTATTCTCACTATAACCTATGAGACAGGTATCATTGCTGCTATTCTCCAGCTGGGGCAATGACTCAGCGGAGAAGTGGAATGCTTAAGGTCACAGCTAGCTGGAGGGACGCAAACCCAGACCTGATTGTCTCTAAGTAGGGTGCGTTCCCACTGTCTCCACCTGTTTGGGCTGGAAACACAGCTCTAGGATACGGTCTACCTTGCAGCTTTTGGGGCGGCCACTGTCCCTTTACTGGCTGTGTTGGTCACTCACCTTTTTGCTAGAAGGCCTTTTGAGAGTGGGCACGCACCCCTCTCCTTTCAGGTGTCCCAGGGGAGTGGGCTTGGAATAGCTCTGTGAAAGATCCTCAGTCAGGCAGCTAGAGACCCTAGCCTCCTCCTCAGGTGAGTGATGACTGGACCTGGGGGATGGGGGGATCTCGCATGTCCTGGGCTGATTTGGTGGGCCTAGAGAGGGGCTGGCAGCATGCCAGGGTGAGAAACTCTAGGGAAGGAGGTCAGCCATTGGCTGATGTTTCTGTGTGAGGAAAACCTCTAATAGTCCTCCAGTCCATTCTACAGAAACCTGCCTAAGCCATCTTCCTGCCACATCCCAGGCCAGGGGCTATACACTGAAACCCGAAACGAAACCAAACCTACTGCCACTGAGTCGATTCCAACCAATGGCAACCCTATGTGTTACAGAACAGGACTGCTCCACAGGGTTACCTTGCTGCTGTAATTTTTATGGAAGCAGATTGCCAGGCCTTTCTTTCTTGGTGCTTCTGAATGGGTTCAAACTGCCATCCTTTACCAAAACCAAACCTGTTGCCATTGAGTCAATTCCGACCCATAGTGACCCTATAGGACGGAGTACAACTGCCGCATTGGGTTTCCAAGGAGCAGCTGGTGGATATGAATTGCCGACCTTTTGGTTAGCAGCTGAGCTCTTAACCACTGCACCACCAGGGCTCCTTTTAGATTAGTAGCTGAGTGCAAACCATTTGCACCAATGAGAAACCTTATGATTCACTGTGATGCCTTGTTGTTAGGGGCCATCGAGTTGATTTTGACTCTTAGCAACCTCATGTGACAGAGTAGAACTGCCCCATAGGCTTTTCTAGGCTGTACTCTTTACAGGAGCAGATCACCAGGTCTTCCTCCCATGGAGTCGCTGGGTGAGCTCGAACCACGAACCTTTCAGTTAGCAGCCAAGCGCTTAACAAATGCACCACCAGGGCTCCTTACGAAGCCTTGTGACACACTAATTTATGGTAAAGTTTTGTCCCTGCTCTTGAGAAGCTCATAATCCCGGCCTAGAAAAGCCATTTGGGCAGCCGCCAGATATCAACGAGCACGAAAGTTTCACATTCCTCTCCAGCTAAAAACAAAAGCGTCTTTTCAGGAATAAAAAAAAGAAAGAAAGCCCCAGGAAACACTACCTTATCAAAATAATAAAATTAAATTATAACGGGGCCGTCGGTGACATCATATCAGAGCGTGACAAGATGTAATCTCAGTAAAAACATCGGATCTGTCTGTTTATAGATCTAATAAATTATGTTAGAATTGTGCTCTTATAAATCCCGGCTGTCGAGGAAACCCAACAACTAATTCATCAGTTGCTCGTCGAGAGGTCTGCTTCTCTGCTTCAATTTCTCACCATGTAGATAACAAGGGGCCTTGCAGACCGGCTGGTTAAATGTCATTTGTTTCAGAGTTGTAACACGGCACGGATCATTGCTCACACATAGTCACCCAATTATATTAACCTGTGCAGCAATACGGTGTAATGACATGACATTAACGCAGCCACTTCACAGGAGCGACAACTTCCCTCCTCGTGGAGGACCAGCTGCCGGCTTCTCCCCAACAGCTCCCTCGTCAGTTAAATGCAAAACAAAGGCTCTTGAATGGAAGGAGCATCGAGTCACTTCTCTCTGGCAGCCTCTGAAATCTAAAATCTATGCTTTATCCTCTGTCACCTCCGAGGGGGTTGCCGGCTGGGTTTTTCCTTCAGCAGCTGAATTTTCCCAAAGGACAGGACTCCCCCCCATCCCCGTGAAATTAATAATTTCTTGTCGTTGAGTGCAGTTCTGGGATTCCGTCAAGAATATAGAACAATGAGATGATTGAATGAGAGAATAAGGGCCATAGAGAGAGCCCTATTTAAAGACTTTCTGGGGGATTATGGCATTTTGAGGGTATCATTTCTTGTCACAGATATATTGCTGTTGCTGGGTGCCATCAAGTTGATTTTGACTCATAGTGACCCTATATGACAGAGTAGAACTGCCCCATAGGGTTTTCTAGGCTGTAATCTTTAAGGAAGCAGATCATAAAGTCCTGCGAAGCCACTGAGGAGTTTCGAATCCCCAACCTTTTGGTTAGATGCTGAGCGCTTAACTGTTTGCACTTAAACCAAGGCTTCTTCGTCAGAGATCTAAGGGAAAGATAAACAGCCTTAGCTGATTCCAAAACCTTGCATTTCTAAACCTCAGCGCTGTTGCCATTTTGGACAGGCTGGTATTCTGTTGTGGGGCTGTCCTGTGCATTGTAGAGTGCTTAGCAGCATCTCTGTCTCTACCCACTAGATACCACTAGCAACTCTTTCTTCCCCTACCAGTTGTGACAATCAAAAATGTCTCCAGACATTGCCCAAGTGTCCCCTGGGGAGCAAAATTGCCCCCGTTTGAGAATCATTGATCTAAGGCAAGAATTTTCACTCTACAAACATTCAGCAAATATTCACGGAACACTAGATGTTTGCTGGGCTTTGGGCCCCTGAAATTGCTCTGGGATTTTCTTAATAAAGGAGGGGCTGTGAATCCCCAAAGTTGCTCTCCTCTTCAAAGAGAGAGGTGGCTCTGCCCTTCAGACTTTGCAGGTTTGAATCCCAGCTCCTCTGCTTAATAGCTGTGAAAGCTCTAGGCCTCAGTTGCTTCATCTGTGCAATGTACTACCTCATGGAGCTGTTGTGAGGAGTAATTGATTTATACAGGCAAAGTACTGAAGGCCTGGCACACAGTAAGCCCTCAGAACTTGGTGGTGTTATTTTCACTGAAGGCCACACATGAAGGATCCTGGGGATAAGAACTGGCTCAAACCTCAAAGACAGAGCCTGGCCTGGGATCAGGTGCTCCTGATATCTCTAATCTCATCAGCTTCCGGCTTCCCTTTTACTCACTCTGTTCCAGCCAGTGGCCTTCCTAATATTCCTTGAACATACTAGGCATGCTCCCAATCCAGGACCTCTGCATTTTTTGTTCCTTCTGCCTGGAATGTTCATCACCAGATAGCCACATGGCTTACTCCCTCACTTCTTTCCGTTCTTT
Source organism: Trichechus manatus latirostris (assembly GCF_000243295.1). Classification (NCBI taxonomy): domain Eukaryota; kingdom Metazoa; phylum Chordata; class Mammalia; order Sirenia; family Trichechidae; genus Trichechus; species Trichechus manatus. The sequence continues at coordinate 23,415,369 of NW_004443944.1, forward strand.
ACTTTACCTTACCGAAGGGTTCTCTGACCACTGTGTTTAAATTGTCACGTACTCAACTCTGTACATCCTTCCTTGGCTTCATCCTCCTTCCTAGCATGTGTCACCTTCAGAAATAATATATATTTTATTTATTTATTTTGGTTATTGTCTGTCTGCCCCACTAGATTATCAGCTCCACAAAGGCAGAGATTTTCTGTCTGTTCCTTTCACTGCTGTGGCCCAACGCCTAGATTGGTGCCTGGCATACTATAGGCGCTCAATAAATATGTGTGGAGTAAATGAATGAGTGAATGAATGAAGCCTACAGTCATCTAGGAGGGAAACAGCTTTCCCCCCAAAAGACAAAAATCAGGCTGTTTTCAGACTTCACCACAACTCTGAATGCTACAAGACAATGGGAGAATATCTATGGAATTCTGAGAGAAAAAGTCTATGACTCAGAAACATGCTACTTTCAGCCAACTTGTTATTCATTTATGAAGATACCAGAAAGCTGTGTGCAAAGTGTACGATTGAGGAACCCATACTAAAACACAAAAACAAAGCAAATGCAGTCCTTGAAGGTATGCTCCACGTGAATGAGATGAATCAAAATTGGGGACACAGGAATGGGTAAATCTAGACATAAATCAGAATGGTGAACACTGAAACCAGTTAAACATAGAACTGAGTCTATGTTATGTTATGTTAATAACCATAAACATGATTACAAAGCGATGCAATTATCCAAAACAATTCTTGGAAAAGATGAACACAATATAAACAAACGTGAAATTAAACATTAATATTCTGGGTCTAAAAATTCTAGATTACATCAATAAAACCTTGAAAGTGAGTTAGGAAAGAACTGTGGGTAAATTTGAAAAATGCTATGTAACCCAGACAAAACCAAATCTGTTGCCGTTGAGTCGATTCTGACTCATAGTAACCCTATAGGACAGAGTAGAACTGCTCAATAGGGTTTCCAAGGAGTAACTGGTGGATTCGAACTGCCGTTTTGGTTAGCCGCCTGTGCTGCCAGGGTAGTCTTTTTATATAGGAGGAGTCAACAGAAATCAGTTTATTCATTATATTAACCAACAGATAATAAGTACAGGGTCCAGTATTGTTTTCACAAATGAAAAGAAGATCACTTAGAAGAATATAAGACAACTTTACGCTCTTCAAATAACCAGAGGAGAAAAAAGCAAAACAAAAAACAGCAACAACAACAACAAAAACCCCAGTTTGTGGCAATATTTTTGTATGTTTTTCCTAGTGCTTTGTGTATTTTAAAACTTTTTTTGAAATTGGAAAAAAAGGCACAATGCTGATGGAAAACAAAGCAAATGGCAAAAAAAGCGCAAAGAACAGAATGCATAAAAGAGCAATGTAGTAAGGCCTAGCACACTAGATCTTCAAATAGAATAAACTCTAATGTAAAATATAGACTTTCAGAATGTATTAAAGCAGGTAAGTGAACAAGCAAACAGAAACCACCTACAAACTTTGTACAAGATTTAAAATTATGTCAAAATGACACAGAAAAAACAAGAGAAAATCTAACGTAAAGAGCATTGGATGAAGGTCATTTTATTGAAAACTATTAGAAATACAAAGGAAAAGAGCTGAAACACAATAGTGGCAGGGGACTTTGATACACTTCTCTCAGTCTTTGACGGATCATGTAGATAAAATATAAATAAGGATGTCGATGAGTTGAGCAATGTACATTTTTTGCCTATGCGTCACGTCAAGACTTCCTTGACCCTTTGAGATTTAAATAAAATTTATCCAGATCCCACTTCCCTGTCTTAGGGCTGTCAAATGCTCCCTACAATCTATGAACCTCACCTCCTCTTTTTTTTCTCGACTTCCTTTCTCCCGTCTGTGTGATCTTCTCACAGATTTCCAAGAAAAATCCACTTAAGCCAAGTATCTTGTGGGTTTAGTAATGAGCCTGTTGGCACAATGGTTAAGCCCTCGGCTGCTAACCCAAAGGTTGATGGTCCAAATCCACCTAGCATCTCTGTGGGAGAAACATCTGGCAATCTACTTCCGTAAACATTACAGCCGAGAAAATCCCATAGGTGTAGTTCTATTCTGTCACTTGGGGTCACTATGAGTTGGAATCAGCTTGACCATACCCAACAACAACAACATAGAAGGTTTTGGGTGTGCCACGTGGAAGGATCATGTAGCTCATTGTTCAGCACTCTGTCCATTTCTGCACCAGTTATTTCCAGTTTGTTTTCTACAAGCCCATGCTCTCCATAGATAATATGACACAGGGAAGACAGTCTGGTCCTCTTGTTTTGGTGAATTCTTTCCGGACTAACAGCTTCTATGAATCTAAATTGCTTTCCCTAGAATTCTGATAAACAAAACTCTTCCATTTCTTTAGAAAAGTATCATTGATAAGAAAGTGTATATTGAATTCTCTCTCTCCAGACCATTCGTCTCCAAACTTTTTGAATGTAAATTCCTATACACAAAACATTTTTGAGTGTACACTTGCAATATAAATATATTTGTGAACTACACTTCCAATATAAATATATTTGTGAACTACGTAGACATACCACAGTAGTGATATTTTGAACTTTGTGCTCATTTTTTTTCACTATGCACATCCATGTTTAAAACCTTTTCAAGCATATATTCCCAATATGTGCATATTGTTAATAATATTCATCTTCTACAATACTAATACAAGACATGTGAAACTTATACAAAAGTAGAGGTTAAAAATAATATTAAATATAAATTCTAATAGTTTCTTCCTATACTCTATTACCTGTTGCCATTCAGTCGATTTCGACTCATAGCAATCTTATAGGACAGGGTAGAACTGCCCCATGGGGTTTCCAAGTCTGTAAGTCTTTACAGAAGCAGACTGCTGCATCTTTCTCTATTAAGTACCCTGGTGGCGAGGTGATTAAACACTCAGCTGCTAACTGAAAGGTTGGTGGTTCTAATCCATCGGCTGCTCTGCCAGAGAAAGATGTGGTGGTCTGCTTCCGTAAAGATTACAGCCTTGGAAATCCTATGGGGCAGTTCTACTCTGTCCTCTAAGGTAGCTATGAGTCGGAATCAACTCAACAGAAACTGGGGTGGGGGATGCTCTATTAAATCATCCTGTGTTCCCCTCTGTGATTCATATCCTAAAGCTTATTCTAAAATAAGCTTATTTTTAAAAGGTATTGGAATATTAATACAAATTAATCATATATTAACCAGAAAGAAATATTGCAAAAATATTCCATAAAATAAAAGTTATATAAGTTAAATTCTCTGAACACAATACAACAAAAGTAGGAAACAGTAAGAGAAGTCTAAGTGAAAAATATTTGCTTAATGGGAAGAAAAATCTTTGCGTTACAGAAGACCTAAAATAGCAGTCATGGAATATTTAGACAAAAGGACTGAGACCATTATTTAGTAAACTGATGGGATGTGGCCAAAACTGTACTCAAATGTAAATTAATCTCTTTAAGTGAATTCACTATTAAAATAAGGAGGAATATAAAAATCACAGAAATACTTTATTCAAGAAATTTGGAGAAAAAATGTATCTTAGGGAAATAGTGAAAAGTAATATTCAAAGACAAAAGCAGAAAAACAAATGATTCAGAAAGTTGAAACACAGTAAAATTAACAACTAAACCCAGGAGAAGTTCCATAATGCCAATAAGATAGACATATTTCTTACATAATTAATAAAAAGGTCAAAATATAAGTACAAAACATTAGAAATGAAAAGGGGTATTTAACTTAAAATAGATTGTTTTTAAGAATAATAAACCAAAACCAATCCAAGGTGGTTTTATAGGTACGTTCTGTCTATCTTACAAGGTAAATTTTTTTCTCATGATAAACCGTTTTAAGGAATAAATAAGGAAAGCAAAATTAGAATAATTTCATACCAAAATTATATAAAGACAGAAAACTTGAACTCAAACTTGCTTTTGAAGATAATCACACACACATACACATACAAACATACAAGCACAAATCAAATACCAAATCCAGTATTAAGAGAATAATACACCACAAACACATAAGGTTTATTTTAGGGCTGCAAAGATGGTTTAATATTAGAAAATCTATATTTAAAAATTAGGTTTCTTTTTGTCTGTTACAGTAGCATACGGAAATGCCTGGATCAAATTTCCCCAAATTTGGGGGCTATGTTTGAGATTGTCTACCTTACTATTATCTGTCTCTATGGAATATAAAAAAATCTCTTTGAGGGACTGAGGATCCTGAAATGACCTCAAAGAGATGAGCAGGGATCCTCCAGAGCAACTGAGGGCAACAAGAGGCCCATAGTATCCACATTCAGCCATTATAACAGAAGGAACAAATAGTGATTTCATGTATGAGTTTCTATTAAAAGCTACAAATTACAGGCATCAATTTGTATTCAAGATCCTTCTCACATGGGTAATTCCTTGTAGTGTACTCCAAGGAGAAATGCAGCAGGGAATTGCTTATATAACAATGGTCAATGATTTTTTTAAAGTAATATAAGTGAAGTTAAGAAGTCAATTATTATAGTACAAGAATAGGTCAAATGTAAAAAGCAATATTATCATCTTGATGATGACTATAAAAGAATTTGATAAAACTCAGTATCTGCTTCTGGTTTTAAAAATCTCGGTTATCATGAAATTGAAGAATGCTTACTTGACAAAATTTTTGCCTTAAATAGCCAAATCCATACATGGTGAAACACAAAAGACATTTCCATTTAAATCAGCCCTAAGATAAGAATCCCCCTCCACCCACTATATGCCGGTAGCATCTTCCCAATTGTGTCAACCAAAAATGTCTCCAGACATAGCCAAATGTCCTCTGGGATGCAAAATCATTCCTGGTTGAGAATAACTTTTCTAGAAATTTTAGTAAATGCAATACAATAAGGAAAAAATCTACAAATTATAATGATGGAAAGAATGATCACATCAAATATTTTTCTAAAAGTTCTAGTAAATTCAACGAGATAAGGAAAAAAATTATAACTATCAAAAGAAAGATAAGCTTATCACTCTAGAAAACTTAAGAGAATCAGAAAATTTATTGGGAGTAACAAAACTGTTCAGTAAAGTGGCTGGATAAGAAATAAATGTACAAAAAAAAAACTCTCCAAAATTCCAACAACAACCAGTTAGAAAATATAATGAACAAAAAGATTTTATTCTCAAGAGCAACAAAAGTAGAAAATATTGAGTAATAAACTTACAAAGACATGTACGAGAATGCATATGAAGACAACATACAATTTTATTGAAGATGTTCTTGGATCCACTTCCAACTGATAGTAACAGAGTGATCTTTTAAACAGGAACACATGTCACTGATTGCTTAATACTGTCAATGACTACTCATTGCCTTCAAGGTAAAGACGTCAGCCAGCTCTGGTCCCTGCTCACCTCTTTGCACCCGTCCAGAGGTTTGCTCATGCTCACTCCTGGACTCTAGGAGGACCCAAGAGATTTGAATTCAACATCACATGCCATCCATGTCTGCTTTTCTTCAGCTTGTACATCCCAGCATTTTCATCTTATGTGAAATGGTTTTCAGCCCCTTGACTACATCCATCATTTTGTAGATATATGTCCAATTGTTGTTGTTAGTCGCTGTTGAGCAGATTCTGATTCATAGTGATCCCATGTGTTACAGAGTAGAACTGAGCTCCACAGGGTTGTCTTGGCTGTAATCTTAACAGAACACCACGCATTTGTCAATTTGTCATACTGTGATGGCTCACGTGTTGCCATGATGCTGGAAGCTATGTCACCAGTATTTCAAATACCAGCAGGGTCACACATGGTGCACAGGTTTCAGTGGAGCTTCTAGACTAACAGGGGAACATTGTCTGATATAGTGCCAGAAGATGAGTGTCTCAGGTTGTGAGGCACTCAAAATATGACTGGGGAAGAGCTGCCTCCTCAAAGTAAATTCGACCTCAATGACGTGGATGGAGTAAAGCTTTGGAGACCTTTAATTGCTGATGTGGCACGACTCGAAATGAGAAGAAACAGCTGCAAACATCCACTAATAACTGGAAAGTGCAATGTATGAATTACGAATCGAGGAATACTGGAAGTCATTGAAAATGAAATGGAACACATAAAGATTGATATCTTAGGCATTAGTGAGCTGAAATGGACTAGTATTAGCCATTTTGAATCAGACAATCTTATGGTCTACTATGCCGGGAATGACAAAATGAAGAGGAATGGTGTTGCATTCATCGTTAAAAAGAACATTTCAAGATCTATCCTGAAGCATGATGCTGTCAGTGATAGGATAACATCCACACGTCTAGAAGGAAGACCAGTTAATACGACTATTATTCAAATTTACCCACCAACCACTAATGCCAAATATGAGGAAGCTGAAGATTTTTACCAACATTCTTTTACCTATTACAGTCTAAAATTGATCAAACATGCAATCCAGATGCAGTGATAATTACTAGTGATTGGAATACAAAAGTTAGAAACAAAGAAGAAGGATCTGTAGTTGCAAAATATGGCCTTGGTGATAGAAAAGATGCCAGAGATTGAATAGTAGAATTTTGCAAGGCCAATGACTTATTCATTGCAAATACCATTTTTCAACAACATAAAAGGTGACTATACCCATGGACCTCACCAGATGAAAAACACAGGAATTAAAATGACTACATCTGTGGAGAGAGATGATGGAAAATCTCAATGCCATCAGCCAGACAGAACAAGGCCAGAGGCTGACTGCGGAACAGACCATCAATTGTTTATATGTAAGTTCAAGTTGAAGCTGAAAAAAATTAACACAAGTCCACGAGAGCCAAAATATGACCTTGAGTATATCCCACCTGAATTTGGAGACCATCTCAAGAATAGATTTGACGCACTGAACACTGATGACTAAGATCAGACAAGTTTTGGGATGACATAAAGGACATCATACATGAAGAAAGCAAAAGGTCATTAAAAAGACAGGAAAGAAAGAAAAGACCAAAATGGATGTCAGAAGAGACTCTGAAACTTGCTCTTGAATGCAGAGTAGCTAAAGTGAATGGTAGAAATGATGAAGTAAAAGAGTTGAACAGAAGATTTCAAAGGGCAACTTGAGAAGACAAAGTAAAGCATTATAATGAAACATGCAAACACCAGAAGGAAGGAACACGCTTGGCATTTCTAAAGCTGAAAGAATTGAGGAAAAAATTCAAACCTTGAGTTGCAGTGTTTGAAGGATTCTATGGGTAAAATATTGAATGACGAAGGAAGTATCAAAAGAAAACGAAAGGAATACACAGTCACTACGCCAAAAAGAATTGGTTGATGTTCAATCATTTCAGGAGATAGCATATGATCAAGAACTGATGGTATTAAAAGAAGAAGTCCAAGCTGCACTGAAGGCATTGGCAAAAATCAAGGCTCCAGGAATTGATGGAACACCAACTGAAACGTTTCAACAAACAAATGCAGTGCTGGAGTGCTCACTCATCTATGTCAAGAAATTTGGAAGATAGCTACCTGGCCAACCAACTGGAAGAGATCTATATTTATGCCCATTCCAAAGAAAAGTGATCCAACAGAATGCAGAAACAATTGCACGATATCATTAATATCACACGCAAGTAAAATTTTGCTGAAGAGAATCCAAAAACGGTTACAGCAGTACATTGACAGGGAACTGCCAGCAATTCAAGCCAGATTCAGAAGAGGACGTGGAACAAGGGACATTACTGTTGATGTCAGACGGATCTTGGCTGAAAGCAGAGAATACCAGAAAGATGGTTACCTGTGTTTTATTGACTATGCAAAGGTGTTCGACTGTGTGGATCATAACAAATTATGGATAACATTGCAAAGAATAGGAATTCCAGAACCCTTAACTGTGCTCATGTGGAACCTGTACGTAGACCAAGAGGCAGTTGTTCAAATAGAACAAGGGGACACTGCATGGTTTAAAGTCATGAAAGGTGTGCACCAGGACTGTATACTTTCACCATACCTATTCAATCTGTATGCTGAGCAAATAATCTGAGAAGCTGGACTATTTGAAGAAGAATGCTGCATCAGGATTGGTGGAAGACTCATTAACAACCTGCGATATGCAGATGACACAACCTTGCTTGCTGAAAGTGAAGAGGACTGGGAGGACTTACTGATGAAGATCAAAGACTACAGCCTTCAGTAAGGATTCCACCCCAACATAAAGGAAACAAAAATCCTCACAACTGAGCCAATAAGTAACATCATGATAAATGGAGAAAATACTAAAGTTGTCAAAGATTTCACTTTACTTGGATCCACAATGAACACCCATGGAAACAGCAGTCAAGAAATCAAACGACATATTGCATTGGGCAAATCTGCTGCAAAAGACCTCTTTAAAGTGTTGAAAAGCAAAGATGTCATTTTGAGGACTAAGGTATGCCTGACCCAAGCCATGATATTTTCAATTGCCTCCTATGCATGGGAAAACTGGCAATGAATAAGGAAGACCAAAGACGAATCGATGTCTTTGAATCATGATATTGGCAAAGAATATTGAATATAATGAGTAAGTCTGTCTTGGAAGAAGTACAGTCAGAGTGCTCCCTAGAAGAGAGGATGGAGAGACTTTGTCTCACATACTTTGGACATGTCTTCAGGAGGGACCAGTCCCTGGAGAAGGACATCATGCTTGGTCAGGTAGAGGGTCAGTGAAAAAGAGAAGGGCCCTCAATGAGATGGATTGACATGGTGGCTGCAACAATGGGCTCAAACATAGCAGCGATTGTGAGGATGGCGCTATGAGCTGGAACCGACTTGACGGCACCTAACAACAACAACAACAATCTTAATGCAAGCAGGTCTCCAGGCCTATCTTCTTCGGTATCTCTGGGTGGGTTCAAACCTTTAGGTTAGCAGTGGAACACAAACCGTTTGTGCCACCTAGGGACCTTTAATTAGCTAATCAAAATCTCATTTAAAGTGTGGATCTGCAATTGAATGCAATACCCTAAATGTGGCCTGAGCAGAATAAAGTATTGTCCCTTCTCTGGTCTTAATACTTTATTTATCTAGTCACTAACATTTCTGGAATATGATGGACCTGCATTTAAATCTTGTCTCTACCATTTATTAGCAAGACACATAATCTCTTTGAGCCTCAATTTCCTCTTCAAGAAGGTGGGGATAAGCGGTACCTCCTCACAGTGCTGTGATATTAGCTAGTGCATAGCATGTGTTCTTTTCCCCGCTCTATGCCCCAATTAGTCACATCCTGAGTCTCCAACCATCATCCCCCCACTGTCCATGCCAACATGAGCTCTTGGTCGGGCTGTTGGCGAAGCCAATGGGTTGGAATCTCTGCCCTCATTTGCCCCTCCTCCAGTCCTCTGTGCAGAGTGACAGTGGTAAAACACAGATAATATAAATGATTTTTCTTCCAGTACCTTTGGTGGCTCTCCACTGCCACCCTAAAGTTCAGACTTGTTATCAGCAATTGTTCTGTGTCTAGCTTTCCAGCATCACCTCCCACTCCCTCCCTCTGGGCACCTAACACTCCACTCTGGCTTGGAAGAGCCTTGGCTTGCCAAGCCGTGGGCTGAGAGAGAAGAACATTTCCACACAGGCTTCCCTGCTCCAACTGCCCTCTCCTAGGTTTCTCAACCAAGAGAGACAAGATTGCAGAAGAAGCTTTCCCTCTGGAGTTACACCAAACTTCTTCCTGCCAGCGAGAGGAACCAAAGAAAGGCCGGTGGGTTTGCTGTGGGCAGTGAGAAGGATTCCAGGTGGATTTCTCTCCCAGAGCCAGGAAATCAGCCCTGGGGCTCTGGAGGCCCCATTTCTGAGCACAACAGCCTCCCCCTACCCAACACCTCATTGGCCACGGACACTTCCATTTCACGGTCAATTGGCCATAATTTCAATTATGTAGGAAGCTTTTATTTTACATGCAAATTCCAAAACGACTCAGAAATCTGTGGAGAGGCCTAGGTGTAAGTTTAAGCCCCCATATTCTACACCACCATCCCTACTGGCCCCAGCATACTCAGAGGGCATTATGAGCAACAATTATTGGAAAAATATCAGAGGTAAAGTGTCTGGCATACAGCAGATGCTAAAGATTATTTGGTCAAATGCTTTTTTTTTTTTTTTCCTAAAGCAAAGTTAGTTTGTTAAATGTGTAACTAAGACACGCTTATATCTTAAAATGCCTGGCGTGTCAATACATTCACAAGTCAAAAAAATATATTTTTGTCAGACTAACTGTCCTGGGTTTTGATTTGGAAATCCAGGCCTGAATTCAAGTGGGAGTGTAAGGGTTTTAGCCCTGGATGAACTTCTTGTGCGGAAACCTCCCACTCTGTCTTGGCTCAGGCTGCAAAACAGACAAAGCAGGGTATCTGCAAAATAAGCAGCCCAAGACCTGGCCCCAGAGGGGCTCAATACACGTCAGGGAAGCCCTGTGGAACAGAGGCTTTCAAACTTGCTTGCCCACTAGGATCATCTGGCAGCTTTTTGAGTCTTTGGTTGTTGAAAACAACGCACTTGACTGCTAACCAAAAAGTTGGAGGTTGGAGTCCACCCACAGGTGCCTCAGAAGAAAGACCTGGTGATCTACTTCCAAATAATAAGCCATTGAAAACCCTATGGAGCACAGTTCTACTCTGACACACATGGGGTTGCCATGAGTCGGAGACAACTCGACAACAACGGGTTAACATATGTTGAACACTTACTATGCCTCAGGTGCTGTGCTAGAGACTTGCCTTATATTGAATCGTCATTAACAATACTCTGAAGCAAGTATTATCATCTCCATTTTCCAGGTGAGGAATCAGCAGCTCAGAGCAGTGAACTGAATTGCCCAAGGTCACTTAAACCCAAGTAGGAGGTAGGGCCAGTGGACAAATGGATCTGTCTGGCTCTAAAGCGTGTGTGGTCTTTGGTTTCATCAAGGCATACCCTAAGAGAATGAACTCAACCATGGCATACCTGGGATGGAATTTTGACCATCACCTCCCTATGCTTCCTAAAGCGGATTTGAACAGTGTTTTTGCTCTCTCCAGTCCCCAGAGGGAAAAGCATGAGATGAAATGGAGCTGAGATGCGGGGAACATCATGCATCCTCATTCCTGATGTCATTGAATCTTTCACAATAATGTCAAGGCTCAAGACAGCCACGTTGTATGCCATCTCACATGCACACTCACAAGTACAAGCCCCTCACTCTCCCATTCACACACAAACACAGATACACACAAAGATACATACACACACACGTGCAGTCAGTCATTGAATGAATACTTACTGAGGTTCTACTGTGTGCAGGCACCGAATGTGTGCCTATGCCTGATTCAGTAGGGAGGTGATTTATTGGAGAAGAAGTTAAAAGTGTAAGCTCTGAAGACAGATGACTTGGATTTTGACCTCGGTCTCTCAGCTATGTAAACTCAGCCAAGACCCTCAATTTACAAATTTTTCTTTTCCTACCATTATTGTTATATACAAGAATTTAGACATCCATGACTCAGGGTATGGCCAGTGTCCTCAGAGTCTCTCCCTGTAGCCATGCTGAGGCTCCAGTGGTGGCAGCTGTGTCTGCCCTGATCCCTTTCATGCTGAGGTGTCAGCTTCCGTGGAGATCAGGTATCAAGCTAGGACCAGCCAAGGCCAGCCAGAGGAGACTTGGAGGTTGGGGGTATCAGTGCAGGTGTGTGGTGGGATATGGGCATGAGCCGAGTTGCCCCCACTTTGACTCTATTCCCCCACTTTTTCTCAATGCTTTGAGCAGAGGGGGCAAGTGTGGGCATCCTTTCTCCCTCCTGGAATTTGCCTGGATGCTCCCAGCCCTGAGGCCTTGCTTGCAACCTCTCAGACAGACAGAAAGCTGGGGCTCCTTTCCATCCTCAAGGAGGTATCCCAGTGCTGTGATTAAAAGCCTGTGCTCTGGCTGCAGACACTCCCAACCTCCCTCTATGGCTCAAGGTCTGAGGCACAGTTACAGATCATCCAACTGATGTCAAGTGATGGGCATGAACTTACTCCTTTTGTTTTAGTTGTTGTTGTTGCTATTGGGTGTCATCGATCTGAAACTGACTCACAGAGATGCCGTGTGACAGAGTAGAACTGCCCTACAGGAACCCTTAGGGAACCACGTTATGTCTTTACTATCTTACCACTAAGGTGCAGTCACCGCGTTACTCAAGTGATCAAAGTCAACATCACCACTTATGGGGCAGGTTGGCATCATATGCCTCCTAATATGATGCTCTGAGGACACAAGTTCACTTCTGCTATTTCAGGCAAAAATGCATTACCTGAATCTAATCATGAGGCAACATTAGACAAACACAAACTGGGGGACCTTCTGCAAAATAACTGGCTTGATCTCTTCAAAAATATCAAGGTCATGAAAGACAAAGAAAGGCTGGGGAACTGTTCCAGATTGAAGGAGTCTGAAGAGACAGGACAAGTAAATGCAATGTGTGATCCTGAATTGGATCCTGACTGAGAAAATAAGTGGCTATAAAGGACATTATACCCCCTCTTCACTTATCGACACGGTTAGGTTCCAAAGACCAGGTCGTTCTGTGAAATTGGTGTTATGAGAAAATGGAGGTTGACCACATCAAATCACAAAATGGAGGATGACTACACTATTACATAACTGCCAAACCACTGAGAATCACGGCCCAACCAAATTCACACATAACCTTAACCATCACAGCCAGCATTACTCTTGCCTTGCACCTTGGCATTCATTACTGTCAGACGTATGTTATTAATGTGCAAAATAGACGGATAGTAGATTTTTTACTATTGTTGTAAATGCGAAATGTCATATAACAAGATAGTTGATAAGTGAGGAAAAGGTGTATTGGGCGAACTGACAAAATTTGCATATGGACCGTGAACTTGATAATAGTATTGCATCTATATTAATTTCCTGATTTCGATCCACAGTACAGTGGTTATGTAACAGAATGTCCTGGTTCTTAGGAAATACACCCTGAAGTTTTTCTGGGTTAAGGCAGAAATGAGATCATGTGTCTGAGGCACATAACTCTAGGCATAATTAGAGACTGGACACAGGCTATTTGCCTTGGAAATACGCTCCTGATGGGAAGAACTCAGCTATTTGATGAGAGATGAGGTGTGGCTGTGCTCTGTGGACCAACATGGGCTGACTAGAACGAACCCTCAGGGCTGGGCCACCAACCCAGGCATGATTGCGGAGGTGGGAGTCCCAGTCCATGACAATCCCCAGATTGTCCCTCCCCCACCCCACCAGCTCCCCATTACGCAGAGAACAGGCCAAAGACATAATGTTCTTCTGTTTATGTACTATCTATGCTCCTAGTCAAATCCCGCCAGAAAATACATCGAAACAAAATTAACTTGACAGGGAAATGGATATTTGAATGAAGCTTCAGCTTAAAACAATAATTTATCATGTTCTATGGCTCGTCTCCACAAAACCAGGATCACGGGCGGTTTAGCTGAAATGAGGGAATTCATTACTCCTGAAACATCTCTGGGACTCATTTCACAGGGGCTGGGGATAGTGGAGAATGAACGAGGGAACAGGCATCAACTGAGCCCCTCAAAAGTGCCAGACACTTCTGGGGCCCTCTCCAGGTGTGGCCTCATTAAATCTTCACGGTTGCCCTAGAGATAGATCATTATCAATGCCCCGATTTCATACATGAGGCAACTGAGACCCTTTAGAGTCTAAGGGCCAAGCTTGAGGTCACCCAGCTAGGAAGTGAGTGGGCCAGTGTTTCTAGGTGGGAAGAATCACCATTTCCCCCACCAAGGGCAAAATGCTGTTGTTAGTTGCCCTTGAATCGATTCTGACTCATGGCGACCACGTTGTCTGTGTAGCTTCCCGACCAACTAGGGGTCATCCTAAGATGTCAATGAGTCTACCAGAACTTGCAGTAATCATTGGTTCGATCTGGTTGCATGAAGAACTGGACAGGGAGTTTGAGAAGTATTTGGGACAACAGTTCACAAACTGTAGTGTGCAAAAAAAATTATATCAAACATTCAGACTCCCAAGCTGCATCTCCAGATGATTCAATGGTAAGTCAGGGAGGAGGCCCAGAATTTGCATATCTTACAAGCCCAGGGTGATGTCAATCCAGGTAGTTTGAGGACCACCCTTTGCAGAGCATTGTCTTGTGAGATGTGCTCACAGGGACCAACTCTCAGCTTGAGCCCATGCCCAGGCTCATAGCCCAGGCACCTAGAGACAGTTTTGTGGCTCTGTGCAGGTTTCTTGAGAGAGGTGAGTAGCTACTGTAATGTGATGGGTGACAGCAGGGACTAGAAGAGACTTTAGCTTGGCTAGGGAGTGGTTAATGGCACTTTAAGCAACATAGAAATAATGAAGGCTTTCTCATTTTATAGAAGTTGCTTTGAAATCTAATTAGAATATGAAAGTTGAGATCTCAGGCTATTTTTAAACAATGCATGAGTTCAGCAGGCATAATCAATACTGGAGCTGCGAGCTGCCCGTCAGCTTTCACTGGGGCAGGAGTGAGCTTCCTTTGGGAAGAGTCCTCGATAATGGGACAATTGAATGGAGAAGGAGAACCACAGTCAGAGACAAATGGGGGTCTCCTGATGGGGAAAGCAGTTAGGGGATAAAGGGGGAGGTCATAAAATTGCCAGACCCTCTTAAATGGCCCAGCTGACACCTGAAGGCTAAAATGTAAATGGTAGGTGGCCTCGTCTGCTAGATTAGAGGAAGGAAATACACCCTATTCTGACTGTCAAAGAGAACTGCGGAGGTGTCTAGCAGAAAGGGCATGTAGTTTTGGAGCCAGGTGCTAAATTGAAGCTCAGCCCTTCTCACTTACTCACTGTATGAGTTTGGCAAGTCTTACAATCTCTCATAGCCTCAATTTCCCCATATGTAAAATGGTGATAATAACACTGACCTGGAGTCAACCCAGAGGCTCCCCAGAAGAAAGGCCTGGCAATCTACTTTTGAAAAATCAGCCATGGAAAACCCTACGGAGCACAGTTTTACTCTGACACACATGGGGTTGTCGTGAGTCAGAGTCGACTCAACAGCCACTGGTTTGGTTTTCCAGTTTGAAAAGATTAAATAAAATGATAATTTAATAACAATAATACCAAAAACCAAAACCAAACCCATTGCCGTTGTAGTGGAGTCCAACTCATAGGGACCCTACAGGACAGAGTAGAACTACCCCATAGGGTTTCCAATGTTGTATATCTTAACAGAAGCAGACTGCCACATCTTTCTCCCAAGGAGTGGCTTGTGGATTCGAACCTCCGACGTTTCTGTTAGCAGCCTAGCACTTAACCACTGTTCCACCAGGGTTCCTTATAACAAGAATAGCAAACACTTACTGTGTGCTTTACTTGCATGCATTGTTTCAATTGGTCCTTACAACTGTATGAAGTCTGGGCAGGTACAGGGACTTGCCTTATCAATGCAAGTAAAGCATCCAGGATAATGTCTAGTACAAAGTTGGTGTTCAGTTAATATTTGTTTCCATCCCTTTCCCCGGGGCTGTAAGGAGGCTCATTTTCAGAGAACTGAGCACTCCCATCCACTGCATCTCCCCAGCAGCCAGTGACAGCCAGTTGCTTAAATCTCCTGAGCCAAGAGAGGTTTCCAGAACCACTGGTAGGGGTATTTCTGATCCTGGGGCTGCCAAGGACAGAGCAGGCAGATTTGGTAGAGCTTGCGTGAGTCAGTGTGCACAGAACCCAGACTTACTGGCGAGACAACTGTGGGGCCGCTTTCCAGGAACCTGCCACCCAGATTTGCCTTCCTTTAAGAAAAGTAATGCAAAAGACCATTTTTCACTTTTAAATAGCTTTCATTCTATGTCTTAATAAATGCACGTTTGTTGATTTGTGTAAGCATGATGTGGGAAGTCTGCAAATGGATGTAATCTGCACCGAGGGCACACGTAAGCACCAGCTAGCGCCTTTGAATAATGAATCCCTCCCGTGAAAGACGGACGCTATTCATAATAATTCCTTGCTTTTCTCATTTTGCCGCGCACAGTAGCGATTAATCAATTTGCAATGTTATGTCACCCGCAACAAATTGCTAGCACCAAGATAAATTTATTGCTTTATGATAAAAGAACTTGTTTAGGTAGAAATAAATTAAATTTTGGGGGTTGTTGTTTGGATTTGATGTTTACCTAGGTGACCCACAGAAAGTGGGCTGGTGAAGTGAGACGTTCTGGTAATTCTTGCCTTCACCTGGATTCTCAGAGGGGAGTAGAAAAGTAAGAGGTTGTTTGCGCAGTTATCTGACCCCGAGACAGTGCAGCGATGACAGGAGACAGAAAGGCCAAGAGCTCTCTCAGTGGTTCTCGGAAGTAAGTTGGGCTCTCCTTGTCAGTAGGTGTAATTTGGAGCTTTTCATAGAGAGGTCTGGACAATCAGCAAACCGAAGGGGAACACACCCTATTCCCCTTCTACGATTTACCCGAATCCTAAGATCCCAGTTTATCTTGAATTGAAAGTAAAAGGAACCTACATTCAAGGAACTGGGAACGGGATTCAGAGGCAAGAGGGTGAGAGAGGCTCTGATGTTTCCATTTATGGAGGTGCCTGGTATAGTAAAATATTGGGGGGGGAGGGGAGAAAAAGGCCAAAAAGGGGTAACCTAAATTGTGATGTAGGAAATGTTACAATGAACAAATGAATTTTTTAAAGCACACTATTACCACAGACAAGGTCAAAAGCCTCAATTTGAGGCCTTACTAGAATAAATTTGGGCCTTGTGGTCCCTACCATGAGAGAGTGGCTTGGGGACATGTAGCCCTACTCCTCTGTATTAAGTTAGAAGAAAAGTAGCTCAGAAATAGGAAGTGCTTTGCCCGAGGACACGAATGAGGGGCGGTGGAGAAGCTCTGACTTCCAGGACACCGCGCACGTCATTAATTTATACGCCATTAATTTGGAACCTACAGTGGAATCGGGCTGATGCATTAATTCTGCCCTCCCCCAACACACGCGCGTGCGTGCACACACGCACACAGAGGCTCACTCACTCACTTAGGACAGTGTTTTTTCCTAAGCAATCTGAGAGTCTAATGTGATTTGTGAAAAACAGGTTTCAGTTAGGAGAAACATCAGTTCCAGCGCCCATGGCAGTGGATTCTGTGTGTAGTCTCGTCAAAATTCCTTCCTTTCTGCTCCTAAAGCAGGCCCTGGGACCACCTTGTGGACTACCTTGATGCACCCTTTCCAGCGGCCAGGGAAAGAGCCTCCAGGACTTTCTTGAACCTGGTCTCTGTCATCTGTGTCTCATTTCAGCTTGGGGAGAGGGGGAGGCCTCCTGCCTACAGAGGCTTCTGCAGCCTTTCTGCAGCATCTGGGCAGCCTCTTGGCTGCCCCCCAACTGCAATGCCCATGTCCAGAGCCCCATGAGCAACGAGTCGTGGAGAACTCACGCCCTTTTCAGGGACCCTTTGCATTGCCTTGTGGCTGGAGGGGCCCACAGCGGGTGCACAGCAGCCCTCACGGGGGCTGGACTCACCTTGTGACGGCTTCTTTGTCTTCTTTCTGCCAGCTCACTGGGCTGGCATCAGCCCGAGCCCCAGCCCGGTGGCCAGCACCCTTTGTGCCCCTGGATAGCCCTGCCCACTCCCTGGACACCCCCAGCCTGGGGTCCTGGATCAGCGTCCAGCCTCTGTGGGGCTGCATCGCCTCTGCTCCTGCTGCCCGCCCGCTGGCTAATTCCGATTATTTCTCCTTCTCTTTGCTCTCTTGGGCGCCTTTATTCCTGACCGTGCATTTTCTCCGGGCTCAGGATTAAAAAAAAATCCACACTGCTAATATCCTTGTCAGCCTTTTCCTGAATCATTGCTGCGCGGCTCCAGGGAGCCACGGGCCAGTGCCTTCTGGCCGGCAGACACCGTCCCTGGGCCTTCCTGCCCTTGGGGTCCTGCAGCCCCCTATCCGGTCTCCCTGACCCCTGAAGGCACCACCAGAGGCCTAGACGCTCTGAGAAATGCCCAGCCTGGGAAGGCAGATGGGGCCGAGAACTGAGAGCCGGGCTAAGCCTTTCTTCTCACAGGTGACTTCTCTCAAATGCTTTCTAATTTTTTTTTTTTTTTTAATTTTAAAACACTTTCCTCTACATTATTTCATTTGCTGTTATTATCCCTGTTTTACAGATGCGCATATGGAACCTCAGAGGGCTTAGTGATTTGCTCGAGGCCACACAGCCATGAAGGGGCCAGGACTCCAGTCTCTACACGTGGAGCTCAGGTACGGAAGGAATAATGGTCTCGAGCTGACAGACAGGGTCCCTAGGTGGTACAAACGGTTTGCCTTCAACTACTAACTGAAAGGCTGGTGGTTTGAGCCCACCTAGCAGCACCATGGAAGAAAGGCCTGATAATCTACTTCCGTAAAGATTACAGCCAAGAAAATGGAGCTCAGCTCTACTCTGCAACACGTGGGGTCTCCGTGAGCTGGAATCAGCTTGCTGGCAATGGCTTCAGTTTGGTTTATTTGACAGATGGGAAAAGTGAGGCCCATGTTGCTTGAAGGGCTTGTCCCAGATCAAACAGCCGTAGGCAGTGGGGCTAGAAATGGAACCCAGGCTTCTTGGTGCCCAGACAAGAGCGGCAGAGCTCAGCTCTTCTGCCCACACCAGCCCTGGTCATGGTGGCAATGCCCAGCTCTGGGCAGGGAATCTTTCCTTTTGTTGTGTTTGAAAAGCCAGGTCACTCCAGGCTGGGAAAAACCCACCACCATGTACTTGAGACCCTCGAGCCCAGGTGTGCGAGGTGGTTGGGGGCCGTCCTGGTTACTCCCGTCTCCTCACATGCACACGGGGCCTGGGCGGGAAGCACATGTTCGTATTTCCGGGGAGATGTGTGGTTAACTGCCTTAGCTCATCATGCTGTTTGGCCTGAGTGGTAACCCCATCTCACTCTACTCTGAGGACAATAGAGACCAAGTATGACTCTGGTTGGTAAAAAGAATTTCCCCAAATTCTGGTGTAGGCCCAGAAAGAAGGTCCCATTCAGCAAATGCCCCCTCCTCTAGGTAGCCTTCCTTGATTCTTGAAGACAGAGCAGACCTCTCTCCTTTGTCCCACAGCATGGTCATAGTCCAACAATCATATTCCTATTGATGGAATTCGTTGCTCCCCCCAAATCCCTCACCTCAGCTGACATGCATGACACCTCGTATTCTATAGATGCACTGACAGTCACGTGGACATCCACATGCCCAGCCATGGTCACTAACACACACACACACCTTCCTCACACAGAGACATAATCACACACAGAGACACTGTCCCACACGTCACAGAGTCCCACGTACGTGCACACACACATACACGCATGCGTGCATGCACACACACATACTCTTCACATAAGACACTGTCCCACACATCGCACTCAGACAGAGCCCCGTGTACATGCGCATACACACACATATATATGCACACACACACTTCACATAGAGACACAACCAGACATACAGACACTGTCCCAAGCATCACACATCAGAGTCCCGTGTGTGTGCACACACACGTATGCACACACACACATGCTCTTCACACAGAGACACTGTCATACATATCACATTCAGAGTCCTATGTGTGTGCATACACACAGACTTGCACACATGTACACACACACACTTTTCATACAGAGACACAACCACACATAGAGACAGTGTTCCAACATGATATTCAGAGTCCCACGTGTGCACACAAACACATGCACACACGTGCACACACACACCTGCAGACAACACAGGCCCACTTAGAGACAAAGAGTCCATGTCTACAAATATGTGGGTCGCTTCTTCCAGGACACCCACCTCTGCTGCCCACGGTATTCTGGGTGTCCTCTCTAGTAGAGGCCACAGCTGACCTTCTGGCCTGTAGGAATTGGGAATTTGGCCCAGACCTGAAGCTTGGTGGGTGCCAAGGTCTCACACTGGCCTCTTCCTGGACACACAGCCTTGTCCAGCTGGGGCCTCTTTTGCCCTCCCTTTCCCGGACAGCCCAGCCGAGACTATCTCCAGGTAGCATCTGCCCGCATCTCACTCCCAATCAGATAGGCGTCCTTCCTGTGGGCCCCCAGGGCCCTGTCACCAACTCACCTTGCCCAGATCAGCACTTTCTCAATAACTCACCAAGGTCAACTGTTCTCACTCAGTGCGTTTCCCCCTTTCATATCTGAAGCTCTGCTTTCCCTCAAGACAAACGCCTTCCCATCCTCTGCCTGCCATTGGGCCCTGCTGGTTCAAGGCAGTAGCAAGCAGGCTATAAAGGGAAGGAGAGGCCAGAGTCTCTGCTGATCTCTGGTTTGTTCCCTGCCACAAAGAGACCAGGAGTCTTGAGAAGGGGGCACCGTGACAAACACAGATCCTAGAGTCTGACTGGCTTGGGCTTAAACCCCAGCCCTGCCCCTTTCCAGCTGTGCGCTTTGGACAGTCACTTCATCTCTCCTTGACTCAGTTTCTGCTTCTGTAAAACAGGCATAGCTACTTGAACCTTGCAGGTTTGTTGAGATGATTAAACAAAGTTAAATGTGTGCAAAAAGCACTTGGTATTACAATGTTGTGAATAAAATTGTTTTTATAACAATTACTCCCCTTCTACATGGGTCCTTAGGACTCCCCAAGACCCAGGCAGGGTCTGAGTGGAGATGCAAAGAAGGCTCAGCCAAGAGGGCAGGGAGGCCAGAGGGTGGGCAGGGGCTTGGGGCTTCTCTTGGCAAAGGCAGGAGAGGGCTTGGCAGGAAAGTGGCCTCTTCACTGGTGTGGGCTATTGCTGGGCTGCTTGTCATCACTCAGTTATTGTCTGCAAGGCTGAGGGGATCGCTCTTCTCCTTTGAACTCATGGATAAGGAGCACTCCATGGGCTACTATCCCATTTAACCCAGCAGGGGAGAAATTATTACAATTGAGGAAGCTGAGACTCTGAAAGATAACAGGGCCGGTAATGACTGAGCTGGGAATTGAACCCTCAGTGTCTGATTTGACATTACGGGCTGCCTCCTGGCCTTCAGACCACCTTTGGGAAGTGAACAGCAGAAAAAGCAAGAGGAATTGAAATGCCAAAACTGGCTTCCTTGCCCTGGGAGGTGAGATGCTGAACTAATCCATCCTGTAAGCAGTACTTACAGCGAATCTTACTCCACAGGACAATTCAGACAAAGATCTAGTTTATGCAGCTGAATGTGAAATATGGCTCATGTCTTAGGACATTTGTATAAAAAGACTATTTCTTTACTGTCACAGCCTCAAAGCCACCTCTTCCAGAAGAACTGCCTTCTTACTTCCGGAAGAGAATGAAACATCAGGCTGATCTGGAAGGCTGAAGACGGGGAGTTTTTCTATTAACTCACTGAGGGGCCTTGGGTAAGTTCCATTCTCTCTCTGGGCCTCAGTTTCCCTAGATGTAAAAGGACATGGTTGTGGGTTCTCTGGGTAACTTTGAATCCCCACAAACCACAGCTGTATTCTCCGATGCAGAACTCATGTTAGAGCAACAAAGTATGTTTTTCCGACTTGTGAATCATCTTGCTAGAAAATCCTAACAAAGCCGGATCACTTAAACAGCATTTGGTTGATGCCTTTAGAAAATTCAAGCATAAGCTCGCGTCAGGTGTAGAAGCCTGGGTATAACTGGCTGCCTCGGTTTGACTCTATGACCGTCAGAAAAGTATGTTTGGCTTCTGAAGCCTGAGTCCTTGCCGTGGGCTCAACTGGTTAGCGGGCTCAACTGGTTAGCGTGCTCAACTGCTAAACAAAAGGTTCAAGATTTGAGTCTAACCAGAGACACCTCAGAAGAAAGGCCTGGCAATCTACTTCTAAAAAATCAGCCATTGGAAACTCTATGGAGCACAGTTCTACTCTGACACACATGGGGTCGCCATGAGTCAGAATTGACTCAATGGCAGCTGGTACTAATCTCCTCATTTAGAGAAAGCTTGGTCCAAGGTGAACTGTCCACCTTTGGAAACCTTTGCAGGAAACTCCCTTCTTCTAGAAACAGAAGTCTTGGGGAAAAGGTGGCGGCTTTGGCCTCCGAGCCGTCCGTGGGCTTCTGCTAAGGAAGACACAGCCCTGGAAATGTATTCGCATGGCATCTTCTTTCAGAGGGGGGCTGGTATCAATGTCCGGTTACTTCTACCAACAAATCAATATGTTGACAGAGCCACTCTCTCTTCCCGCGTGTCCATTTAAACACCGATTCCAGCTCGGGATTCAGGCTGACCAACTCCTTTTGCCAAATGCAAATGCATTAACCTTACAATTGGGTAATCTAATAAAAAGGATCAATGGTCTGATACGGTGCTTATGGAGTCATTTACTGCTAGCGGGAGCAATTTAGAGAGCAGCTTGGGGGAGCCGAGAGCAGGGCTACCTCTGGCCATCCTTAGTGACTTCCGAGGCTCGGCCCCACTGCCTGGAGACGCCGGGCCTAGCGGGTGATGGAACGAGGAGGGTGTTATTCATTCATTACTGCCACTTTAATCACTTAGAGGTTCAATTAAGTATAAATCATTAGTGGTATTTCAAATGACTTTCTCCAGGCCCAGGCATAACACACTTGACTAGTGGTGGGAAGCTTGGGGTGACGAGATTGAGCGTGCCACTGAGCAAGGCAGTCATATGAGTTTTTCTGCTATGAAATTGATAAATGAAGCGGGCATTCGAGGTACAGCAGTAATTTCTGTGGTGCAGTCAACTGCTCGCTCCCTTGTCTCCTCCAGCAATGAGGGCATGGGCTCCTTTAATATGGCAGCCTTCCCCTGGGGGCCCAAAGGCCAGGCTGGGCTGTAGGCTCTGGGTTTATTTCCTTAAAGAAGTTCCCACAGTCAGCCCTGGTTTGTTAGCAGTAATATACATGGGGTGGGGGTGGGGGTGGGGCGAAGAGGAGGAGAAAGGAGAAAAAAAGGTTCCTCCACCCTCGTTTTGAGTTGCAAGCGGGCAGTGAGCTTGGGTCGAAATCCCTGCTGTCCCCCAGGGGCTGCTCCCTTCTGCCCATGGATACAATTGCCCCCGGTGGCCAAGATCCCTGTCTGGCAAGCATATTTTCTCCTAATCGGTTTTACAGCTCTTTTAAAGTAATATGTCAGATCATTTTCCCCATATACATAGTTAATGAAAGTAACCCTACAAATTCATTTTAAATAGATGGAAGTTGTTATAACCCTGATCCAGAATTTATTACATTCATTATAATCTTGCTGAAGTAGGTAATGTAATGCACTATTACTTTTATTATCTTTTTAATCCCTCAAAATTATTAGGAACTGACTAATATTTGGCATTACCCTGTTAATGTTTAAACAGAAATTGATACTTTAATTCGTCTAATAAATGATGGGGGGCACTTTGAGTGGAAACGGAAGCCTGCTGGGTTTTATCTCGATCAGTCCCAAAGACTTTTAAGTGGGACTCAAAGGTCTGAAGGCCATTATTTCCAGGCAGGGTGTCTTCATCAGGTACTCAGAAAGGACAGGGGAATGATGGAAATAGTAACAGAGAGACCCAGACGGCCGGCGACGTAAACAAGGCAAAAAAGAGAGGAAGAGAAATCCCGCTCATAGGCAAGTTCTCCTTCTGATTCACAAAACCGCTGATAACCACAGTCTTGAGCTCTGTGTCTTTTCCTTCTTGCCCTTCTTCCCTCCTCCCCATGGTAGAAAGATTTTTCTTTGTAACCATTCCTGTGTTTGTAATCAGCTTTATGGCGAAGAATTCTCAAGCGCTCTAGAATTCTCGAGGTTGCTGAGACAAATGACTGGGTCGCACTCTCCTAGCGAGGAGGAGTGGAGACCCTGTTAGCTCCTTGGAAAGTACTGATGGCTGCTCGATTTGCAAATGACCAAATCTCACCGTGAAATGGGAAGGGGTGGGGTGGGAGAGATAATGTTGTGTCTCTTCCAGATCAGCTGGGAGACTTGTTTACACGTCAGAGCTGCCCTGACCGTTTCCTCCAGGCAGGTGACAGGTGGGATTTAGGAGAAATTGATCTCTTGCACTTTCGAGTTTTAGCAAGGCAAAATGCAATGCTGGCCACTTAAGGAAAAAGAAAATTTTTAATAATAAAAAATCTGTTAGCTCTAGCAGGGTGAGACGAGCCAACTATTTCCCTTTCTGACTTGAGAATAAAAGGCTAAGGGAAGCACAGCCAGGAAAGGGAACGCTGGCATTTTGAGTCACTCCAAAGCAAGAGTGTGTTTTCTAACAAAGAAAGCTTCCAGTTAGCAAAGTCACTAATTAGCACAGAGAAGCTCATTAGAATTTATAGCTACTTTACCGAGTATGGTGGCTTTGTTGTCTTTAAATGCCCTGAGTTTCCAAAGCAAGAAAAGTATTGATTAAATTGACTCAGCATGAAATGCGTCTCGTTTGTGTCGACCCAGAAAGATGTGGGCTTCTCGGCTTTCCTAGCAGATGAGCCAGCCGGGTGTCCTGTGAGTTGGGCCCAGGCAGGTGGCCTGGGGACAGCGTCCTGCCTGCCTGCTCACCTTAGTTGAGCTGAAGGACCTGCTGCCCATCACTCAGCTAAAACCCGTTTTGATCAATGGAGGGGAATCCTGCTCTTAACTAAGTTTGTTCTTGACGCCTTACAAATCGCAATGGTTGCTTTTGTCCATGCCAAGTTGACAAGAGATACACGTCATTTGGGGCTTGATAAAGAGACTAAAAGGCAGCTTCTCAGCATGTTTGTTTTTAATAGACATAAAAAATGAAAACAAAACAGAGGCTTCCTCACTCCTCAGAACCCTTGTTGACAGAAACACACTGTGTGCACAGGAGTGGCGGTATACAAACGAAAAAATATTTTTATTTTACATTAAGATATCATTGTGAACATGAGGACAGCTTCAGAAGTGAGAAAGAATGGGCTCCAGAGAGATCCATTTCCAGAAGCTCTGTTATTTCTTTCTCTGACGTAAAGTGCCATGACCAGTATTTAGGCATCAACATGTTGGAGCCGTGGCAACATTCCCTTTGCCCCACAGAAAACACCTCGGCTTGAGCATCATTTTGTGGGCACACAATAGACCCCATCTACTCCTCCTTCATCGACTGGAAACACAGCATTTCAGCCTGAAGCCGTGTTTTCTGAGGTGTATCTTTGGAAATTAAATAACGTCCATTTTTCCAAAGCTTTACATAATAGAAATAACTTTTCCTCGGAGTTGTACTGGGTATGATAGTCCTAAGAGAACTTTGTGGAGATCATCAAGGCAGAAAGACATAGCTTTAAAAGCCAATTAAAAAATACTCAAACACAGGAGGCAAAGAGCTAATGCCCTCAATATAAAAAAGAACTCTTTCAAATTGATATGAAAAATAGTAAGATCCCAAGAGAAAAATGAGGGAAGGATATTGAAAAGAATTTACAAAAGAAGAAGTTCAAGTAGCTATTATTTATTGACTACCTACTATATGCCAGGTGTAATTTACCTAGCATCTCTCATTCATTCTTCACAAAGACCCCCTGAGGTAGGTGCAGTTATTATTATCACAATTAAAAGAAGAGAAAAAGTAAAGCCTTGAGAAGTTAAATAATCAGTCCAAGATCGCAAAGACTGTAAGTGGGAAGCCAGGATTCAAAAGCAGGCAACTCTGAACTACTCTGTTGTAATCTCACAAATTCATAAGTGTAATTGTGTAATTAAGTTGAAAAAAATGTTCATATTTACAAGTAAACAGTGATAGTGAATTTAAAACAATCAGAGAAAAATTTTTACTTATCTAATTAATAGAGAATTAAAAGAAATGATGTTCAATGCTGGCAAGAATGGGTTGAAATAGACACTCTTAAATATGAATCAAGAATATTAAAATATACATGTCATTTGACCCAGAAATGCTATTTGAAATAATTTATCCCAAGGAAATAAAAATGTAGACAAAGCTTTAGGAACACAGATCTACACTATAGTATTGGAAACTAGCTAAATGCTCCACATTAGAGGAGTGTTGGGTTGATCACGGCCTACTTATTCACTAAAATATGCAACAATTAAAATGATGTTGTCTAAGGGTTTCTGATACATGGGGAAATGCTTGTGCTAAGTGAAAAAAAAAAGCGGGATAAAACTGCATGTAAAGTAAAACCTTCGAAAGCCAGAACCTGTGTATGGCAGAAACCTGTCAGAGAAGGAAAATGTAACTGTTTTCCACTAGAAGGGGAGATAGGAAAGTGTTAAGACTGCACCCTGTCAAAGGCGGAAAACTTTGGAGACCCAGAAAAACAAGGCAGTCCCGCTGAGTTCCAGCTCTCACAGGTTTCACTGTATAATGTCACTTGTGTAAAATATGCATAGAAATATGCATGGAAGGAAACATAAAATGTGAATCACGGGATGGTCTGTGGGCTATGGGATTGTGTGTGGTCATGCCTTTTTGTTATAAACTCTGTTCCAAATTTTCTACAATAAACATGTTTTACTTATAATCAGGGGGGAAGACATCCTTTATGATTTTTAAAAGCCAGCTTCTTAGCTTAAATCTCAGACCTAACAGGGATGGATTGCTGGACCCCAAAGCACCAAATTATCCTAAGACACTGGGTGTATTGTTCCCTGGATAGATCGGGATACTTAAAAGCAACACTGTGTTCTTCAGCTCTCTGCGTTTCCCCGTCATCTGTAACATACCACTCATGGGCTTGTTGTTGTTAGATGCGGTCAAGTCTATTTTCGACTCATAGTGACCCCATGTGACAGAGTAGAACTGCCCCATAGGGTTCCCTAGGCTGGAATCCTCACAGAAGCGAACTGCCGCATCTTTCTCCCGGGGAGCCTCTGGGTGGGTTCTAATCGCCAACCGTTGTGACTCATGGCCTTACCGAGAGGATAAAATACGTGAAAAGCCCTGGCGGTGCAATGATTAAGCACTCAGCTAGTAACTGAAAGGTTGATGGTTCGAGCCCATCAGCCTCTCTGAGGGAGAAAAGACCTAGTGATCTGCTCCCATAAAGATTACAACCTAGGATGCCCTATACGTCAGTTCTACTCTGTCATATAGGGTTGCTATGGGCCGGAATTGACTCGACAGCACACAACAACAAAAAAAATCCCTTAGAACGGTGCTGGCACGGTGTGGGCACTCGATAAACGCAAATAGTACTGCTAATAATAACAACAGCAATCCATTAACTACGGTTGTTATGGCATTGTTTTTGTATGTCGGAAGGAAGCAGCAGGAAGTGTGTTTAGACTGGCTGGTCCTGAGCGAGGGCCAGAAGAATCTTCCATTGATGCTCCCAGTTTCCAGTCCTCGATCTGGGCTCCGGCTGCCTCCCAGGTCTTCAGACACGTGCTGTGGAGGCCCAAGAGGCGCTCTCTGGAGGCTCCACTTACCTGCAGACAGGCCTTCATTTCACTCCCACATCTGCGCACTATGCTAAACCTTCGCGTGTAAGGATTTTCTCCCTCACAACTTTGAGAGGCAGATTTCATTAGCATCCCCACTTAATGGCTCAGAGGCTAGAAGCCACTCTTCCAAGGTCACAAAACCAGTAAGTGGCAAAGTTGGACTTTGAACCTGTGTCTGCCTGACTCCAGAGAAGTCAGAGAAGCGATAATGGCTGAAAACATAGGCTCTGGAGTTGGACAGATCAGGGGTTTTAACTTTCAGTGTGGCTTTGGGCAAGTAATAAAGGTCTCTAAACCTCAGTTGGGAGCCCTGGTGGCACAGTGGTTAAGCACTCGGCTGCTAACAGAAAGGTCGGCAGTTCGAACCCACCAGCCACTCCACAGGAGAAAGATGTGGCAGTCCGCTTCCGTAAAGATTACAGCCTTGGAAACCCCATGGGGCAGTTCTACTCCATCCTATAGGGTTGCTATGAGTTGGAATCGACTCGATAGCAAGGAGTTAGGAAGCCTCAGTTTTCTCCTCTGTAAGATGGACTAATATCATATCTTACCTAATCCAAGAAGCCAGCTATTGTATGTTCCACTGTTGTTTTATGCCACATTATGAAAAATAGAATCGAGGGTGGAAGAACCCCTGAAACTTGCCCAGAGACAATCTTTAAACCTTAAATCAAAAATATCTCCGGAAGTCTTAAAGCCAAACAATAGTTAATTTGACTAGTAAAGAATGTCTGCCTTGAGCATTAGGATCAACTGATGCAGAAAAGGCATTTGACAAAGTCCAACACCCATTACTGATAAAAACTCTCAATCAAACAGGTATAGAAGGGAAATTTCTCAAGATAAAGAAAGGGCATCTATGCAAAACCAATGGCCAACATCATTCTTAATGGAGAGAGGCTGAAAACATTCCCCTTGAAAACAGGAACAAAACAAGGATGCCCTTTATCAACACTCCTATTTAACATTGT
>NW_004443944.1:23444675-23464991 GCF_000243295.1 Trichechus manatus latirostris
ACAGAGACTGGACAAACCCCGAGAGTATGGCCCCCAGACACTCTTTTAGCTCAGTGGTAAAGTCATTTCCAAGGTTCACTGTTCAGTCGGGGAGTGGACAGCCCCATAAAACCAAATGGGACTAATGAAGCACAGCAGGCCAGGGACAAGGGCCAGAAGGCAGAAGGGGACAGAAAAGCTGGTGATAGGGAACCCAAGTTTGAGTAAGGATAGTGTTGATGTGTTGTGAGGTTGTTAACCATTGTCAAAGGGCAACATGTGTACGAGCTGTTAAATGAGAAACTATTTGTTCTGTAAGGCTTCACCTGAAGTACAATTAAAAAAAAAGAACTATCTGTATGGGATCAAATTGACAACAGCAACTCGAAAGATTAGATAGAAAGCTGAGGGGGCAGTGAGCTTATGTTAATAAGCGGGGAACAACTCAGAAAAGGAAGGTGAGAATGGCTGCACAACTAGAAGAATGTAATAATGTCACTGACTTGGACACGTGGAGACTGTTGAATTGGTGTATGTTTTGCTGTGTATATTCTCAACAGTGACAATAAGATATAATAACTGCAAAGAAAAAGAAAAATGGAATCATTGCCAATTAAATTATGGTATAATACTTTTTATCATTTAGAATTTTGATTTTATACTTATTGAAAGAACTCTTGAATTTATTTAGACATTTTTTATCATACAGGACCTTCGTACATACATAAAATGGAAACTATAAGTGAACGGAAGTAAGATGTTCCTAAAACTTCTCATTGAGATTGACTCAGTGTTGTTGATGCCCATGTTTTTCTACACAATGTATTCTGGAACATCACAAGCATTAGTGGAGAAGCATTTCTTTAAAAACTGCTCCTCTACTGTCCCCAGGATACCCGTTCTGCAAGTTTTGATGGGCACATTCAGATAGGACAACGACATCAAGACGGCTGAAGGCCTGACAGTGATTGTAAAATGCATCTCAACTTCAGAGATGTTAAAGTGGGGAGAAATGCCTGCATTTAGAATGGATGCAATGTAGTATTTATCTTACAGGGTTGTTAAGAGAATTAAATGAGGTTGTGCTTGTAAAGGATTTAGACACAAGACTGGATACCCAGTAAGTGCTCAATATCATCACCATTACTACTATTACTACTTTCTAGGTATGTTGCTGTTGTTAGGTGCGGTTGAGTCGATTCCAACTCATAGCGACCCCATGGGACATAGTAGAACTGCCCCCATAGGGTTTTCTTGGCTGTAACCTTTATGGGAGCAGATTTCCAGGTCTTTCTCTCACGGAGCCACTGGGTAGGTTCGAACTGCCAACCTTTTGGTCAGCAGCCCAGTGCTTAACCATTGTGCCACCCAACCAAAAAACCAAACCCACTGCTGTCGAGTCTATTCCAACTCATAGCGACCCTACAGGACAGAGTAGAACTGCCCGATAGGGTTTCCAAGGCTGTAAATCTTTACGGAAGCAGACTGCCACATCTTTCTCCCACGGATCAGCTGGTGAGTTTGAACCGCTGACCATTCAGTTAGCAGCCATGTGCTTTAACCACTGTGCCACCAGGGCTCCTTATATTCTAGGTGTATAGCATATATATGCAGGGTGTGTTGCACATATACATGGCCCTGTAGGGTCTGCCCCCAGGTTCTGAGCCAACATACAGTGCTGGTGAACTACTGTGTGTGCTGGGGTAAAGCCTGTCCCATGTCCCCTCTGTCGCCCTCTCTCTACCTGTTCTCTGAACCGCCTCCCTCTCCCCCTGCCTCTCCCTCCTCTCCCTTTCTCCTTCCACCTCCTCCCAGGCCCCCCTTCCCTTCCCCTCCCCAACTCTTCTGCAAATAAATAGCCCTGTCACTCCAGCTCCCTTGTAGGTTTAGAGTGAATGAAGTGTCTTTTTGAAAAGCTTGTTCTGTCTGACATTCCTGACTGGCTTGGGAGCAGGGTCCTTTGCCTCCCTGCTCCTCTGCTCAGAGATGTGCTCATTTGGTTAACGATTTACAGGCCTGCCACGGGGCCCCCAGCGCTCCCTTGGCTCCATCCGGGAGTAGAGGCTGTCATGCTGTGCCGGTGGGAGAAGGCTGATGGCAGCCTTAGGGCCACAGGCAGACCGGCTTAGGGCCTGCCTGAAAAGAAAGCATCTATTCCCATTTATGATCATTTAAAAGAGAAGTTCACAGCTTTTATAATGAGCCTCATACATGCATTTAATGACATTAAGGTATTTGATTATGTGAATTAAAAAGAGGTCTGAGAGCTCTCTGGGGTCCTTAGTTTTAAGTGTATTTTAACTACCTACAACGAAACGAACAAGACGAAAAACGAGCTGTGGCAGCTTCTTCATAAATTCTGAGCCGTAAGTGACACACCTTTGCAGCAGGCACCAGGAATGGTCCAGGCAGGGTGGACATGGGGAAGGGGACGCACAGAGGGTCCACTTTCTCATGGGCCTGGTAGCAAAGGGAAAGCAAGACCAGGCATCCCTGCAATGCTTTCTTTCTAGGCAGCATCCCAGCCAGGAAGGAGCAAGGGCTGGAATCAACATCAGCACGGTGGTGCAAGTGGTTAAAGCACTGAGCTGCTAACCGAAAGGTTGGAGGTTAGAGTCCACCCAGAGGTACCTCAGAAGAAAGGCCTGGCACTCTACTTTTGGAAAAATCAGCCATTGAAAACCTCATGTAGCACAGTTCTACTCTGACACACCTGGGGTCACTATGAGTTGGAGCTGACTCAATGGCAAGTGGTTTTCTATACCCAGCACAGAGCGAGGCTCTCTACATATACTGCTTCCTGTGCTTAATCTCAGCAGGTGGCTATTATTAGAGTGCAACCTGTGAGAGCCAGAACTCCAAGGGACTGCCTTGTTCTTCTGGCTCTCGCAAGCTTTCCGCCTCTGACAAGGTGCAGTCTTACCACTTTTCTATCTCTCCTTTTAGTGGAAAAGAGTTGAGTTTTCCTTCTCTGACAGGTTTCTGCCTTACACAGGTTCCAGTTTCTTCAGGTTTTAGATTTTACTGTCATTCCATCTTCCAGATGAGGAAACTGAACCTCAGCCAAGCAGGGGGATTTGCCCCAAGAAAGCAAGTGTCAGAGCCATTGCGTGAGATGAAGTCTTTCTGGTTCTGAGGCTTCATTCAGCCATTTGCCCAGGCCTGGGAGCAGAGCTCAGAATGATCACCTATCTGCGGACTAGTTAACGGAGAAGGCGGCCGGAACAGATGCCGAGGCCAAAGAAGTACAGGCCTTCAGAGAGGAGCCTTATCCTCCCGCCCTCCGGGCCCCAGCTCCTTGGAGGCATGCACCGCGGTGGAAACTGAATCAGGACAGAAAAAGCCGCTTGAAATGAACTGCGCCCAGACAGGCCGCCATGGTGGTGTGATTGATACCGGAGCATGCAGGTGTAATGAAACTGATGCCAGCTCCTCTGCACCTGTGATTTATTGAGGACAAATTTAAGATGAGAAAGGGCCCCATACCAGGAGCTGCATCTTCCCCTCCAAGGGAGGACGGTCATCCATCACCAGCCATTGCAAGGGCCCATTGCAAGCGGCTCATCAGATGAGCCAATAGTCTCTTTGTTGGGGTTCCTAACAAGTGTTGGATCAGCAAAAGTCTATTTATGCTGGTGGACCTTTCAGGACCAATTTGTAGTGGGTCACTGATTCTGCTGGGGTATTATCTTCTTTACTACTCAGGCCAGTTGGGGAACGCGGCAAAGATTAATGGTTTTGGCTGCCGACTTGTCGCTGCAATCTACTGCTTCTGGACCAAAGATTAAGTTTTTTTGTGTTTTACCAGAAAGGGCCCACCTTGTGTACGAGATGTGCTTTGATTTACTGACTTGCTTAGGGAGAAAGGTGTCACGGAAATGTGCTCGGTGGTGGTGAGAATTCGGGAGATGGGCTGTTAGGCCTGGCATCCATGCTCTCCACTCCAAGGTCTTGGGCAGAGAATGGGCAGCTCCAGGGGCTGGTGTGAGCCAGAAGGGCTGCTCGCAGCCACTGTCGAGGGCTGTGGGCCCTGGGGTCTGCGGGACTGGGGGAGTTTTCCTTAAGCTCATGGAATATGGGAGCCTTATCTGGCACCCAGTGGCTGGCTCTGGGTTCAGCGATGCAGGCAGTGCCCTGCCATGGGGCTGTAGCCCTAAGTGCCTTACAACTATATTATTAAACAAAAAAAAAAAATTTATGGCCTTTCTATAATATTTGCAAATTTGCACATGCTCCTTTCATACACCTTGGAAAACAAATAAAAAGAAAATAAAATCGTCCACAAACCAACTGCAGAGATATGACTGTTAATATTTGAGTTTACATTTTCATCCAGGATTTTTTATCTGCACAGTCATATGCATAGTATTTTATGCAATTAAAATCATCCCGGATTTATGTGGGAATGTTTTTGCTGTGTGGTTTGGTATTCTGCTTTTTTCAATGAGCATTATGCCATAAGCATTTCTCCATCTCTTCCTCATTGAATAAGCCACTTAATTTTTTCTGAAGTTGGGTTTTGTTGCAATGTCTCCAGTGCCAAAGATTCATTCTTTTTTTTTCTGCAAACATTTGCTGGGGGTGTTCTTTGGCCCAGGCTCCATGTGGGGACCACAGAGCTGGATCAGACCTAGTGTTTCCTGAACTTGAGGGACTGGTCATCAGCTCTTTGAGGGATGTGCGTGTGCCCTGCCGGGTACTTCTTCCCACACCTGTCTCATGATGGCCTAGAGCACTGCAGATGGTTTGGAGGCACGGGGCTGTCGCCCATGAACCCTCCAAGGACTCTATAGAATCATAGCTCCATTGGAAGGAAGCAAGCCCTTGCTTCTGCAGGAGAGGAGGCTGCTGTTGTCTTTGGACACCCCAGGTTGCTTTTTTCGGGTGATTTCAGAGCTGGAAGCCAAGCTCCTCTGCATGGGCAGCAACAGCCCAATTTTGGAAAACTGGAGAAAAAGCCATGTAGCCTCCAAGAGACCAGCCACTCCAGGCAGCTGCAGAAACTGCCGCGGAGACCATTAGAGATGACGAAAAAGAATATCAGACACTCTGTTTGGACTGAGACAGACCTGAGTTTGAATCTCCTAGCTGATGACCTTGAGAAAGTCATCTTTCTGAGTTTCTTTTTTGTCATCTGAAAAATGGGGCTTTTACCCCCAGCTCCCAGGCCTTCATGCCTGCTTAGCATATGGAAAGTCCCACGCAAAGAGCTGGTGCTCAGCCCTTGTCCCAGGCCCATTTTCTGGACGCCGTGCTAACTCCAATAGATGGATGGGCTCTAATTGTTCCAACAACAGGTCTAAGTTTTGCCGGCTTTCCTTGGGAGCCTTTGTCTCAGGGCCATAAATCACTGGGCCGCTGTCCCTACGGTTGGCTGGGACTTCCTTCCCCTGGCTGGAGCTGGCCGAGGGAGGGAGGGGCTGAGCAGGACACAGGCCTGCTGTTCACTCACTGGGTTTTAAATCTCTAATTGAGAGTATTACTTACTCAGGGATTCCAGTGATTCCCATTGTAGTGGCCTCTTCTCTGCCCCAGGGCTGCCCCCCTCCCTTCCCCTCCACCCTGCTCCCAAATTAAAATTCTTGAAGTGAGTAGACCATTTTTGCCAGACAACATCTACACAAACTTTTCTAATGCCTGTCTTAATAATGTGCAAGGGCATTTGTCAGCTTAGCCTAAGGCCTGTGTGTCTATGGGAGGGAAGTTTCTCTTGGTTCAAGAATGATGGTTCCCAGCCTACAAGGCTCTCATCTCATACAAGTCTTCTTCCCACCCTCTGCTCCAGCCACTCTCCTGGACTTAGCACTCTTGAGAATGCCAGCTCCTTCCTGCCCCAGGACATTTGCACTTCTTGCTCTTCTCTTTGCCTGAACGCCTTTCCCTGAGCTCTTCACACAGCCATCTCCTTCTCATCGTTCAAGTCTCAGCTTCAATGTTACATCCTGACAGAGGCCTTCCCTGGCCACTCGTCATCCCAGACTAAGCAACATCTCCCCGTATTAGGCCTCTTTGTGGCACGCAATCTGTTTCCTTCCTCAGACTTCTCACAGTTTGTGAAGATACAGTTTCTGACGGCAGATTTAACAAGCAGTCAGCTCCTTCCTCCCTAGACTGTCAGCACCTCAAGGGCAGAGGTGATCACTTTATATCCCCAGAACCTTCCTCTGGGGCACATCGTAGGCTCTCAACAAATAGGTGTGTCTACTGAATGAACAAATGAATGAATGAGTTGGGGAGTGAATGAATGAATTGGGGGAATGAATGAGTGGATGAATGAATGAATTCCAGGGTGGTATGCAAAGACTCACTTTCCCTTCAGTGGCCTGAGAACAGGTGAGGGACATGCCACTTGGATGGTCAAGGGGCTGAGTAGCCTTCTCAGTCTCTCCCATCTCCATGGGGCCAAACCTCGCTCACAACCAGTGCTTCTGGAACCTGTACTTGTAACTCCCTTTACATCATGATCTGCCTCCCTCCTCTGCCCTTCTTTTCTTTTAAACTTTCTATTATGAACATTTTCAAACATACACAGAAGTAGAGAGAATTATAATAAACACTCTTGTACCCCTTATTCTATTCCATTGCTGGAGTACTTAAATTCCAGACATCATTTCATTTCACACATAAATACTTCAGGGGATATCGCTAATAGTTGTTGTTGTGTGCCTGCAAGTGGATTCCGACTCGTAGTGACGCTATAGGACAGAGTAGAACTGCCCCGTAGGGTTTCCCTAGACTGTAATCTTTATGGGAGCAGATTGCCAGGTCTTATCTCCTGCAGAGCTGCTAGTGGGTTTGAACTGCTGACCTTTAGGTTAGCAGCTGGGTGCTTAAGCATTTTGCCACCAGGATTCCTTATTGCTAATAGATTAGAACTTAAATTTTTTAAAAACATAACTACAATACTATTATCACACATAATGACATTTTAAAAAAGTTCTTTCAATATCTAATATTTGGGCGGTGTACAGATATCCCCGATTGCCTCAAAAATGTCTTTTTACATTCGGTTTGTTTGACTCAGGCTATAACATTGCATTTGGTTGATATGTCTCTTAAGTTTCTTTGAATCTGTAACAATCCTGCTCCCCTACTTTCTCCCCACTTTTTATGTCCTTTACTCTTGATGAGTCCGGGTCATATATCCTGCATGTTCCGGGTTGGCCTGGTTGTCTCCTTGTGCTGGTGTTTACTGTGTTCCTCATTCCCCTGTGTTTCCTGCAGT
This sequence comes from Trichechus manatus latirostris, assembly GCF_000243295.1. Classification (NCBI taxonomy): domain Eukaryota; kingdom Metazoa; phylum Chordata; class Mammalia; order Sirenia; family Trichechidae; genus Trichechus; species Trichechus manatus. The sequence goes on from NW_004443944.1 coordinate 23,451,880, forward strand.
CTGGCCATCAGATCAGAGGCGGGACTGAAATCCCATCAATTTTTGGCTAGATGCCTCTGCAGATATGCTAGGTGCTCCCCTTGCTTCACATCCTGATGTCTAGTTGTCTCTTCTTTAATGATCTTAAGATTGATCAGTGGCTCACCATGTCCTTCTTCATCTACTCCCTACTCCCTTCTGCATTCCCGTTGCTATATGACCTTGTTGTGCAAAACAGGTCAGTTGAGAACTTTGCTCATATTGAGCAGGTGCGAGAGCATCACGGTCTGGTGGCAAATGCACTGATCTAGAGCACCCAGCCCGGGTAAGAGGTTTAATTTCTCTGCATCTCAGTTTCCTTGACTCTAAGATGGGGTTAATAGTGGAGCTCTGAGAACTAACACGCCCAAGTTACACAGCCAGTGAGTGGCAGAGCCAAGATTTGAATCCAGAGCCTGTGCTCTTAAACACAATGCTGTGTGACACAATGGAAAGTTCCCTGCCTTCCTCCACGCTGGATGCTTGTAGGGAATGGCATCCGGGAGTTCTTAACTCTAAGGTACTCTAAGGGGTGGACTAAGGCAGCCCCCAGTGGTCCGAAGGCATTATTGTGCTTTGCTGTTTGAATGTTTACAAAGTCATACTTTCTCCCCCTCACTGCTGTGAGATGGTCCAGAACCAGCTTGACGAGTTCACGTGCTAGGGAGGGGGCTGGAGACAAATCATTTGGGCGGGATTTGGCCTCCCCAGAAAAACGCCTCTGAAGCCCAGAAAGGTAAAGCGATTTGGCCAAGATCACATGGTAAGTTTGTCACTGAGCTAGGATTAGAACCCTAGACTCTCTCAAGCATCAGGCTATTGCGTCTGGACCCCCTGACCCTTCCACGCCTGGAGTCCCTCATCCTCCCACCTCCAGAGGTCATATCCATTTTGGGCAGAACTCCTCTGGCAGTGCAAACAGACAAACGTGCCTCCAAAGTCTCTGTGGCCATTGAAGGCTTGCCTTGCACAGCACAGACATTTCCTTCCAGGTCACTATTACAGGTGTCTAGGCCTGCTAGCCTCACACTTCCAAAGGCATTATGGGAATTGACTTTTCCTCTCCCAGGCCCCAGTGTTGAAGCAAAAGCAAATAAAGGTCCAGAATTTGATCCCAGTTTTTCTGACTCCAGGCTCAGAAGGGCCAGAAGCGAAAGTCAGTCTGTGATGATTGGTGCCCACTGCGTCAGTGACTGGCCTGGCTTGGCAGCAGCCACACTATGGCCCCATCTTCCAGATGAGGGAAGAGAGGCTCAGAGAGGGGTGGTAACTTAAGGAGCTCACACAGCCTCCCCTACAGGCTGGGCTGCTGCAAAGGGGCCGGGCTGCTCCTCCTGTGACCTGCGAGGCTCGGGAGTGGTCTCCTGTTGGGCTTGCACCTACATCCAGACCTGGAGGGTGGCTCAGACGCTGGGGAGCTCAGGGTGCAGGGCTGGGGGCTGGGTGAGTTTCTGAGCCTAGCGAGCCAGCCCACGGTCTGCGAGTCCAATTCGTCTGATTACACAGGCCAAGACAATAATTGAAGGTGGCTTTGGGTTCCCTGAGCTGGCTCCAGCGCCGACGCCTGGTGGCTCCGTTGGCGCCTCGAGCCCTGGGCACTTGCTAATGGACTGTGGCTGATCCCAGGACTGATTGGCAGCCAGCCCTGAGTCCTCAGAGGAAACCTGGGCATTGTGGCCTCCAGCATGGAGACACTGTCCCTTCTGGGAGACACAGGGGGGGCTTTCAGTTGGCCCAAGGTAAGAGAGCCTCTGAGCCCCTAAGGTGAGACAAGGAAGGAGGTGAACTGTGTACACCCCCACCCCTCCCAACCCTCCCCCCACCGCCACTACTGCGGTGGACAGTAGGTGAGCCTCCCAGACAGTGAAAATAAAGCTGTCAGAATGCCAATTCCTCAGTTCCTGCCCTACCCCTACCCCCGCCTCCCTGCCCCCCTCTCCTGGACAGCATGACACCTCCCCCCCAACCAGAGTGATAGCAGGGCTGGTAAGAGTACTCAAAGATGTCCCCAAATACCACCCTGGAATGGAGTATGATCCCAAGACAAGCCAGGCCACAGTCACTCCCAGGCCAGAGGAGTGAAGCTAACCCTTCTGGAGACCTCTGAGGGCACCCTTGCTCTCTGGAGCGTTTTCCAGCTCAGGACACAACACAAGTAAAGGCACAGAGGCTCGCGCATGCATGGCACAGCACAGGGGAACTGGAAGGTAGGGGATATGTCAGAGACCATTAGGGTGGGGAGGCTAGAGGGGCAGGCAGAGGCCTAGAAAGCAATATAAAATCTCAAACTTTACCTGGCTGGCAACAGGGAGCCACTGAACGTTTTAAAGGGAGGGCAGAGGAGAGGAACCTGGGCTCCACCCGGAGTCTTGGCGCTTTCTTAAGCACATTAGCAGAGTGAAAGGCAAAGACCAAACAGATGCATCTGACCTTTTCCCAGGACACCCAATATTTATGCACTGTGCACATCACCGAAATTTTATTCATTTACCCAAAGAGTGTGTAAAAGGCGCTTTAGGAAACTGCTGTAAATCCGGTGCAAGTCACCATGGTAACCTGATTAGCAGCTAAATTAAGTTCATGATTAAGAAGAAATAAATAAAAATAACTCTCCTCCTTGGCTGGAGCTACCCACTGGGCCACTGGCGGCCGAGCAGCTGCTCAGGCTTTGGAGAGCATGGGTACAAGACTGGGCCTGGCCCCCAAAGGAAACCGGGGTGGGGTGGGAGGCACTGCTTTGCTGCAGAGAGGCGAGAAGCCTGGTGCTAACACTGCTGAGGGGGTAGGGGTTGATAAGGAGGCGTGGTGGAGCAGTGGTTAAGTGCTTGGCTGCTAACGGGAAGATCGACGGTTCGAACCTACCAGCTGCTCTGTGGGAGAAAGATATGGCAGTCTGCTGCTGTAATGATTTACAGCCTTGGAAACCCTGTGGGGCAGTTCTATTCTGTCCTATAGTGTCACTGTGAATCCGAATTCATTTGACGGCCATAGGTTTGGTTTCATGGGCTTGGCGGCGCTTGATGAGGCCCCTGGCGGTCAGGTTGGGGAGTGCAGGCAGTGCTTCTGAACACCAGCCATGGTTCTCAAGGCAAGGAGCCCATACCCTTCAAAGGCATCTTCTTGATGCCCTGGAACAGCTTTCCTTTGCTAGAGCTCCCCTTCCATGTATTGCCACCTTTCCAGTGCCAGACCCCCATGAGCTGGGTGCTAGGGATCCTGGCATGATTCAGACCTGGTCTGGGTTCTGGAGGGGCCCAGTTTAGAGGTAGAAACAGATACAACATTTTTTGCATAATGTGATAAATACAATGATGGAGGTCTGTATAAGGAGCTATGGAAACATGGGTCAGCGAAGGGGGGCTTCCTGGAGAAGGTGATGCCCAAGGACAAAGGACAGATATGGCTGTGGAGAATGCTTGCTTCAGAGGAATATTCTGGGCCTTCTGTTTGCAGCTGACCAGCAGGCTGTTGGCAACCTGAAGCCAACGTGGAATGGGCTGCCATTGGCCCTGATGACACCCGAGGGGGACCGTGTTGTTAACACATCACAGCAGCAAGAATGTTGGGTGCAAAGAGTGAAATGAGCTTCCCGTTTACCCTTTCCAAGTTTCTTCTTGACCAAAGAAGTCTAGTGCAGTGGTTAGAGCCAAACAGGTTTTGAATCCTTCATCTGCCATGTGCTAGCTGCAGCCTCTGGCAAGTGATTTAATTTACTTGAGCCTCAGCTTCCTTATCTATCAGACGGGGATGATGAGGATAATAGTACCTATCTATAGGGATGTTTGGAGAACTGAGTGAAGTGATGCATGCTAAATGTAGCATAGCCCCTCATATGTAGAAAATACTTACAAGTGCTTCCTGCTGTTCATTTCACTACCTGAGGAGTCTGCCTGGGCTGGATGGAAGCAGGGAAGGTGGTGGCCATGGAAATGTCCACTCAGGTCCCTTTCAAGAGAAACTGCTGTGGGAGCAGAGTTAACTGACAGCCCCAGATGCCACACCTCTGACTTTACCAGGGTGTTCCAGCTGAGGCTGCGCTTCCTTACAGCTGCTCCCAGCCGGTGACTGAGCACACGGGGGAGGATGTGCTAGTGCTAGCCATTCCTGCAGACCAGGGGACTCCTCCAATGGATGACTTTGGCTCAAGAACTCCCCATCAGCCTAGTTGAGACTTTCCTAGAACAGTGTGGCAGCCTGAGTCTCTTCCTGCCAAATCCTCCCTCCTTCCCGGTGGTCCTTCCATCAGGATCAGACCTGCACTGTGGGCGGAAGGCTGTCTCTGCTGCTCCTGCTCCCTCCTTCTTTAGCCTCCACAGGTGTTTGCCCTAGAAACCTCTTGCATGCCTAATCTCATTTTGGCCCCTGCTTCTCAGAGGGCCCAAGATAAGAGATGGTTTCAGAGGGAGAGTCCCAGAGATGGGGCAGTAGAGGTCGCCATGAGACCCAGCAGCATGTCACATAGGTGCCTGTAGGTGGGAGGGCAGGGCCTTCAAGGACTCTGGGGGAGTTCTAGTGCTCAAATGTGAGTGTGTGAGTGTGTGTGTGTGAGTGTGTGTGTGTTCCTTTATGTGAATGGCCCCTGTGCGTGCCTCCATCACTGCATTGACCATAAACCAGTTGCCTTCCAGTCAATTCCAACTCACAGCAACCCCATGTGGCTGATTTTTTGGCAGTAGATCACCAGGCCTTTCTTCCAAGGCACCTCCGAGTGGACTCCAATCTCCAACCTTTTGGTTAGCAGCTGAGCACTTAACTATTTGCACCACCCAGGGATGCACTGACCACAGTGTAGTGAAACAGTCGTTCCCACCAGAAGAAGATGAGCTCCTCAGTCTCTGGGTTCCCAGCACTCACCCCTTCAGACGGTCTGGTGCACAGCAGATGATACTCAGGCAAAAAACAAACAAACAAACAAACAAAAAACCAAAAAACTGAGCACCAGTGGGATCTGTAGTATCTGTCTCTGAACCCATTTTGTTTTCATTTTCTGGTGTTTTGAATTGAATCATGCTAGCTTATTTAAGCTTTTCAGCCCTTTATTTTTGTGAGAGACATGCCCCGCATTTTCACGCAAATAACACACCCCTTCTACGTTTGTTTGCCCACCATGCCCTCCCCCCACCGAGGAGGTATTTTCGTAAGCACCACTATGCCAATCTTTTTTACATGTTGCTGTAAAAAAAAAAAATTAGCAAACATAGAAGGTGTGCGTAATTTGCATAAAAATACAGTACACATAGGAGCACACCTTTACATACAGAGAGAAGGATGACAGCAACTCTGTGTCATAGAAGCCACACCTTCCAGCAGGCCCTGTAGCCTTCCTTCCTGAGCCCTCCACCATCCATTTTCTAGAAAGGAGCGTGGAGTCTCCCAGCTCAGCTGGACTGGTTAGATCTTCTCTGGGCCTCCCCTCCTCTCCACCCACCTCCAGCTCCCAGCTCCTTCCCCCATACCTCCCTCCCTGCTCAGCAAGATCAGGGAAGCTGCAAACCCAACCCTTACATCAAAAGGGAACTTGAAAAACACTTGGAGCAAAAACTGCTAACTGTGCACCTTGCTCTTTGCTGGCGCTGATATTAAATCAGGAAATGGCACTGAACAGCCGCTCCAAACACAGAACAGGGGTTGTCAACACACAAACCAAAAGCAATCGCTAACGGCAGAGATGAAAGGGACCTGGCACAGGGCCGGGATGGGGGCTGAGACCCAGGAAAGGACTCCTGAGCTGGGCTTATCTGGCCCTATCTCTAGTGCCCAGAACGGAGCCTGGCCCACAGTCTCTGGCACTGAGCACACTTTACCTCCATGAGAGATGAACGAGAATGGAGCATGTTGCTTAAACACCTTGGAGACTCTCCTTTTCATTTCCACAAATATTTACTGAGCACCTACTATGTGCCTGACGTTGTTGTTAGGTGCCCTCTCTGCCAACCCTCACCCTGCCCTTAACAGAACCAAGGACTCATTTGCTTGGGACTCACTAGCACTGTGGACACACTGCAATGGGAGGGTTTCTGATTTCCTTGAGGGGAGGAAAGAGGCCGCATTCATTCCTGAATCCCTGTCCCCAGCACTGCTCTTAGAATGGACATAAATAGAATTGACACTCAAAATCTTGATTAAAAACTGTGGTTGGTGTAGCTGCGAGGAAACAGGTTAGTTTCATATATTCTGATGGAAAATGAAATCGTTACAATCTTGTTAGAGGCTAATTTGACAGTGCTAACTGGAAATAAGGAGCCCTGGTGGCGCAGTGGTTAAGCGCTTGGCTGCTAACCAGAAGATCGGCAGTTCGAATTCACCAACCGCTCCTTGGAAACATTATGGGGCAGTTCTACTCTGTCCTATAGGGTTGCTGTTAGTTGTAATCAACTTGACAGCAACAGCTTTAACACTGAAAGCAGAGGAGTCCCTGGTGGCACAGTGGTTAAAGTGCTCAGCTGCCAACCAAAAGGTCAGCAGTTCGAACCCAGCAGGCACTCTGTGGGAGAAACATTGAAAATATGCATGTCTTTCAACCTAACAATTTCATTTCTTAACATCTATTATAGAGAAATGCTTGCCCATGTGCAAAAAATAGCATGTAAAAAGCTGTTTGTTGCAACATTGTTTGCAAAAGTGAAGGATCGAAATTGGCTTAAATGTCCATCAATAAGGGACTGGATAAAAAAGTACAGACTGTCCATTGGATGGGATGCTGTGTGCTAGTTAAAAAGAATGAACTAGATCTCCATGTAATGACACAGAAGAATGTCCAGTAAAAATAAAAAACTAGTTATAGCTCTAGACATAGACGTTAAAAACTATATTGTTGCATTTTTTTACAATGAGAAAGTAGTCTCCTATACCTTCTATAATTTTTTTTTTTAAAGAAGAAAGAGAAAACAAGAGATTGAGTGGCCACAGGAGCTCCTGGCCGAATTGAGCCTGGCTTCTGGCAGAGCCAAACTGCATTATTCTCTCTACAGGCCTGGTAACAGCCCTGGCCTGGTGGCTGGCCTGTGAGCAGTGGGCAGACTCCATCCACTTCCCTTGTGACGAGCGGGTGGTGGAGAAGCTGGACCCCTGGGCCCCAGAAGAGCATGCAGACAAAGGAGGACGAAAGCAGGGAGGCCAGTGGGACAGGGACACTCAGGTCACCCAGCTGGTCCTTGGTCTGAGGAGGATAGAGTAAGGAAGGGCTCAGGAATGATTGTTAACTAAGGGCGAGGAGGGGGCTGGAGGATGAGCAGGAAGGTCTGAAGTTTCTGAGACATCATAGTGCAAGGAAGCATCAGCTTTGCCTAGTTAACTTCATTCATTCATGCCTTCATTCCATGACTGTAATTGAGCTCCTCGTGGTGTGGGCGCTGCACTGGCCACTGGGGAGCAGAGATAACTCTGACAGAGCCTCTTCCTCCAGGGGCTCATGGGCAAAGTGTGTTTCTTGGACCCCGTGTGTCAGAATCATGCAGGGAACTCATTAAAATGCAAGTTTCTGGGCTCTCTTCAGATCTATAAAATCAGACTGTGGCTCAGAAATTTGTGTTTATACCACATTTTCTCAAATGAAAAATATTTGGACTAGTTGACCAAACCATTTCCTTAAACTTCACTGTGTTACTTCCTAAGGCCTCCCTCAAACCTGAGATTTACCAGTTCGGAGAAGGAAAGGATAGGGGTATGAGCCCTGCCATATGACCCACCATGTGTGATTTCCCTACTGGACTTTGTCCTTGCCAGGAGGTTTTTCTCCCCATTCCCATGTCCCTTTGCATCCCAAGTCCCTCTGAGGCCTGGAAAGACCCACAGACCATTTCCTCTACCTAGATCCTTTAGAAAGAGAATGACTCATTCTAGGCAGGGGAAATGGCACATCTAAAGGCCCTGTGGCAGGCCGCAGCAGGCTGGGCTGTGGAGGAACTTAAAGAAGTTAGTGCTCTGGGGTCATGGGGGGGAAGGGTGGGAAGGGAGCTCTCCTGGTCATCCCTCACTGAACTGTGGCTTTGAGTAGCAATGAACTTCTCATCAGCACTGAGCCACCTCCACCCTCTCTCTCTGGGGCCTGATAGCTAAGAGATGGATGAATGGGGGCTGAAGATCAAACTCAGGGCAGAGGTAGGACCAAGGATCAGGACACAGATCAGAGGTCAGGCTGAGGCCAAGGGTAAAGGACAGGGTCACAGAACTGTGCAAAGTTTCTCTTCTTTGGCTCGCACCCCCGAGAGGTCTCTCTCCCACCCTCCTGCCCTGCTCAGTCACTTCCTGGGGAAGAGGCAAGGGAAGAAGGAGCCCAAGGTCATTTGACTGTCATTGACAAGAAGGCGCATTAAACACTGCTTTTATAACTGAGCCCTTGGCCTGGACTTGGCACATGGCAGAGGATCAGCTGTGACTTGCACAGAATAACTAATCCTGTGCTGAGTTGGAGAAAAACTGTGCTGACCTGGGTCCCTGGGATGCCACCCCGGTTGCAGTGGAGGCTACACTTTTCATAGTATTCCGAGGACTGGACTTGCAGCCAGAAGTTCTAGTTCATCACTGCTGTGTAACTTTAAAGAAATCAATTAATCTCTGAGCCTCATTATCCTTTGTGTAAAATGGCGATGATACTGCCCACCTCAAAGGGCAGTTGTGAGGATTGAATGGGTTGATATGCATAAAACTCTTAGATCATTGCCATCCGTTCTTATCTCCCTCCCTCCTTACCTACCTACCTATGTATCTATCTTTGCAAAATAATAGTTGCTACTTTTTAGTGTTGTGAGGATTGAATGAGAACATGAATGGCTAAAAGCTTTGAAAATCCCTGTACAAATGGGAAAGAATATTGTTACCAAGTATCTCATCTATATTGGGGGCAGCACTGCCCACTGGTAGTCTAGTTCAGTGATGTCCAATAAAACTAGAATGTGAGCCATATATATAATTTTAAATTTTCTAGTAGCCACACTAAAACAATTAAAAAGAAAAAGGTGAAATAAGTTTTAATATTAAATTGCCTCTCCCAAGTGTGTGTGTGTTTGGGGGTGGCAGGTGCTGGTACCCAGGGGAGGCAGCCAGGCTGACGGTTCTGCAGAGCCAGGGTGACTCTAGTAACCCACTGGAAACTGCCGAGGTGAGGCCTTGGCTGCTTAAATGCCACCGAGGGGGAGCCAGACATTTAAGAAGAGCTCCTCGGAGATATAGGTTGGAATCGGATGGCCCTTGTGTGGGGCAGAGGAGAGTGGAAGTGACAGCTGCCTTTGGGAAGGAGGAGGAAGGGCAGAAAAACCTCCCGCTTCTTCCTAGGCAGCCACAGGCCTAGGGAGGCTCCTTAGGGGTGGGAGAGGAGAATCCTCTTACTGGGTATCTGCAAAGGTGGCAGAGACTTCAGGGCTCCTTGAAGGAAACAGGTGGTTCTACATCTGGGTGACGCAAACGCTGAAAGGGGGCACCTGGGAGCCCCCTTGACTCAGGCCACTCCCTGGCAGAAATAGGCCCTGTGGCCCTTGGGACCACCAGTCTCTGCTTGGAGACCCACCCGGGAAAGGACAATCCTGCAAAGCACGGGGTTCTGAGGCCGGGAGTTGCAGGCTCTGCGATTCGGTATCCCGGGTGATGCGCTTCCCTACCCAATACACGCGCGCGCGCGCGCGCGCACACACACACACACAGACACAAACACACTCACCTCCCACATGCTCCCACCTGCTGCATCCACGCGCACACAGAGACCCCAGCTCGCGCACCAAGCACTGGCAGCCTTCAGGGAAGCGACGCGTCTGCGGCACACTTTAGGGACAGACGAGGCTACCGGGAACGCAGTCCTGGGCTGAGGCGAACGCGGAGGGCTGGGCAGGGGATGGTGGGAGAGGCGCGGCGAACCTCATACCTGGAGTCCAGCCTTGGGCCCAGTGCTCCCCTAGGGAGTAACTTACCCTCCCCCTGAACGTCCTGGGGCTCCGCGGAGGCTTGGACCGCCGAAGAACCTCCTGGATCACCCCCTCGATCACCGTCTGTAGCTAAAGAACCCCAAAGTGATGCGCCCAGGAAGCATCGCCTCTGGCCCTTGGGTGGGGGAGAGGGAGTTGCCTTTGAACGAAAACCTGCAATTGGAGTTTCAAAGGCTAAAGACAACAAACCTTGTTCAATAAAGGGACTCTTGCCGCCACCAGACTCCCTTCGCTTCCCCTCCGACGGGGCTCCTGTTTCTCATGCCTCTTTCCCTTAACTCTTTTTACTTCTTCTGATTCTCCTCTTCGCCCACCATCCCCTCTGTCTGTCCTCCTCCCTCCCCTCGACTCCGCCTTCCTTGTAGGAATGTGGTGCAGCCCTCTGGCAAGGTTGTCCACCCGTGGACCGGGTGCCTGGCTCACTGACCCAGAGCCCCCAGACAGGGAGAGGTGGCAGCCCGCGGTGGCTGTCGGGAGCCGGAGGCCACAGGGTTTGGGGTGCCAAAACCCTTGGCTGAGCACAGCAGGAGCCGGGGCTGGGGGAGGCAGGGACTCGAGATGGGGTCGGCTGCCCTGCAGGGCCTCCACGCCAGAGCGACCTGCGTGTCGACGGGCCTTGCAGGGTAGGGTCTCCTTCCAACATTTCATGGCGGGGCAGGGGGAGAGGAGGGAGTGGCTAGGCTGAGGGAGCAACAAAGAAAGGGTTTGGGGGAAAACCTAGAGGTAGAGGAATCCCAGTTAGAGTACAGGGGAAGTGAATGACCACAACAGAGGCAGAGGTTCGGGGGACGAAGAGGAGCGCGCCTGCCCAAACAAAGCCCGAGTCTTAGAGACACTGAGACCGAGGCAGGACGCTCACGGGAGAGTTGGACGTTTGGAGCCCAGAGCTGGGGCCGCAGGAACTCCCAGGGCCTCGACAGGTCACACTCTTAACAGTCAGGGCCTTCGACGGCGAGGGTCAGGAAGCTCCGAGGCGACATGCGGGGGACACTGCCCTGCCCAGGCGCTTCCGTGCGTACGCAGCAGGTTAGGGCCATCTGGCGCGCCCTCGGAGGGCCCAGATGGAGAGCGCTGCCCGCCCCGGTTCTGGGGGCTCCTAGAGAGCCCCGCACTTTTCTCCGGCGCCGGCTGTCTCCGCTGAGCCAGAGTCTGCAAGACCCGAGGCGGCCGGCCCAGCGCGTCCTCGAGACGCTCTCGGCTGAGCCACGGTCCGAGTGTGCGCTCACCCCGTGCGAACGCGACTGGGATACTCGCTGGGAGGATGCATGTCTCTAGCGCCCAGCTTCGGGCCCGGGCGGAGCAGCGGCCTGGCCCAGGCTCTACCTGGAAGCCGAAGAATTGTTTCTGCGGAGAGCACCCGTTTCGAAGAGGGTTGAAAACCCGCTCTCCCAGCATTAGTTGCTAATTCAAATCTTTCAGTCCAAGTTTTACTTAAAATATATTCATTTTATTAAAAACAGGGGGTCCCAGACCACGCCCCAGCCCAGTCGCCCCGAGGGCGCAAGAGAACAGAGCGGGTTTTCAGATTAATTGGAGGCGGATATTTTACCTTCTAACACTTAAAAAAAAAAAAAAAAACTGGCCGCGTCCGCATTGGTGTCTCTCACTTGCTCCCTACACGCGGCGTCGGTCGTGCTGGCCCCGCGCCAGCAGCAGCCAGGACACACTCACCTAATGCGCGCTTCCCCTGCTTTTCGCTGCACGCACCCAAAGCTGGAGAGCAGAAGGCGACGTGAGAGGCAGGTCGGGCCTCCTCGTCCAGCGAATTCGCAATTTTTCCGGTTTCAGAGCCCGGGCCGGGGTCTCCGGAAGAACTCCTTATTCAGGACTATCCTGGACCTGAGTTGGGAGGGTGGGCAGCGTCCTGTCTTGATGTCTAGCGCGTCGCGCTCTGGACTCCCTGTCTGCGCTCCGGATAGCTTTGGGGCCGTAGGCCCCCACGCCGTTTCGGCTTTCAGCCACGAGTCCTCCCCAGCCCAGGACCTTCCTGCACCGGGAACAGGCAGCGGGCAACCCCCGAGGGCTGGGGCGTGAGGGCTGGGGCGCGGAGTTTCAGGGTGGCCACCAGGGCAGGGCTCGCGGCTGAGTCCGAGGACGGGACCGGGGGGCCTGTGCGTTGTCCGAGAGGAACATTTCCTGGGCTCCGGTGCATACACAACCTGTGTTCTGGGTTGGCTAGGGTTGAGCCTGTTGGCTAGACCAGGTTGAGTCCCGAGCGCGGTCCAAGCCTCCCACATTGGGTTCGGAGGCTCAGCGCGCCTTTGCGCACAGTGGCCGCTTGGGGTCGCGCTTTATGCCTGTTTGAGCCTCTCCGCGGCAGGCTAACGCCCGCATCTGCTTAATCGTTACAAAACGTTCAAACAAAAACAGGGCCGGTTCTGGGGCAGCGGAGAGCTATCCGGAGTCTCGTCCCGGGGTGGCCTCGGCCGGCCCCAAGCCTTGGAGCGCGCAGAGTACCGAGCGTCTGGTAGGAGAAAAGATTCAGAGCCTTCTGGCCAATTGTCTAGCCGCTCCCTTCATCGTGAGCATTTGGGGTGGGGTGAGCGCCGGACGCGTCGGGGCCGGTGGAGTTTCATTTCGGGGTTCGGACACCGCATATGCCTGGAGGGGACTCCGCTTGGCCCGAAAAGGGTCCCCTGAGGCCAAGAGTTGGATCTGAATACAACTCTTGGAACCCGAACCACCGCCCCGCCCCCCGCCTCCCAACACACAAATATTCGCAGACCTCCAGAAACGCAGGCACGCGCAGCACACACACGGCCCACAACAGGGCGGACACACTGAGCGTCCCCCATGGGGCGGGTGCCTCTTGGGAACAAAGGGCCCAGGAGGAGTCGTCCTGGCACTCGTTCTGAGCCTCCTTGGGGGTGACATGGACTTGGAGCCCAAAGGGTAAAGGGGGAGGAGAGCGTGCTAGGGGGTGGAAGCGTTGACCCAGTCTCGCGGTGGGGCGCACGGGAGTCCAGCACGCGGAGGCCGGGACCCGGAGGGCGAGGGGGCTGCACCCCGGCCGGCCGTCCCACTCGGCTCCAGCCCTTGGCCAGGCCTCGGCGGCTCCAGGGCTGCTCTGGCTGCGAGTCAGCTGACGCGGGGGGCGGAGAAGCTGTCAGGCGCGCCCCGCCCTGCGCCGCCGGCCGTGGGGGCCGCGCAGCCATTGGCCAGCGCGGCGGGCCGCCC
>NW_004443944.1:23465466-23545184 GCF_000243295.1 Trichechus manatus latirostris
TGCGGCTGCGCCCCGCGTCAGCGATGGCCGCGGAGCTGAGTATGGGGCCTGAGTTGCCCACCAGCCCGCTGGCCATGGAGTATGTCAACGACTTCGACCTGCTCAAGTTCGACGTGAAGAAGGAGCCGCTGGGGCGCGCCGAGCGCCCGGGCCGGCCCTGTACGCGCTTGCAGCCGGCCGGCTCGGTGTCGTCCACGCCGCTCAGCACGCCTTGTAGCTCGGTGCCCTCATCGCCCAGTTTCAGCCCGACCGAGAAGACCCACCTCGAGGACCTGTACTGGATGGCGAGCAACTACCAGCAGATGAACCCCGAGGCGCTCAACCTGACGCCCGAGGACGCGGTGGAGGCGCTCATCGGCTCGCACCCAGTGCCACAGCCGCTGCAGAGCTTCGACGGCTTCCGCGGCGCGCACCACCACCACCACCACCACCACCCACACCCGCACCACGCGTACCAGGCCGCCGGCGTGGCCCACGACGAACTGGGCCCACATGCGCACCCGCACCATCACCACCATCACCAAGCGTCGCCGCCGCCGTCCACCGCGGCCAGCCCCACGCAGCAGCTACCCACCAGCCACCCCGGGCCGGGGCCGCATGCGGCGGCAGCGGCCACGGCGGCTGGCGGCAGCGGCAGCGTGGAGGACCGCTTCTCCGACGACCAGCTCGTGTCCATGTCAGTGCGCGAGCTGAACCGCCACCTGCGGGGCTTCACCAAGGACGAGGTGATCCGCCTGAAGCAGAAGCGGCGGACCCTGAAGAACCGGGGCTACGCCCAGTCCTGCAGGTATAAACGTGTCCAGCAGAAACACCACCTGGAGAATGAGAAGACGCAGCTCATTCAGCAGGTGGAGCAGCTCAAGCAGGAGGTGTCCCGGCTGGCCCGCGAGAGAGACGCCTACAAGGTCAAGTGCGAGAAACTCGCCAACTCCGGCTTCAGGGAGGCGGGCTCCACCAGCGACAGCCCCTCCTCTCCCGAGTTCTTTCTGTGAGTCGTGGCCGATCTCGGCCCCCGCCCTTGCCCCGGCCCGGACTCCCCGTCCCGTGTCCCCAGCCCCGGACCCTCCCGGACCCATGTTCCTGCCACTGCCCCAGCCTTGACCTGTTTGATTTGGAGAGGGAGGAAGGGCGCGCGGGCCGCGGGCGACGGGCGGGCGCGCGGGTGGGTAGGGGATCTCCGCCAAGGCGAGAGCAACGCGCACCAGCGCCGCCTCCTAGACTGGAGCAGAGCCAGAGAGAGACCAGGGGGTGGGAGGTCCCGGAGCAACTTTTCTCCAGGCTGGAGGGCAGCGAGGCATAGTCCTAAGCAGCCGCCAAGGCTGTCTGGAGACTCCTGGCTTTCTGAACTTTGCGCGTTAAGCCGGGGCCGCTTCCTTGCTGCCCGGAGCGCAGTCCGCCCCAAGAAAAGAGCGGCGAGGAGAGGAAAGGAGGGAAACCCTGGCGTACCCTCAGGCGAGAGACAAGGCTGAGCGGAGGAAGGACAGATGGACCTGTCTGTCCAGGGTCCGGAGAACACTGGCTCTCAGTCCGGGGCCGCGGGCCTCAGTTAGGACGTTCGGCGCGCAGATCTCATCAGTTTTATTGCCTGCTCGATTATACAGAAAAAAAAAAAAAAACAACACGAAAATCTGCATTAAAAATATTAATCCTGCATGCTGGACATGTATGGTAATAATTTCTATTTTGTACCATTTTCTTGTTTAACTTTAGCATGTTGTTGATCATGGATCATAACCCCCTTGTTTGTTTGGGTGGAAGGGATCGCAGTTCGGAAACTCCGGGGACTGCGTGCGTTGTTTGGGTTTCAGTCCTGGCTGTTGGCTTGTAAATACCCGCCCCGCCAAATCGCGTAGAAAATGTGGCCGCAAGCTGTCTTTGTTTGGGTTTATCATTATGACTTTTTTTTTTTTTTTTGGTAAGTAGAGAAATAAAAGTTCCGGGCACTTTGCACCAGCATCAGAAAACAACTTTGTCTTGGGGCACCCTTGGAAGTTGCATGTTCTCTTCTCCTTGCCTGCCCCTCATTCAGTCCTCTTTTTCCTCTCGCTTTAGTTTTCAGTTTTGTTGGGTGTTGAGAGAGGAAGAGAGGACTGGAATCCCAGCTCCCCAGTACCAGGGCAGGGGAGCTGCGGACTTCCACACCCCGAGGCCCGAGGTACGCTTGCTCCTCTCCTAGTCTTCAAGCGAAATTGACACCCCAACCAGAAAGGAAAGGAAAATAGATCGTGTTTGCTTTTTATTGTAACCAGACTCACCCCGGGGTCCGTTTGCAAC
Organism: Trichechus manatus latirostris; assembly: GCF_000243295.1. Lineage (NCBI taxonomy): Eukaryota > Metazoa > Chordata > Mammalia > Sirenia > Trichechidae > Trichechus > Trichechus manatus. The sequence continues at coordinate 23,467,741 of NW_004443944.1, forward strand.
CTCCTATGCCCTTACTAATTGCAGCGGCCGCAGCGCTCCTAAAGGCCAGCGGTTTCGCCAGCCGGTGGTGACCTGAGCTTCTGTTGAATCAACTGCCACGCTCTGAATGTCCCGAGAAGCTAAACCTCGGCAAGTAATTTTGCAACTTTCAAGGGCGTTCTTTAGATCAACACGTTGTGTGTTTCTTTGCCTGCTTTTGAAATAAGGGGCGAGTTATTGGTGGTGTTCCTCCCCCCTTCGGTTGTATAATAGTTATAGGGAAGATCTGGGTGGCTTTTTTGTTTTGTTACTTTTTTTTTTTCTGCAGGTCAGTAAAAGGATTTAAGTTGCACTGACAAAAATACCAAAATGAAAGCGTATTTTTTAGTCACCATTTGCAATTGCTGGCGGTGCTGGCCGGATGCATTCTGAGTTTGTATTAGTTGATAAATTAACAGTAATAACAAGATTGTATGAACCGCATGGTGCTTGCAGTTTTAAATATTGTGGATATTCGTCCTGCATCAGAAATGAGCTTTGGTTTTTACGGATTCAACTGTGTTGAAATCAAACTTGCTGCAACGGAAATTGTTTTTATTTCATGTAAAATAAGGGATCAATTTCAAACCCTGCTTATGATATGAAAATATTAAAACCTAGTCTATTGTAGTTTTATTCAGACTGGTTTCTGTTTTTTGGTTATTAAAAGGGTTTTCCTATTTTGCTTATTAAAACCATGGAAATGGTGTTTATTTAGAGCACTCCGCGTTCGGATGACTTAGACTTTCTTCTCTTGCCTTTTCAACAGTTGCACCAACTTTTGGGCACTCTCATCCCCTTGCCCATGGAAAACCAAACCAAGTCTGGGCGAATCTCTCCCTTGAGTGTCTGAGTGAGTGTGGATATGTGTGCCTCAAACGTGTTCTCTGCTTCCCACCTTAGGTACAGACCCTGGGGCAGGAGCCAGTTTGTGAGCTGAGATGGTGCAGGTCCAAAAAGGCCTTGGAGTCCCTACCAGATGCCACCTTTGTGGGGCTTCCAGGTTCTAGCATCAGGACTAGCCTGCTAACCTAATGGCTCCGAGGTGGAGGCTGGCTGAGCCTGGGTAGCCAGGACCTGCCACCCTCATGGGAAGCTGGTGTTTTCTGGTGCCCAGCCCCAGGGGCCCCGCTGCCCTTGCCCTCCCACTTGGGCTACACGGCCCTTGACTTTCTCCAGCACATCTCTCAGGGAGATGCCAGACCTGCCCAGAGTTAGAACACCTGTCCCTCACACCTCTCCCCGCTTACAGATGCAGGTAGAACCCAGCACCAGGGTTTGGGTGCAGGAAGCTTCCAGACAGGGAACCTCTTCCTTCAGACCTTTTTCTGGGGTGACGCGCCCAGGGTGCACCGGTCGCTCAGGTCCGGAGCTTCCAGTCTTGCAGCAGAGCACTGCATAGCTGGACCTGGGTTTCAGTGACTCCCTGAATCCGGTCAGAGAAGTGGTCTGAAGCATCCTTCTTCTAACGCAGCAGCACTGTCTGCAGTCCGGAGACCTCTGCCTGGAAGGTGGTCCCCAGAACCTTTCCTTTCCCAGGCTCTTCAGGGCTGCTTGGAAGAGCAGGTGCCGGCCTAGGTCACCCAAAATCCCTCTGGCCTCCTTCGACTCCTGGTCTATAACTCAGTGCCCCAGAAACCTCGAAGGCAGGACCCCCCCAAATCCCAGAAAGGCTTCTGTGCTCCTTCAGCAACAGCAGGTCCCCTCAGACCCGATTTCCCTGCTTGGGGAGGCACAGCTTGTTCTCTGGCCGGTAGCTCCTAACTTGAATTGACAGGACCCCACTGGGGAGGTGTAGGAGACCCAAGGAGTGAAGTTCCAGTTGTCAGACACCAGAGCTGAGTGGGGCCTGGGAGAAAGATGGGGAGCGTGAAGTTGGCAGCCAATAGATTTTGGCCTGGATCCCTGGAGGCTTGGGGGTAAGGATCTGGGCTGGCGAGGACAGGGGGAAGTACCCCCAAAACCAAGGCTGCAAATAATGTTAGCAGTTAATTTGTACTTTTGTAGCGCTTTGGTGTTGTTCAGTAAGAGAGAAGACCGAATTTCATTCCAAGGCTCTGTTCATTTCATCAACCCAGAATGGTGTCTGGTGGGGAAGGCTTTCGCTGTGATCCGAGAGGCCGTGGGCAGCCGAGGCTGGCTGCGGGGTAATCCTGCCCTTGTGTGCACGGATCAAGGAGCAAGAGGTGTGATTAGCTGAGTAATGGCGTGTGCCAGTGCGTGTGCACACACCCTGACAGGCACATGTCCGCGGATACAAGTGTATCCCCTTTGGGGCGAAGGAGGCCTCCGCGAGGTAGACCGGCTGCCCCCGTAGCCCGAAGAAACCCCGCAGCTTGGGCTGAGGGCGATCACGACCTTGGGGGTCAACGCTCTAGTCCCGGTGGCCTGACTCCCTGTGGAATCATCCTAAGCCGACTGGCATCCTAAGCCGACTGGCATCCTCCGCCTAAGAGTCACGTCGACTCTGTGCGTGAAAAGCCTCCGCGTTGGGGAGGTACGCAAACTCCGAAGGTGAGTCTTCCTTGGCCAGGGCGCTGAGACACAGACACCCACCCAGTGACCGACACCCTGACTCCGTACCTAGAACGACATGTCCCAGGGCGGTCAGAGTGACCAAGTGCTTCCTGGAGAAGCTGACAGCCCCTCGGCACAGCAATGCGCTGTCAGATACACAGACACCCACACCCTGATACCCACGCAGCCACTGCGGGGCCGTGCACCAGCCCATCATCTGGGCACCCACAGGACGGGGCGCATGCGGCGGGAATCGGGCAGAGCCGGGAGCTTCAGGGCGGGCGCGCTAGGCAGGCAGGCAGGCCTGGCCCGGCCGCGTCTCCATCCTCAGCCTGCCGTGGCCACTCGCCATGATGCCCCGGAACCGGGGACCACAAGCCCCGGAACATCGAGCTGGGCCCCGAGGCACGCCGGCTCGCCCTACTCTGGCTGCGCCCCGCAACCCTCACCCCCTTCCCACCCCTGCCCCGGGCTCGCGGGCTCCTCGCAGGCCTCCCCGCCCGGGGGTTAATCCTCCCTGCGCCAGGAGTCTTCCCACCCGGCACGGGTCCCACGTAGACAGGCCGGTGCCTGCACCCAGGGCCGCGCGCGGAGACACAAGCACACAGACACTGGGACGCACACAGGGGCAACGCAGGTCCCGGGACCGCGGCTCCTCTCTGGGGACCGACCCAGTCCGGTCCCATGGGAAGCTCTCCTCCTGCGACGCCCGAATTTCTTGGGTGTGCGGTGGCTGTACCCGTTAGACCCGCCGCCGCACCTTAGCGAGGCGGGTTGGGAGGGCGCGGCGCCGCTTCCGGGAGCCCCAGTCCTTCTATGTGCTGGAGGGATGGCGGCATCAGTCCCCCTCTCCTGTCTTCTCAGGTCCTCACACGCTCTCTTTGCCATTTCCCATTCCTTCAAACCTCCCTTCGCAACCTCTTTCATTTCGGAAAACTTTCTCTCGCCCTTTTCTCTTCTGCCTTTTAGCCCGGCACTGCCTGGCGGGAAAGGGCTGTGGGAGCCGGTGCTGAGGGGTCTGGTGAGTGCGGGGAAGATGAAGAGGGACGGAGGTAGAGGGCTGGCGTTCCCGGAGCCACCGCGCAGCGCGGGTGCCGGGGCCACCTGCGCTGGGATCTCCCCTAGACCGCTCCAGCTACTCAGCCTTTCCTTCCGTCCCTGAGCCCTGGGCGGCACGGCTGGCTGGGAGTGGTAGGAGCAAGGTCCTTGCTGGGGCGCGGAGGCAAAGTTGGCCCTTCCCTGAGACCCAGGTCACCTTCATTCACAGCTAGGCTTCCCTCGGTCCGGGTCTCTGGTTTTTTCTGTGGTAGGGCAACCCCTTTCCTGTTAGAGGGTGCCCGACTCCTACCCACCCACTGCAGCTTGAGCCTGTCCACCTACAGGACCCCCGCTCCCAGTGGGAGCTGTTAGTAACCATGCAAACACACCAGGCTGGCCACTTGGCTTTTTTTTTTTGTGACGTGGAGCTGCAGCTTCTGCACCCACTGCCACGCTAGGCAAGGAACTCCTCCACCCCCACCCCCAACAAACAAACAAAAAAATCCCTTTTTCTCTCAGAGCCCTGGACACAGCTAGGTTTAGGGATTTTAGTTACTCCCTTGCAGGCGTTCAGATGTCAAACCCGCATTCTGGGTCTTTCCGTTTTCAGGAAGAAAGACTCTGAACTGGCTTCTTGCATAACCCTTCCCTCCACAGCCTGCAATCTGATGGCCTGGCCTCTCATCCCACAGACAGTTGTGTTTGGATTTGTTATGTAAGAAAGGGGAGGATTAGAGGTTTGCTCTGCCCCTCCCCCCACCAACATTGAAGTCCTAAAACGGCACATCCTATCCCCAGCATCTTTTCCAGCTGCAAAAACAAACAAACAAAACCCAACCCATGGTCTTAGTGGACCCTATAGAAAAGAGTAGAACTGCCCTGTAGGGTTTCCAAGGCTGTAATTTTTATGGGAGCAGACTGCCACATTTTTCTCCTGCAAAGTAGTTAGTGGGTTTGAACCATTGACCTCTAGCTGAGAGCTTAACCACTGCGCCACCAAACAAACAAACAGAAGAACATTGCTGTCAAGTGGATTCCAAGAAGCAGCTCGTGGATGAGAACTGCCGCCCTTTTGGTTAGCAGCTGAGCTCGGAAGCCCCTGCACCACCAGGGCCCCCTGTACTGTGTCACCAGGGCTCCTTTTTCCAGCTGCAGCCCTCCTAAAAGAAGCCAGTCTGGGTGGAAGAGCTGCTCCCGCTGCCTAGCTGCAGCTCTCGGGGAGACTTGCCGCTGCAGGAAGGGAGAGTCCTGTGCAGAGCTTTCGACGGGTTCCTTCCGGTTAGAATCCCTGCTGAGAATTTGCATTTCCACCCTAGAGATACTGAATCAGAATCTACAGTTGAACAAGATCCCCAGGTGATTCTTATGTATAATAAATGTTGAGAACCACTGCTCTACTAGTGGTTTTCAGAATTGGTCCCTAACCAGCAGCATTAGCATTGCCTGGGAACTTGTCGGGAATGCAAATTATCAGCATAGCTTCCAACCAGAATGAACAAGTTTGAAGCCCTGGTCCTGTGTCCAGGGTATACCTGGTCTGCGCAAGCAGGCACCAACACAGGGCTTCCCACGCTGGGGCTTTCCTGCCCCAGGGGGCTAGGCACCTCTTGTAGAAGACAGTGGCTGCTGCAGGGGTCTCATCCTTTCTACAGTCCCTGCTCCTGGGATCAGGTGTCAAGACCAAGGAGAATATCCCTTTCAGCTGGGCAGCACACATCCTCTGTGTCCTGCATGCCTTCTCAATGTCCTACAGCCTCCTCTGTGTCCTATATGCCTCCTCCATGGGCAATGGGGACTTGAAGACACAGTACGACAGACACAAGCAGACTGTCAGAAAGAAACTGCAGTTCTGTCGCTCGTGTTTTACACTTAATGTCCAGCATGCCTTCTGCATGCCCTACATGCCTCCTCAATGGCCTACAGCCTCCTGCATGTCCTATATGCCTCCTCCATGCCCTATATACTTTCTCTATGCCCTGCACGCCTCTTCCACGGCCTACACAGCTTCCCTATGTCCTACGTGTGTTCTCTTAAAAGATGCATTTAGATAAGAAAATCAGAGCTAACTGTTCTCACTTGGAAGAAATTAAATATATAAGTTGCTGCTCCAATATGGAAAACCACCTAAATTAATAATAAGGATTTGTTCTGAAGGAAAACTCAGTTTTAGCTGCCTCTCTGCATTCTTTGCATGTGAAGTTATTTTCATGTAAAATAGCAGCCACTTATTCCACATTCCGTTTTATTTGTATCAAAAAGGGATGATGTCCTCAGGCTGGAAGGGCAATGACAAAGGCCGTAGGAGGAAGCCTGGTACTTTCTGGAAGAAGCTGGTTTCAGAGCAAGAAGGGAGATGGACTTCTCAAAGGCAATATTTATTTTGTTGTATTTTCCTTTCTGGAGTTCTGTGCATCTTACCAGGGCTTGGACTTATTTCTGTAAAGGAACAGGGCTGGGTAGGAAGCTAGAGTGTCCATTTCAGAGCTGAGGATGATGAGGTCCACATCCTGTGCCTCCATCAGGAATACGGAGCTGAAACAATGAAGAGTTGAGGCTGGCCTGAGCTCACTCTCAAGTACCCTTGTTTCTTCTCCTGACCTGTCTGTTGCCATCCCTGTCCTGATCCTTCCAGGGTTACATGTACGGAGGCCCTACTGAGAAGTAGCCATGACCCCAGATTGGCCTGGTGGCCCAGCTCTGCCTGTCCTGAGTGGGCAGAGAAGGGGTTAACTTCCCAGTGCAGGGCTCAGCACCTGCCCTCCTTTTTGTCCTGGGAGCCTGAGCCTGGTATACATGTCCCTTTCCAGGGACAAGGGTCAGGCAGGACACAGAGCAGAAGAGGTAGATCCAAATCATGAGGTTACTCCCACTACAGCACTCCACTTAACTCTGAAGTGTGCGCTAATATGTCCACATGTCAGAGACAGATAAATAAGGCCCCGAGTGACTATCTCTTGCCCAAGGTCTCCCCGTGGAGGATCCAAAACTGAAATCCCCACCTATCTGATGACAAAATGTATATTTTTTACCACCAAGCTCTACAAGTTCACTATCTTTGTCTGAAACCCTTGGGGACTCAGGGGGAGACATCGGGGTAGGTAACAGCCCTCTTTGGGGACAGCTTCCTTTCTAACTTCCTTTGCAAAAGGTAGTCACGTTCTTGGGGTGTACTTCATGCTCTCTAGCCACATGGCTCCCTGCCCAGGTAAGGAGATGGGCAATGGGGACTTGGAGATACAGTAGGATAAACACAAGCAGACTGTCAGGAAGAAACCGCAGTTCCGTTGCTCATTCAGTCCCTGACAGAAGAACAAGCAGGGTATGGTGGTGCGGAGTGTGTGTGTGTGCATGCGGTGGTGGGTGGGGAGGCTGGTTTGGGCATCATTGGCTTGGGAAGTTCATGCTGTTTGTAATTAATCAACAGTCCTCTCGCCCTTTATCTGTTCTCAGTTGAACTTTCCAATAAATGTATCATAATTACCAGAGCAAGTGTTTATAAAAGAAGCAGCCTCTAGGTGAGGCAATTTTGATGCAATCATCCACAGCTTCAGCAAAGCTGTTTCTGGGGGTAATATCGATGCTTTGTACATGCACAGAGAGGTGCTCGTACTATCAGAGGTAGGCAGCTATGTGCACACACATTCAAACCAGCAGAGATCCACATGCACTCATTTGCTGTATACATACTCTCGTATTCATGAAACTCATATATATGCACACATGCATTACACTTGTGAGCACAAAAGTATACCCACTTGTATGTATCTGGGCACACATGTATGCATGTCTAAATGAATATGCATTCACATGATATACCTGCAATGTTCATAATTATGCACACATCTGTACGGATGTATCCTCACCTGTACGGATACATCCTCACATCGAAACACACTGGATTGCACATGCATATACACTCTCACAAAATGCATATATGTCCACGTATATCCCACATGCCCATGTGAGTGCATATACATGTGTATATAATTGAACACTAGCCTACACATTCATACACAAGCACTATGTAACAAGCAAAATGTGGCACTCGTGGGGTTAATGGAAGCCCCAGACTCCCATAAATATTTATACAAAGCACTCAAGCTCTCAAAGTGGGAGATGAAACCTCTCCCCACAAGCCCCTGTAAATCACGCAGCTGCTGCGTGATACCTGTCAGATCCAGGGCTGTACGATCCGAGACTTGCTCTATGAGGGCAGCCACATACGTGCTGGAGCACACGGCACACTCCACGCCTAGCCAGGCATCCCGGCGAATGTACCAAGGTCAGTCCCCACTGCTAAGATTCTTCTGCAAGCCGCCAAGGGAAGCATTTCAATGCTGCTGCCGCAAGCGCAGGGCTGGAGGGGCAGAGAGGCAGCTGGTGAATATCTGAGACTTGGCTTCTCCAGGAAAGACAGAAGTTATCCTGGAGGGAAAGCATGTGGGGTCTTGATGAGGTAAGGGTGCAGGAATGGGGTGGGGGTCCTGGGCTGAGTTCAGGTTTGCTGCAGCAGGGACCCTAGCCTCTGGAGCTACTCCCACCCACCAAAATTTTGGTCCCAGGAGCCTGCTGAATTGCAGTTCTCCACAGCTGCTCTAACCCTGTGCTCAGCAAATACTCTGCTTCCAGCAGCCAGGCAGTCCTCCACCTAAAACCACTCATTCCATAGATGAACAAACGTTTGTTGTATGTCTTCCATGTACCAGGCACAGTGTTAGGTATTGGCAATACAACAATGAGCAAAAGCAGAAACAATCGCTGCCTAAACTCTGTTAGGAGTTTACAACCTAACAGAAGAGAGAGACATCAGCCAAATGGTACTAATGAGTGTGCAGTTTCAAAAAGAGGTAGCTGCTGTGGAGGAAAGCAACCTGGCCGTCTAAGGGCATATGACAATGAAACTGACCCAGACTGGGGGAAGAGTGGTCAGGGAGGTCTTCTCAGAGGAGGTGATGTTTGAACTGAGATCTGAAGCTTACATAGGAATTACCCAAGTCAAAGAGTGCAAGCTAAGCTAGCGCTGTCCAATGGAAATTTCTGTGATGCTAGACATGTTCCATATCTGCAGTGTCCAATAAGGTAGCCACTAGCCACACATGGCTATTGAGCCCTTTAAATATGGCTCATGCAACTTATGCAGAGAAATGAAAATTTAAATTTTGTTTAGTTGTAGCTAATTAGAATTTACATTTGAGTAGCTAGATGTGGCTAGAGTTGTCGAATTGGACGGAGCAGGTCTAGGCAGAGGGATCAGCATGTGCACATGTCTGTGGCAGGAGGGAGTTTGGCCCCTTGGAGGTGCTGAAAGAGGCCACTGAGTCTGGAGGGTAGACAGCGAGGGGGGAGGTGGCCCCAAGTGAGGCTGGCATGATGGAACTGCCGTGCAGAAACTGGAGGCTACCCTAAAGAGCTATATAGGAAAACTTTGTAAGGTTTCAAGTCGAGATTGCACATGGCACAATAAGATTTACTTAGGAAATACCCCTTCAAGGTCAGTTAAGATGGTTTCTTGGCCTGAATCCTTCTTTGCTGAAAATGGCACTTGGCCCCACACCTGGTTTCTGGTCTCTCCCTAGAGTGACTGCGGCTTACAGAGCCTTAGATGGAAACATTGTAAACTCTTGGAACTGGCTGGGCTACCCTCCACCCTCCTGCCCCAATGCCTCCTGCTGACAGCCTTCCTAAACTGATAGGGGTTCCCCCTTTCATAGCAATTTGGGTGATGGGTGGTTGTGGTAGAGACTTCTAGTGCCCACTCATATCTGGTTTGTCTCTCCTTCAGGTCACAGGTAAGAATTATGGTTTCCTGCACCTTGTAGTTAGTGGGGCCATGTGACTACTTCTGGCCAATGGGCTGGGAGTGGAAGTGATGAGGCTACTTCCAAATTGGGGTATTTAATTGCTCATGTGAGGCCCTCAAGCACTCCTTCTCTGCCGTGGCAACCACAGAGACCCTCTGTTCCGGAAGGTTCTCTATAAGAGAGTCAAGCCTCTGTCTGCCAAAGTCCCTGAGTGACTGGGTGGAAGAGAGCCCCCTGCTGATCCAAGATGGACATATAGTGGGAGCAAGAAATTTCTGTTGTGTTGAACCACTGAAATGTTAGGGTTGTTTGTCACTACATCCTAGCCTGTGCAATCATCACAAAACCAAAAAACCAAACCAGTTGCTGTTGAGTCAATTCGTACCCATGGAGACCTCATGTGTGCAGAGTAGAACTGGGCTCCATAGGGTTTTCATGGCTGTGAACTTTCAGAAGCAGATCACCAGGCCTTTCTTCTGAAGGCAGCTCTGGGTGGGTTTGATCCACCAACTTTCCAGTGAGTAGCTGAGAGCTTACTCATTTGCACCACCCAGGGACTCCCATAGTCATCACAAGCCACGGTGTATTTGGCAAATCATCTTTCACTGGAGACCAAGGGAAGAAAATGGCTGCCATGTGGATACTGGGCTGTGAGAGGCCAGAAGATGCAGATATGACTTCCAATCACAGCATCAGGAGAGTCATCCTTGAAGAGACGATATCTGGACTGGGCTTGGAGGAGTAGAATTTTGACAGGCAGAGGAGGGGCAAAGGTACTTCAGGTGGAGGAAGAAGAAGAGGCAGAGATTGGGGGAAAGTGGGTATCCATTCATCAAAGCAATAGCTTTGAAAACTTTTGTGTGTTTAGTGGCAGATTTCTTCCTTCATATAGGATTTTATGCAGAAGCCAGATATATAAATGTTATGGACTGAATTGTGTCCTGGCCCCTTTATGTGTTGATGTGATCCTATTTGGAAATAAGGCGTTTCTTTTGTTTTGTTAATGAGGTCATGCCAGAGTAGGGTGGGTCCTAAACCTAATCACTTCTGAATTATAAAAAGAGCAGAACACAGAGACACACACAGGGGTAGACACCAAATGAAGACAGATATACATGGCAGATGCATCTACAAGCCCAGGAACGCCAAGAATTGCTGGAAGCTCTATGAGTTGAACTCTACTCAACAGCAACGGGTTTGGTTTTTTGGTTTACTAGAAGCTGAAATAGACAAAGAAGGACCTCCCCCTAGAGCCATGCCCTGAATTCAGACTTCTAGCCTCTGTGAGAAAATAAGTTGTTCTTTAAAGCCTCCCACTTGTAGTATTTCTGCTACAGCAGCACTAGGTAACTAAGACAATAAAGTAGATAAAAGCAGAAAGATGCATGAGGTAGGGGCAGGTGGTGGTGGCTTGGAGAGTCTGCTCTCTCTGCTTTTCCCCTCTAAGGACCCTCAGGCAATGCTGTGGAACCCCGGGTGTTCTGAGAAGCCCAGACTGATAGCCACTGGGCATCCAGTTTAAGTAGAAGGGTTGGGAAGGGTCATTTGGGATGAAAGCATCCAGGGCCTGGGCTGTCAGATCAAGGCAACTGGACTTCATTGTAGGGCCAATGGGAAGCCCCTGCATGTTTGAGCATTGAAATGGAATGTACTAGAGAGGTAATTCACAAACTCCAGGCACCTGAGCACTCCTGGCCTGCCTTACTCTGCTCTACTTTTTCTTTTCCATAGCACTAATCACTTTAGGATACTGACTATTTATTAATTTATTGCTTATTTTCTGCCTCTTCCTGCCAACACATAAGCTCTATGAAGTCAGCGTCTGATGACTGTTTTGTTTACTGATGTCCCAAAGAACCATGTATGGTGTCTGGACTTAGTAGATCCTCAAAAACCCATTACTTTGTTGAATAAGTATGTATTGAGGAAAATGTATTTAAAGAGGAAAGCAGTCACATCTATGAAAGCATGGGTTTGATGTCCTGGCTCACTCTGTTCATCCATCTATCCATCCACCCACCCTCCCACTCACCCACCCACCCACCCATCCATCCATCCATCCATCCATCCATCCACACAACCACCTACCCACCTACCCACCCACCCATCCACCCACCCGTCCATCTATCCATCCATCCATCCATCCATCCAACCATTCATCCATCCATCCATCCGTCCATCCATCTACACATCCAGCTACCCACCCACCCATCCACCCACCCATCCGTCCATCCACCCTCTCAGCCAGCCAGCCACCCACCCATCCATCCATCCATCCATCCATCCATCTCTCTCTGTCTTTCTCTCATGTATCTTTTTTTGATACTCCTTAAAAATGTATAACTGCTAAAATTTTCTAAAAAGATTATCTGTGTACGATCCTCCAAAATCTTGTGTACCATCAGTGGTGCAGGCACTGCACTTTGGGATCCATTTTGGTGTCTGTGAGGAGAAAAAGGCTGACATCTGATATATGAGGCAGGTTGGGAAATGCTGGGGTTGGAGGATAGGGGGTGAAATGGAGAGGGGAGCAGAGCTGAGCTCAATTTCACTGCTTCCCCCTGGAGTCCTGGTGGGTCTTTGAAGAGGACAAAAATAAAAAACAAAAACAAAACCAGGGATTGAGGGTGGGACTGGGAAGGGGCATCAGAGAGGGGTCTTGGGATTCTGAGAGCCTGAAACTCACCAGCATCTGGCCTACTTTCCAGACCTTGCTCCCTTCCCCCAATTTATAGAGTTCTAACCTCATGTAAAAAAAAACCCCAAAAAAACCAAAAAATGAAAAATGAGTTCTTCCTCTCTGTTGCCTTCTGAGCAGAGAAAAAATCCTCCTAAATACTTTTGTCTCTTTGACAAGTTATTCTTAAAAAGAAATAATGTCTCTAAATCTGATATTTGTGATGATATTTTCTTAAAAGACAGCACACCACAAATCAACAGCTTTCTTGTTTTAAGCAATTGCTGGGGTTTGGAGAGCAGCCTGCTTAGTAAACACACTTTGTAAACATTCAGAAAAGATTGTATTCAGTGTCCTCAAGTCAAAACCAACCTTCCTGGAGCTCCACTTTCTGTTTCATTGACACAGGTAGAGGCTCTCCAGCAGTGGAACCCAGAAGAAGAGACTGGCATCTTCCAACAGGACATTTCTTCTGGGGGTTTGGGGCTAGCAGATTGAAACCCAGCTGTGAGCCCTGCCTCGCCCCCCCAACCCCCCCATTCCTCTAATGACTTTTGGCTCTTTACCTCCTGATTCTGCATATAGACAGAGCCCTCCTGGAAAAGATCAGCTCATTAATGTCCCTAGGCCCATTTCACAGCTAGCTAAATGAAGGCAAGGGAATCATGCCCCCAAGCAGAGCCACCAGGCCAAGTGAACTCCTTGAAGCCCTTGTCCTTCCAGTTCTTGAGAACTAGTTGATTTCTTGGGGACCATTCTGCTTTCATCCATTGCTGTCAAGTTGATTTCAACTCATAGCGACCCTATAGGACTGAGTAGAACTGCCCACAGGGTTTCCAAGGAGGGGCTGGTGGATTCAAACTGCCGACCTTTTGGTTAGCGGCCGAGCTCTTATCTGCTGCGCCACCAGGGCTCCTTCTGCTTTCCCAACCCCTCTCAAACGCACCCTCCTGTCTGTTCTCACCATCACACCTTAGCTTGGAATGTCCCCACTTCTTTCTTGGTCAAGTCCCAGAGCCTTATAACTTATCTTATAGGCCCTGCCTTACCCCTCCAAGATTGCCAAGGTTTTCTTTAAAAACTTACCTCTGATCATGTCACTGCCTTGTTTGCAAAATCAACATGTTATTGGTCCATCTTTGCCCCAGAGGCGAGCAAGTCTCCAAATTTCAGTTCCGTCTAAACTGTGGCTTTGGCAGTCCAAGATGCTGAGCTCAGACTCTGAGGCAATTTGAGGAAGGTTGAAAGGCAGAAGCATAGTGTAGCAGCTCCTGGGAATAGTCTGCCCTGGCCCCAATAACTTCTGAATGGAACCCATGTTTGCCTGCCTGTCGACCTGTGTGTGCAGCCTCCGTCTCCTTCAGGGTCCCTGGGGAGTGAACTGCCTCTGGGTTTTATGCTTTTATATAGTAAGAAAGTTTCCTATCATTAGGGTATGGGTACCATATGTCTAAAAGACCTGCTTCCTTTGGCTTGAGGCCTCCAAAGAGGATAGTTTCTGTCTTCTCTTGGGTGGCCCCTCTCTGTTCACAAGAGGAAGAAGAATGTATCGGAAGACTAAAATGGGTCAAAAAGTCCTGCTTTCAGAAAGTACAAGTATTGGTTCAACTTTATGAAATTGCTGACATGTAATAAGTTCATTCTGCAGAGTATAGACCCAGGAGCCTGAAGTTGGTTGGGAATCTTCCAGGGCATATTATTAAAGGGATGGTGTGTGAGTAGCCCTGGTGGCGCAGTGGTTAAGCGCTTGGCTGCTAACCAAAAGGGTGACGGTTTGAACCTACTAGTCCCTCCATGGGAGAAAGATGTGGCAGTCTGCTTTGGTAAAGATTACAGCCTTGGAAATCCTATGGGGCAGTTCTGCTCTGTCCCATAGGGTCTCTATGAGTTGGAATCAACTCAAGAGCAAACGCTGTGAGTAGCAAAGGAATAGGTGATTACTGGGGCCCAGAACGAGATTACTAAGAACACACCAAGTCAGATTCGTTCTATTTTCAGGGGCTATGGACTCAAAGATCCTTATTTGACAAACAATTTCCACGTGCCAGGCAACGTTAAGCATTTTACAAATCTTAACTCACATAACCCTTACAATAACCCTATGAGATAAAGTACATTATTATTCCCATTTTCTGGATGAGGAAATGGAATCACAGAGAGGTTAAGCAACTTGCCCAAGGATGCACAGCCAGCAAGTGGCAGCGCTGGGATATAAACCTCTTATCGTTAGGTGTTGTCAAGTCAGTTTCGACTCATAGCAACACCATGTACAACAGAACGAAACACTGCCTGGTCCTGTGCCATCCTCACAATCTTTGCTATGCTTAAACCTATCATTGCAGCCACTGTGTCAATCCATCTCATTGAGGGTCTTCTTCTCTTTTGCTGACCCTCTATTTTACCAAGCATGATGTCCTTCTTCAGGGGCTGGTGCCTCCTGATAACATGTCCAAAGAATATGAGATGAAATCTCGCCATCCTAGCTTCTAAGGAGCATTCTGGTTGTACTTCTTCCAAGACAGATTTGTTTGTTCTTCTGGCAGTCCATGGAATATTCAACATTCTTTGCCGACACCATAATTCGCCAGCATCTAGACCATCTGAATCCAGAGCCTGTGTTTTCAGCCATTATAATCTTCTGAGCCTGGGGAGCTGGATAAGAGGCAAGGTAGGTGAATTTGTAACTGGTTGAAAAAATGCTTCTGGGATTTTATTCAGTGGAGACTTGACCGTGGGAGGAGGGCCTCCCTTAGACCACCCTGCTTTCCTTTCCTCAAGCCATCCATGCCCCATTGGAGACATTGCTTTTAAATGAATTTTTCTAAGATATTGGCCACTAGTCCTGCTCAGAAACCATCAATGGCTTCCGAATGCCTCCAGGGAACATTCCAAATTCTTTAGCCTGGCCTTCAAGGTCTTGTACCATTGGCTCTAGTCCTTCTGTTCTTCACAACTCATCCTGTGCTCTGGCCACACTGACCCCAGCATCCACCTTGGGTTCTCCAGCCTCCAACTTTGCCAGAGCTGTTTCCCATGAAGCTCTCTGTCACTCATAGCCCTCCTCGCTGGAGGTCACCTTCTCCAGCAATTGCTCCTAGGCCACAGCAGCTGAAAGCCATTTTCCTTTCTCTGAACCCCCCGTGGGAGCTGGAGTGAGGGCCTAGAAAGAACTCAGGTTGTGAAGCCAGAAAGCCCAGTGTACAGAGTCAGTCCCTCCTCTTACTGTCTGTGAGGACTAAGTCACTCCATCTCTCTGAGCCTCAGTTGCCTCTTTGGTAAAATGGGGAAAGTCTTGCCCTCTTCTGGTTCCTGAGTGAGCATCTGAGATAACTGATGTCTGCTGGCCGTGGGGTGCGGTACCTGGTGGCTGCCGTGATGGCTGATGGGCATGGCTGGGCTGATTGGGGTGGGGTCTGAGCCATCATTGGTCCCTCACAGTGTCTAGGGCCTGGCCTTCCAGGAAAGCAGCAAGAGCTCAGGAAATGCTCACAGAAGCAACCCGGAAGGAATTAAGCTTTGACTTAACTGAAAGCCCAGACTCCAGCACTGCAGCTGGGGAGACTGTCAAGCAGGTCTAACCGGTTCCATTCTCTCACCAGAATCTCTGGTCAATTGTACTGGAATTGATTGGCAGGAGAGGCCCTGGAAGACCGTGAGTACAAATCCCAGCAGGAGCTCCCACGAAGTGGGATTTACAGCTATGAACAGACAGGGGAAAGAGTCTGGAGTTTTATCCCTGAGTGCAAATATTCTCACTTCCATAGGCTTTTTCCAGATGCTCAGAGTCTGGGGAGCCTGAACTGACAAGGCTTTCCAGGATTTTCTGGGGAAGAAATATTTGCATGGATGCAATGCAAACTTGCCCCCGATCCTGGGAATGGCTTTGTGGAGAGAACCTCCTGAGTCCTCAGACTGAAGGGTTGAGTCCCCGACTTGGTGATAACCTAGCTGGTTTTTGGGGGGCCATATTTCCATGAGTCTGTGTGAGGTGAGTGTGCCCTGGCACGCAGGTGCGCATATGCAGATGGGAGCATGGCAGAGTATGTGCACATGTGTGTACACACCCACAGAAAACAGCGTGCTATAGTGGTTAAGATGGGGGCCTGGAGTCAGGCTGCCTGGGTTTGACTGTCACCTCTGCCACTTACTGGCCCTGTGACCTCAGACAAATTACTTTTCCTCCCAGGGCTTCAGGTTTTACCTCCTCTGAATGGAACTATAACAATGTCGAGATGCTAAAGCTATTGTGAGAATTAAGTGAGATAATGCATGGAAAGTGTGTAGCTCAGTCCCTGACATATAGCAAATGCTCAATAAATAGCAATTGCTGTTCTCTCTGTTTTGTAAATGTAAATTGGTAGCATTGTGGACAGGAGAGCAGACTCTGCAACCAGACTGCCAGCTCCAGTACTTTCTAGCTGTGTGATCTTGGACAAGCTACTTAACTTCTCCATGTCTTAGTTTCATCATCTGTAACACGGGGATGATAATACTTGTATTTGCTTCATAGAACGTGAAGGCTAAAGGAGGTGATGCCATAAAGTTCTTAGAAAAATGTCTGGAAGATACTTCATGCTCTGTGTGCTATTATCATCATCACCATCATCATCACTATCATCCTCACCATCATCACCATCATCCTCACCATCATCATCTTCATCATCATCATCATCCTCACATCGTCATTTTCACCATCATCACCATCATCATCTTCATCATCATCTTCATCATCATCACCATCACTATCATCATCACCGCCGTCTTCATCATCACCATTATCATCACCTTGCCAGCCGTTGTTGTTGCTCCATTACTCCTCTAGAAGAATGGTGAGGAGACCTCCAGGGCACTTGGTCCCATCTCAGACCTTAGACCAGGGCTCGATGAAGCCCACAGGTGTCATATCTGTATATCATACCATGATAGCACATGGACATGAGTTTGAGTCCTACCCAGCTGCCTTCTGCCTTGGCGCTGTTCACAAGGTACAGTCAGCTATAGGCTGTCTCTCTCGAGGTAGTCTGGATGGTGGGTGAGGAGCCAGTTCCCCATACCATGTCTGCCTGCTGGTAATAACACCTGGCTCCATCCCCAGCCAGAAGGGATGCAACAGCCTGGCTGGTCTAGCCTTCTGGGCCGTGAATAGCTGGCTAATGTCCACTCTTGTCTCCCTTTCCAGAGAGAGCAGGGACCAACCTTCTTCCTCTGACCCAGGCGGGGTTCTCAGTGGGAGTGGGGGTGGGGTCCTCACCTTTCCACATTGGCAAGACTTTGGCCTCTGCAGACTCACAATCCTGGGCTGAAACTCTGGCTCTGCCACTGGGTGGCCAGGAGAGGCCATGTAATCTTTCTGAGCCTCAGTTTCCTCATTTGCAACATGCATATGGTAAACTCATGCAGGATCGTAAACGAGAAATGAGGAGAGAATGAGAAAATGCACACAGAGCAGTAACGCAGTGCCTTACACAGGGTGCATGCTCATCAGCTAGTACAGCTCCCTCTATACCTCGCATCCAGCACCCTCTCCATCCTGGGGGAGTCCCAGGGAACAGGAGAGAGTCAGAAACTTGAAGGCGGTAAAGATGCTCAGACCTGCTCTCTATTGTGGGCCTTCTGGAAGCAGAGACAAATGTGGGTTCCTTTGAGGGAGAGGCTGAGGATGGGCCAGGCTGAGCCCTGGTGTGTTAAGGCCTTCCTCCACTTCAGGGAACATGCATATCCTTGTTTGTGTGGCAAGGCTCATTGAGATTGCTACCTCTACTTATTGGACACAGATCTACAGAGCCAGAAACCTATCTCCTTCCTGGTGACCTCAGGAAACAAGAGAGTCGTGAGCAGGTACATGGGTCGCTGTCCAGCAGATGGGAGTGGGGTGTGAGTTAATGGGAGTGTAGTCATCTTCAGCAGGTGTGAATTCACTCACTCACTCTACAGACACTTAGCATTCACTCTGTGCCCAGCACTTTTGCACCCCTGACCTCACTGATTCCTGTGCAATCCCCCCGGTGACTCTGTGTGAGTGGGAGTGAGTCTCCTGGACAGCTAATGGAGGGATTGAGAAGCTTGTCTTTTACTTTAACGTGGGGTAGCTGCCTTAGAGGGCTATGAAGGTGTACCGACACACGTAATGGAAGCTCCAGGTACATAGTAACTGGTCAGTAAGGGCTACCCCTCTTCCCTCCGTCTCTCTGAAAGCTATCTCCCTTTAATTAAGCTTTTTATTGCTCTCTTGCCCTCTCCTTGCCATGGACCAGCTCCTCCCAAGCCCCGCCCTCTGTCCCTGGGACCAGGGCACAGGCAGGTGGCTGCTGGCATGGTGCCTCCTGAAATCAGCAGGGCTCACAGCTCCCACTGGACCTGTGCCTGAAGCTGAACTGGGCTGCAGAGCCACGGTCTGCCTGCCGCCTTCTCTCAGAGGCTCCTCTGTACCCCGCCAGGGTCGGCTGAGTACTGTGCTCCCAGCGCAGCCCCATCACGTGCTCTTTTAGCACGGTGTACATCTTCTTCCCCACACAAATCCCAGAAATGGATGAATAACGACCTGTGTAATAAGTTGTCCTGACATCCTCCTCGCAGCTAGAACACATAGGTCACAAGGGCGGGGATGGGGGTTGGTCTGCAGCGCCTGCTTGGAGCCTGCAGCGTAGTGGGTGCCGGAAATATGTTGGTTCAATCAAAGAATGCATGGGGTGAATGAAAGAGTTGAATGAAATCTGGTAATGGTCTTGTAGTGGGTGCTCAGATGTGTTGGGTGAATGCAGGAGTGAATGAATGAGTTGAATGAAGCCTAGTAATGATCCCGTGGGGTCAGGATCACTAGCTCTGTTTTACAGATAAGGAAACCTCTTTACCAGGTCAATGTCTACTCATTTTTCAGACTTCAGCGGAAACATCACTCCCTTAGGAAGGCCACACTGGAAGCTCTCGGTGGTCAGGCACCTCCGCCGCTATCATTAACCTCCCCTTCCAGGGTTCACTAGGATTCCCTGTCCTACCCACTCACGTCTCCCAAACTGTTTATTTGGTTTTGTGGTCCTTTTGTCTCTCAACTCTTAACTCCATGAAGAGCCAGTTACAGAATTTGCAGGGCCCAGTGAAAAATGAAAATATGAGGGTTCTTGTTTAAAAACTAAGAATTATAAGACAGTGACATCGAAGCTTTAAACCAAGCATGGGGCCCTTCTCAGTGGGGGAGCTGTGTGACTGTACAGATCATGCACCCTTGGAACTGGTCCTGACCCCATGACCACATGGACCATGCAGTTCTGGTTTCCTGCTGCTTCTCTGGCCCTAAGACTAACACAGTGCCTGATCCTCATTAGCATCTCATTTAAATATTGAATGAATGAATGGAAAAATGTATGAATGGAAGTTAGATAACCTCTCTGAGCCTTTGTTTCCCATCTGCCCAATGGAAATATGTTGCTTCTCTCCTAGCAGGCAGTGAGGATCTCCTAAGACCTGGGGCCCTGGGATCACATGGCCCATGCCCTGGAACGAGTCAGGATCAGGTGGTCAGAGGGCAGAGCCCAGCCCTGTGTGGGGCAGAGAGAGGCTGGCATGATAAGACCTGTGGACTCTGCTCTCACCAGGCAGCCAGCTTGGCTCTGATGACGTATTGCTCCGTGACTGGAGCCCAGGGCCTGGGGAGAGGCCGTGGGCCTCCTTTCTTTTGTATACGGTGTTTATTGAGTACCTGCCATGCATCAGGCCCTGCATTAGGCATCTTGCACACATCATCTCTTTCATCTTACCACCAATTGCCAAATGGAGAAATCAAGGATCAGAGATTGAAAATGTCATATCCAAGGTTATTCAACTGGTATGGGACAGAGTCAGTCATGGGAGGCAGATCTGTCCGCTCCTCACCTGATGCCCACTGCGAAAGAGAAATATACCATTGCAAGGAGATTGGTTTTCAAACCCTGCGTGTATGTGTGCGCATGTGAGCATGTGTAGAACTCTGGATAACATCCTGGGTCTTGGCTATAGATGCTGCTCAACTTCTCAAGCAGTGAGAAGTCCAGGCAATGACTGTCCACGCAGGCCTGCTAAGTCTCGGGGACTGGAGGTAGCAAGAAGAATTCCTGACTGGCCTTGGCTGCTGTCTGTATCACGTATATGCAGTGATATTTCCAACAATGAGATAAACACTGCCTGTTTTCCTGGGGTACCATCTTTACACAAATATTTGATTGTGTATTTACCTCTTTGATGTTATTTTTTATGATTGGAGAAATAATACTTTTTAAGCTTAAAACTGTACTAAGGCTTTTGGGACACCCTGTATAAGCTTGTTGTTGAAAAAAAAAAAATTAGAGAAATACACAGTGTAATAGAAAAAAAGACGTCAGAGGCCCTGAGACCCTTCTCTCTCATCAAAAACTGTTGAGAATTATATATGTGTGTGTGTGTGTATGCGCACATGCACATGTGTGTATAGGTATATTAAAAAAAAAAACCCCTTGCCGTCAAGTCGATTCTGACTCATAGCGACCCCTATAGGACGGAGTAGAACTGCCCCATATGGTTTCCAAGGAGCACGTGGTGGATTCGAACTGCTGACCTTTTGGTTAGCAGCTGTAACACTTAACCACTACACCACCAGGGTTTCCATATGTGTATATATACATATACACATATATAAATATACACACATATATATACATGTGTGTATATATGTATATATATGTATAAATGTATATGTGTATAACCCTATGGGGCAGTTCTGCTCTGTCATATACGGTCGCTATGAGTTGGAATTGAACAATAGCATATACGTATATATGCATGTATGTTGTTGTGGTTAGTTACCGTTGAGAAGATTCCCACTCATGTGACCCTATGTGTGCAGGGTAGAATTGCTCCATAGGGTTTTCAAGGCTATGATCGTTCAGAAGCAGATCACCAGGCCTGTCTTCCAAGGTGGCTCTGGGTGGGTTTGAACTGCAAACCTTTCCACTAATAGTTGAACACTGAACCATCTGTGCCACTCAGGGACTCATATATATATGTGTGTATATATATGTATGTATATATATAGGTATATATATTATGTATATATATGTATACATAGGTATATATATGTGTATATATGTATGTATACAATCCAAAACAAACCCATTGCCACCAAGTTGATTCTATAAGCTATGCTATAGGACAGAGTAGCACTGCCCCATAGGATTTCCAAGGAGCCCCTGGTGGATTTGAACTGCCAACCTTTTGGTTAGCAGCCATAGCTCTTAACTACTGTGCCACCATGGTCCATGTATGTACACATATATACGCATACGTATATATACGTACGTATGTATGTATTGTTGTTGTTAGTTGAATTGGCTGCGACTCATGGTGACCCCATGGACAACAGAACAAAACGTTGCCCAGTCCTGTGTCATGGTCATGATCATTGGTATGCTTGAGTCCATTGTTGCAGCCACTGTGTATTTTCAGTGCCTTCCAACCTAGGGGACTCATCTTCCGACATCATATTGGGCAATATTCTGTTGTGAATATTCATTGGCAAATTTTTAGAGATGGATTGCTAGGCCTCTCTTCCTAGTCTTAGTCTACAAGCTCTGCTGAAACCTGTCCACCATGTGTGACCCTGCTGGTATTGGAAATGCTGGTGGCAGAGCTTTCAGCATCATAGCAACACACCAGCTACCATAGTATGATGAACTGACAGACAGGTGGTAGAAGTATACGTGTATGTGTATGTGTAGATATATATCCTCCCAGTCTCCTTTCAAAGAATGCAGAGATCAAAGGCAGAGTTGCCTACTTTAAAAACTGGGGCTTGATCATCTTTGCATGGAGCTTACACTGTGCAGTTTTACACGGTCTTAACTCCTGCCTAGAGTCTTACAGTTGTCCAATTCCTGATTTGTACCTTGAAACCATTTGCGTTTCTGAAACTTGGCAAGATGGACCTTTTTTATTTCAAGTGACAGTGGGTTTGGCCTATACCTGGTATTACGAAACTCATTTTTTTCCCTTTTGCTTTACAATATGTTTTGGACATCTTGTGTGTACAAAGTCTGACCTCGCGCTTTTTAACAGCTGCGCGGTGTTCCAAAGATCTGCAATTTGAAACGTTATTCTTTATAATAAAAAAGCAAGAGGACATCCTCTGGAGTAGCTGTGTAAAATAGAAGGCTTCAAAGAAATGTCCTGCGTGGGGCAGCTCACTGTGGTTGGGTGTCCAGACAGTGGAGGTCTGTGGGCTCTGACCTTGGCCTTCAGAGGAACTACGGTGGGAGGCTGTGGGCCCTCGGGAAAGAGCACGGGGTTGTGCTCTCCAAGCTGGGAAGTTCTTTCTTCTATACCTATTCTCACTGTCACGCTCACACATTAATACAATTGCCTACACACACACACACACACACACACACACACACACACACACACACACACACACCCTGTTACACTTGCTGTCATAAATGCAAACTTGACCTTCTCCATGTCCCCAGGAAGGCCAGACCAACCTGACCCACTGAGTGGGCATCTTGGAGCACCTACTGAGCCCTTACTGTATGCCCAGCACTGTCATAGGAACTTCACGTGTGGTCCCCAGAACGCTTTGCAGATGAGGGAACCGAGGCTCACAAAGGGAGTGTCTTCTCCCCAGACACACAGTGGTCAGTGGTAGAGCCTGATCCACACCCCTGCTGCCCTTTTGGATATGGAAGGGGTTACGCAAAGGCTGGTCATAAATAGGATCTGGGGTCTTTCGCTGAGATGCTCTTGAACATGGAGATTATAGCCTGCCCATTTTCAGTCTAGCTTCCTCTAGCCTCTTCCAGTGTCCAGAGCCCCAGAGAGATGCAGGAGATAGGCACTTACTGTTGCAACTCAACGACAACACATTTAGAGCCAGGAGGGCCTTTTCCTGTCATCCTCTTGGGTCATTTGTGGTAGGCAGAATAATTCTCCCCAAAGACATCCACAGACTCATCTCTAGAACCTGTGACCTGTGAATAGGTTGTTTTACATGGGAAAAGGGGCTTTGTAGATGTGACTAAGGTAAAAGACTGTTAGGTGGGGAGATTATTCTGGATTATCTGGATCAGCCCAACCTAATCTCATGGGTCCCTCTGCTGTGGTCAGAGGGAGATGTGACTATGGAAGCAGGTCAGAGAGTTTCAATATCGTTGGCTTTGAAGATGGAGGAAGGGGGCCATGAGCTAAGGAATGCAGGCAGCCTTTAGAAGCTTACATAGGCAAGGGAACAAATTCTTCCTGAGAGCTTCCAGAAGGTAATGCAGCCTTGCCAATACCTTGATTTTAGCCCTGTGAGACCCCTGTCGGACTTCTAACATATAAAGCTGCATAATAAATGTGTGTTGTTTCAAGCCACTAAGAATGTAGTAATTTGTTATGGCAGCATAGATAACTAACACACCATTCATTCAGTAAAATCCATTTGTTCATCCATAGGTCACTTCCTCAGTTGTATCAAACACACGTGTGCAAATACACACACAATCAATACGACTATAAAACACTGACTGAGTCTTTATAGGGCCAGGCACTGTCCTAAGTAATAATAATAGCAATGCTAATACTATTAATACTAATACTATTAACATTAATAGTAATAATAGTAATGATAGCAAATACCTAAATTGAGGCCACTGTGTGCACTGTGCTAAGTGCTTTTAATTTATTAAATAATTAGTTTACCCATTTTAGATTTACCTATCTTATAGGTGATGAAACAGAGACACAGAGAGGTTAAATAACTTGCCCAGGGTCACGCAGCTAGGAAGAGGTAGAGCTGGGATTTGAACCCAAGCTGTCTGGTTCACATTTATTTGCTCACACACTTATAGACACACATATTTCTTCGCATTCACACTTAGAATCACACACACACATGAACGCACGCACACTTTACACATAGCTCACATCCACACAATGCTCCCAGCAGCGTCCCTTGCTCAGATCCCATTTCCTCCTTCCCAGCCCCCAGTGTGTCCCCCCGTACCCCGTACTGGTGCTTGTCATGGCTATGTGGTGTGAGAGGACAAAAAAAAAAAACCCATTGCCATCGAGTTGATTCCAACTCTTAGTGAACCTACAGGACAGAGTAGAGCTGCCCCATAGGGTTTCCAAGGAGATGCTGGTGGATTTGAACTGCTGACCTTTTAGTTAGCAGCTGAGCTCTTAACCACTGTGCCATCAGGGCCCCAGGTGGGGAAAACTTAGTCCAGAAACCCTGGATGGTTCATGTCAAAGCTTTAGAAAATGCATTCATCCAGAAAAACATTTGCTAATTTTTTTCTGAATTTTTCATCTCCTTTTATGAAAGTTAACTTATTTCAATCAGATGATTGGTTCAATGTGTAATTAAATGTGAGTCAATGAGTCTGGTTTGGCAGAATTCTTCAGACATGTCAGCTCACAGAAAAGGGGACATCCTTGGTTGGCATGTCCCTGGACTGCAGGTTTGGAAACATGGTCGCAGTGTTGGGGGTGCATCCCCCCCTCCCGCCTCTTCTTTGACCCCCGCCCCCTCCCCTGGGCCCAGGGCCACCTGAACTGGGCTGGCTGGGCAGGCCATTGGACTGCAGGGATAATTGGTGTTTTCAGGCAGCCTGCATCTGGGATTCACTGCTCTACCTCCTTACCTGCCTCTGGGGCCAGGGCTGGGCTGAGTCTGCTGGAACCTGTTGGGCTGGTTTGGAGGCTGTTATTACAGTGGTTCTCTGCGAAGGGATGGAGACCCAGAGGAGAGTGGGAATGGGGGAAGGGATGGGTTGGGATTTGGAGGGAAGCAGTTGGGTAGGGATGGGGGTGACTTGGATAGGGAGCATTCAGGGAGGAGGTGAGGTTGGGGCTGGGGCTGGGGGGGCCAAAGAGGGGGTGGGGAGGAGGAGGGTGTGAGGAGGGCAGGGAGGATAGGGACAGGGTTGGGAAAGAAGGGGATGAGGCATGGGGCATGGGGAGGGGGAGCCTTTGCCCACTCCTGGTTTAGCCTATAGGTTTCCCTGTTCTCCACCCCTCCCCGTGACTCCACCTCCACGTCTTTGGAAGGACCAAATCTGATTTCCTGGCTCAGCACATGGCCTGCATATAACCAGGAGGGAAAACCACTCTGAGAATCTATCTTCCACCCCGGGGAGCCTACAAAGTGCGGGCCAAGTCTGGCTCTGCTCTCTGAGTTCCCCCACTCTGCTCAGTGAAGGATGCTGCGGCCCTGATGGAGTCAAAGGTGCCTTGGAGGGAGGGGGTAGCTGGAAATGGGGTCCACTCAGTGGGGATATTGAGAAGCGATGGGGTCTTCTACACAGCCCATTACCTGAGCAATCTGGCCGAACACAGTCACTCTTCTCCCAGCTCCCAGTCACTTTGGGCCTAATTACCAAAATAATTAAGGTTCAGATCATTTTCCACTATTATCCCCCGTGGTCCAATTTCATTTATAAACCCTTAGCACCTTCTCCTGACCCATTTAATTCTTCCTAACTCTTCTTCCAAAGAGCATCACAGCACAGCTGGGCTGGGGTCCAGAGGACAGTCAG
The DNA here is from genome assembly GCF_000243295.1 of Trichechus manatus latirostris. Lineage (NCBI taxonomy): Eukaryota > Metazoa > Chordata > Mammalia > Sirenia > Trichechidae > Trichechus > Trichechus manatus. The sequence continues at coordinate 23,493,318 of NW_004443944.1, forward strand.
ATCTTTCTGGAGCTCATGCGGCCCAGCAGCTGGAGTTCTGCCTGCCTGTCTGAGGGAATCATGGACGGCTTCTCAGAGGAGGCGATGTTTGAGCTGAGCCTTGAAGGATGATAATGGGGGTAGATGGTGGCAATGGTGCGGGACAGCAGAAATAATACCCATGGAGTTCCTACTCTGCTCCTGTCACTCAACAGACTTTTTCTCAGTGAACTCTTGGGAAAACAGTGTGAAGTAGGCATTGAGGCACCTATTTTACAGTTGAGGAAATTGTTACTCAGAGAGATAGAATGACTTGCCCAAGTCAGACAGTTGGACTCAGGGTCAGAGGTGGATTCAGAACCTGGTCACTCTGACTCAACGCCTTATCTACCAGAGGACTTCTTCCATTGGGAAGGGCGTTCCAGGCAGGGGAACAGCACACACAAAAGCATGGAAGGATGAAATGGTATGGCAGAGTGAAGATCCCCCCGCAGTGGTTCTGGATGTCTGCAGTGCCTGCTGCCCTGTGGCACAGGACAGGTTATGACAGGCCTTGGGTGCCAGGCTAGAGAGTTTGGGCTTTATCCAAGATGTAGTATGGAAGTATTGAAGAATCTGACTCAGAAAGCAGCAGGGGCTTGAGAGGCAGGAATGCCTGATGGTTACAGCACAGGCTCTGAAACTGATCAGACCGGGTTTGAGTCCTGATGTGGCCGCTTACTGTGTGCCCTTGAGCAAGTCTCTTAATCCCCTATTGCTTTCTAATGGGGTGATCACAGTGTGAGGATTAAATAGGTAAATTGTTTAGCACAGAGCCTTGCACACAACAAAGGTGACAAATCATTCATGTTTTCTTTCAGAAAGCTGTAACAACAGGGGCTGCTATGGGGGATTGGCAGGAGGCCCCAGGAAGGCTGGTTTGGATTTCCTACAGAAGCTTCTGAGGTCTCAGGAGGCTGAAGTGGGGGACTCCCACACCCAGGGTCCCTACAAGTCCCTTTTCCTTCCTTCTCCTGCACTTTGTTACTTGCTAATAGATCCCTGGGATTGTCTTCCTGTTCTGGCCAGACCAGGCCCACCTGGACTGAGCAGAGGTCAGTTGACCCCTCCTGACCTTCGACTCACTGCAGGAGGAGCTTCCCCAACCTCTCTTCCCCCCCATCCCCAACCCCAACACCAAAAAACCCAAACCTGTTGCCATTGAATCAATTGTACCCATGGCAACCCCATATGTTACAGAGTAGAAGTGCTCAATAGGGTTTTCAAGGCTGTGACCTTTCAGAAGCAGATTGCCAGGCCTGTCTTCTGAGGTGCCTCTGAGTGGGCTCGAACCACTAACCTTTTGGGTAGTAGTTGAGCGCTTAACCGTAGTCGAGCCCAAACCATTTGTGACACCCAAGGACCTATGTCCCCATCCCCAGAGGGTCCCATTTGGACATAGACTTGCCGTTCTCCCCTCCTCCACAGAGCCACATCTAAATTCGCTCCTGAAGCTGTCTGCTGTAACTTTTCCCCAACAATCTGCAGAAACGTGGGTCAGTCAACCTCCGATTTGAAACGTTGACAACCTCAGCTTCCTAATAAAATAAAAGACTGTTTTCTATCTTATCCCTGCCAAAGGCATCACAAATGATTGATTGATTGATTTAAAGAAATTAAAACATGTCACATATTTTATAAGCAACTTAACAGCTCATGCCAGAGCCTGGATACCTGACATGAAGGCTCTGGCTTTAAATGTGGAAATAAATATTTTTCAATACTCAAATCAATGTAAAATATAAAAAGACCAATAAGGAGCAGACAATTCCTTGTTTCTTACATGGTACTGAAAACTTGTTTCTGGAGCCCTAGATTTTTGAAGGTTAAATCTGTGGTTTAAAATAGGAGAAAAACACAAAAACTAACAATTAAAAAAAAAAAAAAATTGGTGCTGTCAAAGGCACCAGGTCAAAGAGTTGAAACGTGAGTCCTCTCTTTCCCTTGGTGCCTGCAACCAAATCTAAAACCCTTCCTTTATTCCTCTCTGCTCTCAGCCATTCAGAACCTTCTGGACCCAGTGCACTTCTTTTTTTTTTTTAATTGTTATACTTTCAGTGGAAGTTTACAATTCTGGTTAGTCCTGTCATACAAAAATTTATACACACACTGTTATGTGACCCTAGTTGCTCCCCCTGTACTGTGACAGCACACTCCTCCTTTCCACCCCTGATTTCCTGTGTCCGTTCAACCAGCTCCTGACCCTCTCTGCCTTCTCATCTCGCCTCCAGACAGGAGCTGCCCATTTAGTTTCATGTATCTACTTGAGCTAAGAAGCACGCTCTTCACGCGTATCATTTTATGTCCCATAGTCCAGTCCAATCTTTGTCTGAAGAGTTGGCCTTGGTAATGGTTTTAGTTCTGTGTTGACAAAAAGTCCGGGGGCCATGTCTTCCAGGGTCTCTCCAGTCTCAGTCAGACCATTAAGTCTGGTCTTTTTACTAGAATTTGAGTTCTGCAACCCACTTTTCTCCTGCTCCATCAGGGATTCTCTGTTGTGTTCCCTGTGAGGGCGGTCATTGACAGTGCACGTCTTCCTAAAACTCTCCCTTCACACCCATCCACCCAATGAATGGCATTTGCTGACTCTGTAAGTCACACGGCTTTGCACTTACCCGTGCTGCTCCCTCTGCCTGGAATCCCTTTTCCCACTAATTCTCTTGAATATGAGTCTCACCAGGGCAGGAATCTTTATCTAGTTCACTGATATATCCCAAGTTCTTGGGACAGTGTGGCCTACAATAGGTGCTTATTAAATATGTGGGGGATGAATGGTTAGCTTAGAAGCTCCTACTTAAGCTTCGAAACCTCAATCAAATGTTCTCTTCACGAGCCAGCCCTGAGCTCCTGGCAGTGTCTGACACTGCTATCTGTGCTCTCACATGGCTTTGCATTGACTTCCCTTAGAGCACTTTTTACATGTATGCAAACTGAGGGGCATCCTGGCCTTTGAAGCAGGCAGACTTGGGTTCCAATCCTGCCTTTGACACTTTGTTCGTCCATTCACTCACTCACTCACTCATTCAATGCATATTTACTGGGCATTTGCCTCTTAAGTGCAGGGTATTGGGAATTAAATGGTGAGCAAAAGCAGATTGGTACCTTATTCTGCTTTTGGAACTTCCTGCAGGCATGCCCATTGGCCTTCCGCTCCTCAGTTTCTTCAGCTATGATGAGAGTAATACCCCTTCCTCAGAGGGATGTTGGGCAGATGAAATTACAAGGTGCAGTAACACACTCGGAGCATGATGGGTGCTCAATAGATTTTGCCCAGTCCCCATGTTGCTCCCTCACTGGACTTGAGTTTCTCCTGGGGGCAGGGGAGGCTTCCTGTTTCCTTTCTCTTCCCCTTGAGCACAGAGGAGCTCCCTGGGTGGTGCAAATTGTTTGCACTCAACTACTAACTGAAAAGTTAATAGTTTGAATCCGCCCAGTGGCTCCACGGAAGGAAGGCCAGGCAATCTACTTCCCTAAATATTACAGCAAAGAAAACGCTATGGGGCAGTTCTGCTTTGTCATACATGGGGTCACCATGAGTCGGAATCGACTTCATGGCAACAGGTTTGGTTTCGGGTACAGAGGAGGTGACAATAAGTGTTGGCTGGTACTGAGGGTGGCTGAGCTGCAATTTGTGTGTCCCTGTCTGTCTCTCTCTCTCTGTATCACACACACATGCATACCCATACACACACATACACATGCGTACACACACACACACACACACACATGGTCAGATCTGGCTTGACGTGGACACACAGGCTTTTCCAAGGTCCAGAGCCACCCTCTGAATGGGCCAATGATAAGGACAAGCCAGAGTGCCCTTTACAGCCTTGTGCCAGAAAACCCCAGCATTCCCAGCTCTGGGAGCTTCCAGGCTGCCCTGGGGCTGGGCGTGCCCAATCCCCTACCTGAGGCGGCTGAGGCCTGAGAGAGGGCACACTTTCACCCCATTTCTCAGACTCTCTGGGGCTAGTGACGCAGGGCCCATTATAGAATCACCCACCCTGCCCCCACTCCTGTGCCTCTGTCCAGCCGCTCACGCTTCAATGCCTGGCACGTGACCAGACGACCATTGACCTGCTCCCTTGAGCAAATAGCAGTACATGTGAGCAGCATTTGGCCTAAGGCCTGGCCATGGCCAGCTGGTCACTCTGAGGTCTTGCTCCAGTTCTGCAGGGGTGGAGGGGCAGGCAGGCCCCTGGATCCCTGGGTTCTGGCCCCATCTCTTATTTCAAGGCCAGATCTGACTAAGGTCCCTTCTGGTCTCTGGGCCTCAGTTTCTCTATTTGTACTGGGGTCTGGCTGGCTGGTAAGAGAAGCAAAGCTCAGAATCCTTTTGTTATTAGGTGCCATTCAGTCGATTTCAACTCATGGCGACCCCATGTGACGGAGCAGAACTGCCTCAGCAGGTCTCCGAGGCTGTAATCTTTATGGAGGCAGATCTCTAGGTCTTTCTCCCACCAACCTTTCAGTGAGCAGCCGAGGGCTTAACTGTTGTGCCACCAGGGCTCCTTAGAGCCTTTTTAGCTCTTTTATTTTTCTATCAAATCCTTGGGCTTGCGGGTGGGAACATGTGGGGCTTTCAGATTTAGATTTGGCACACATTTCTTGTGCATCTGCTTTGTGCCAGCCTCAGCAATCTCTGGAATCACCTCCAAGCTCATTTCATTCTGAGCTTCAACCTGTCCCACCTGCTGTGTTCCTTACTTCTCTCTAGGGCTCCTCACACTCTTGGGGGCCTCCTGGATTACATGCCTCTAGCCCCAAAGAGGTAGAATCTGAAGACATGAGAGTGGACGGGAACCCTTGTGCCAAAACAGAGCAGTGAGTTGCATATCTAGGGGCTGGGGCTTCAAGATCTCAGGAGGTGCAGGTGGAGGGGCAAGGTGATATGCAAATATTCAAAGTGTGCATGTTCCATAATTTTCTTTGCAAGTACTAACGTGATTTCTTACTTGGAAAATTATTTTTAAACTACAAACCTCAGAAAATAAAGAATGTCAAGACTTTCCTTGCCGACTGGGATTTTGTGGAAGGTATTTTGGAAGTTAAGTAGAACCACTGAAATTGCTGCTTATTTTTAGGTCAAACATGGTTGAATATTGGAGTTTCATATGGTTTACCTTAATATTTTGGGATTATCAATACGGCAAATGGGCAGCTGAGAACTACTGGTATATGGTAGCAATGGAAGGCTTGGGGTCTGGAAATGGTTGGAGAAAAAGCAGGCCGCCAAAGAAACAGAGAAGGAGCAGTTGGAGAGGTGAGAGGAAGCCGAGGAGCTCCAAGGAAGAAGGGTGTCAGCAGTCCAGCAGTTTGGGACTTAGGGCTGGACGAGGACACTGCTGGGTTAACGCCTCCATTCAGCCCTAGTGGCGTTCTGCAGCCTCTCTCCCACCACTCTGCCTCAGTGTCTTTGCTCTAACCACACTGGCCATCAGTTGTGCCCTTGGGTGACCCATGTACTCTCTCCACCCTGGCCTCCCACAGGCTCCTCTGTCTGCCTGCTGTCCCCTCTCTTCCCCTCATCCACTTTAGATGGACACCAATTCTTATTGTTTAACCTTCCAATTGTTCTCGTCTTAGGTCTTTTCAGACATGGCTAGATGTTCGTATGTATCCTATAGGTGTTCCTATAGATACTACTATGTGTCCCCACTTTTAACTTAAAATAGCTTATCTAACTCTGTCTCCCCTGCTGGACTGTGAGCTCCTGAGGTCAGGGCCTGTATCTATCTTGTTTATCTCTGTATCCCCATCCCAGGAGTTCCAGGCACAATGTAGCAATGCTACAACTACTGAGGAATGAAAGACAGGGCTGCCAAAATCCTCAGGGCTCTGAAGTCGAGGTCTACAGCAGGTCTGGCTTGCTTCTAACTCAGCCAAAATACCTGAGCCAGATGTGGCTTTCCAAATGGTCCACATAGAACTTCTGACTCTGGAAAAAACCAAAGTGCACTCCCACTGACAAATTCAGAGCACTGAGAAATGAGGAAACATGTCCTCAGATGGTGTTCTGATGATCTATTGCTGTTTAACAAATCACCCCAAAACTTAGTGATGTAAGGCAATAACAACTGTAGTAGTAGTATGCTCACAGAATCTGTGGGTCAGGAGCTAGGAAAGGGCATAGTAGGGACTGCTCTTCCCTGCTCCCTGATGTCAGGGGCCTCAGCTGGCATGATTTGGGAGACTGGAGCTGGAGGGTTCACTTCCAAGATGGCTTCTTCACTCCCATGTCTGGCGTCTGGGCTGAGCTGGTTGAGGGCTGGGCTCAGATGAGACTGTCAACCAGAACACCTACATATGGCCTGTAGCATTGTGGTCTCAGGGTAGCAGGTTTTCCTAATGGTGGCTCAGGGCTTTAAGAGCGATTGTTGTTGTTTGGTGCTGTTAGTCGATTACGACTCATGGTGACCCCATGTGTTACAGAGTAGAACTGCTCAATAGGGTTGTCTTGGCTGTAATCTTTATAGAAGAAGATTGCCAGGGCTTTCCTTCCACAGTGCCACTGGGTGAGTTTGAACCACCATTTGATTATCAGCTGAGCACAAGCCATCTGTGCTACCCAGGGATCAAATAAGCTGTGTGGCATTTTATGACTTAGTCTAGGAAGTCATGTAGTGTCACTTTTGCAATTGACAACTCTACTGGTTGAAGCAGTCACAAGCCCTTCAGGTTCAAGGGAGGGAGCATAGATCCCACATCTCCAATGGGAGGAATGTCAAAGAATTTATGGCCACTTTTTTTTTTTTTCCCTAGACCATAACAGCCATTTACTAGGCTCTTATTATTTGCCAGACACTGTCCTAAACGCTTTACCTATACTATCTCATTTAATCTTTTTTAAAAAATATTCTCTATTGGTTTTTTGGCAAAAGTTTACAAGCAAATTAGGTTCCCATTTAACAGTTTCTACAAATATTGTTCAGTGACATTGGTTACATTTTCCACATTGTGTCAACGTTCTCATTATTTCCATTATTCTTGCTTCCCTGCTCCCTCCCTCCCGCCCCCCGACCTTCTCATTTTTGCTTTAGAGTAAACGTTGACCATCTCAAAAAGATTACGTATATATATATATATATGTATAGGGAGAACAGTACTCATGGGTGATATTGTTTATTTTATGACACAGTCTATTATTTAATTTCAGTTCAAAGTTTAAAGGGAATCTCAGGGCAGTAGGTTTGGGTGTTCCTCAGGTCCAGTAAGTGGCCCTTTTTTTTTTTTTTAATTGAGTTTTGTTCTACAATTTCCTCCTATTCTATCTGGGACTATTTATTGCGGCCCTGGTCAGAATGGTTTGTAGTGGTAGCTGGGCACCATCTAGTTCTGGTCTCTGGATAGGTGAAGCCATGGTTCGTGTATGCAGTTGATCATGTAGACTGGTTTCTTCTTTGAGTCTTTGGTTTCCTTCTTTCTCTTCTGCTCCAGATGAGTAGAGACCAGTATTTGTATCTTTGAGGGCCACTTGCAAGATTTTAAGACCCCAGATACTACTTACCAAACTAGGATGTAGAACATACAAGTCCATATTTTAGAACCTTTGCCATCTGGGTTCACACCTGTGGGTAAGACAGTGAACTGGATTTCCAATGTGTTTCCTACTCAATCTGTCAGATAGCGGAGGAAAAGGGCTTTGTATCTACACAGGCCTCGGTTCAGATCCAGATTCTACCACTTAGTATCTATGGGATCTTGGACAAGTCGTTTAACTCATCTGAGTCTCAGTTTCCCCACCTTAAAAAGTGACATATTAACACATCATCGGCCAGTTGCTAGAAAAGGACATCACGGTTGGTAAAGTAGAAGGCCAATGAAAATAAAGAAAACCCTCAATGAGATGGATTGACCTAATAGTTGTAAGAATGGGCTCAAAGTTACTAATGACCATGAAGATGGTGCAGGACTTGGCAACGTTTCATTCTGTTGTACGTAATAGCGCCATGCGTTAAAGCTGACCTGACCTGACGGTAACTAACAACAACAAAAATACCTCAGGGGATATTGTACTGAGGATTTAGTGAGCCAGCAGAGCAGAGGTGGATCTGATGCGTGGTAAGTGTTCAACTGTTATTATTAATACTCTTGCACGTAAAATGAGAGTAAAATATATACTTGATAAGATGTCTTCGTGGCTTAGGCCATCACTAATGGGGATGACTTCAGCTCATGTTCTTGGATCAATTGCTCTGCAAGGATCCAGAGATACTGAGATGAACATGACACAGCTGTCAGCCTCTGAAGAGCCCAGATTCAATGGTGACAGGAGATGGGTAGACAGGGGAGGTGGAGGGTGGTGAAGAACATTCTTATGGAGTGGTGAGCAGAGGGCCATTGTACTCCTCAGGGAGGTCTCCAGGGGCATGCCAAGGGGGTCTCCTTTGGTCTGGTCTTAGTTAATGTATTTATCAGTGATTCACATAAAATTCAACAGCTTGCTGACTTCATAACCACATAGGGAATGAAGCAAGTGAGGAAAAAAACTAGTTTAATGCCATGTGAACAAGGCGTAGTTACGCCTTGTAGCTGGCTCCAAACGCTACCTAACTCTTATTCAGTACTGTGCTAAGTGCTTTTCATGTATACCATATTTTTACCCAAATAACACACACCTTCTGCATTTGTTTGCCGCCTGCGGCCTCCCACTGCAAGGCATCCTCACAAGTGCCATGACAATCCTCTTCCACATGTTGCTGTAAAAAAAATTAGCATAGCGTGCTTAGGAAATTATCTCCTGCTGGGGAGGGGGGAGGGGAGAAGGGAGCAAAGGGAGCAGCCCGCAAAACAAACACAGAAGGCGAGAGTTATTTGCGTAAAATATGGTAATTCCATTTAATCATCCCAGTGGCTTGATGAGGTAGGTACTCGTATTGTCTCTGAGACACTGAGACTCAGAGAAGCCAAGTCATTTGCCCAGGGCCACACAGTGTGTGAAAGTTGCCAAAAATGCTAACGAAACTCCTGACTGCATTAAGAGGACCAAAGTGTCCCAAACATGGGAGTGGACGCATTGTGTTCTGTGCTGGTCCAATGACCCCATGGGTGGTTCCCATTATAAGTCAGAGAAACTGGAGTCTGTCCAGGGGAGAGAGGAAGACACAGAACCTCAAAGTCATGTTCAGTGGAGACACTATCCTTACTGTGGGAGAGAGAAAGCTGACAAGGCAGGATCACCCCCTCCTAGTGATGTGAGGGAGCTATTGTGGGGCAAAGAGAGCTCTGTGTTCACTTCTAGGCAGAACTTGGCCTTGTGTTAGCCATTTAGAGCTGTCTGAAAACTGATCTGGTTTCCCTATGAAGTAATGAGCTTCCTGTCCGTGGGGGTGTTCAAGCCACAGTGGATTAGAAGTGCTACTGAAGACAGGCCTGTAGCAGGTGGGCAGTTAGACATGTCGAACACCTCTAGCCTGATGCCTGGCTCACACAGTACATTGCAGCGCTAAGGAGATCGTATTAGGCTAGCTGACCCTCAAGGTTTAGGATTAGAGCTCTCCTGGTTGCTCTGTAGGAATCATTTTGTTGGATGCAGGTAGCCTGCTGTAGTCCAAGGAGGTAAGAATTATCTCAGTAATGACCAAGCATCTTACATACATTATTTCATTTGAAACTTTTAATACGCTAATATTGTGTATACCTTATGGGGTTATTATAGTTGAGGAAACTGAGAATCAGAGTGGTTAAGCAACTTGCCCAAGGCCACACAGTAACTGGCAGAGCTGAGATTTGAAACCAGGCCTGTGGTTCTGCTCACTGTTGTCCTCACCTATGAACCTGGTAAGGGCAAGACTGGTCCTTGGAGTTTCTGGCCAATACTTATAATAATGGAAATTTCTCTGGCTTTCTTCTTGTGACTTTGCTTTTCTGGATTTTTGGGTTTTCCAGCTGGGAAGCTGGGGGACACTGTTGACAGGATCCCTGAACCACTGGTGGGCTTGAGGGCCCTCCCCAAACAGGATACAATTTTGATTAACTGCATGAGCCTATGTGCCAAGTTCTGTGCTAGACTGGGAATATAGCCAACAAGCAAAAGACAAAATGCCTGCCTGCACACAGCTTCTGGTCTTGTTAAAGAGTCAGCAAAAAAAAAAAAAAAAACCCCAAAAACCAAACTCACTGCCGTCGAGTTGATTATGACTCATAGGCACACTATAGGACAGAGTAGAACTGCCCCACAGGGTTTCCAAGGAGCACCTGGTGGATTTGAACTGCTGACCTTTCAGTTAGCAGCTGTAGCTCTTAATCGCTACACCATCAGGGTTTCCGAGAGTCAGCAGGCAAGAGGCCATTGGAGTGCAGCGTGACGGGCTGTGATCGGTATAGTGGGCTTCAGGCCCGGCTTACATCTCTTGGGTCTTACCATTGTAATACTCACCACCTGACTACCAACTTCCTGGGGACTCTCTGGCTACCCCACCCCATTGTGTCTGTGCTCATGGCAGGCCGGATAATTGATGTCCATCAAGAATAGACCTCAGCTAGGGACTGATAGGCCTTCGTGGATTAGTGCTCAGCTCCTTCTCCCCCAGGCTGACGTAACTCAGAGGCGCTGCTCTACGCTGACTTCCAGAGTACCCCAGAGAATTCCCCTCCAACTGCCCGCAGTGGTAAAGTGTCTAATACACGCCCGTTAGTGGCTGCCTTAATTTCCCTGGCTCAGTTCCCGCTTCCCTACTGAAGATGCTGGAATCACAGCCCAAACACACTGCCTGCACTCGAATCCTTGTTGTAGCGTTGTAGCTTCTGTTTCTGGGGAAAGCCCACCCACTAAGACATGGGGTGGACCTGGGGGACTCTGACCCCAGAGGAGGAGCACCTAGTCCAGCTGGAATAGGGGCTGGCAGGATTCCAGAAAAGATTCCTGAAGGAAGAGAAATCTAAACTGAGAACTCAAGGGTGGGAGTTAGCCGGCTAAAGGGTGGTGGGCAGAGAGAGGAGGGATAAGCAATCCAGACAGAGGGACTAGCATTTGAGAAGGCTCAGAGGCAAGCCTGGGCCTGTTTTGGGGAACTACTGGCACATGGAGCCTATTAGAGGAGTTGTGACCGATGAGGCAGACTACAGACCTGGCAGAGTCTTGGAGGTCACGGGGAGCAATTTGTATTTTATCCCAAAAGCCCTGGGAGCAACTGAAGGATTGTTGGCAGGGGAGTGCAAGCTGATGGGGGCCAATTAGGAGGACGTGGGAGCAGGGAGGGAGTCCAGGCTGCCCAGTGGACAAACAAGGGGCTGTGCGCTTCAAACTGTGCTGCCTCCATCTGCTCTCAAAGGCAGTCCGAGGGGAGGGAGGAAGAGGCCCTGCTGGGAAGATTCCCAGGGTCCCTTTCAAGGAACTTCCTCTTGCTGCCAGTCCCCACTCTCCTGGCGCCCATAAAGCAGGTCACCGCGGGTAATTACAGGCTTCCAGAGGCTCAGAGCAGGAGGCTGGGGAGGTGAGGGGGGCAGTGGGGTGCCGGCGGACAGGAGCCATCACCCTGGCCTGGCTGCCGGGGAGAGAGCGTGCAGACACCACAGCCGCCATAAAGTGGCCCCAGAGCAGGCTGCTTTTACGGGCATTCTGGGCGGGGGGTTGGGGGGCATGACATCACTGGGCGCCAGTGGGGGCACCCCTAGCCCTTTTTACTTCTTTTGGCCAGTCTCTGTGGTTGCCAAGGTGCATTCTTGGTAAAGTGGGTGCTTTCCTTTAGAATGATTGACCCAATGGGTTTTGCCAGCAGCAGCCACGCCAGTCCTCTTAACAAGCAAAGTGAACGAACCCCAAGTCCTACATTCTATTCTAAGGCAGAAAGTCCTCCCAGGCAGACTGAGTAGGTCCCCTTGAACTCCCTTCAAACCACAACTTCAAGCGCATTCAAAAATTGATTTGAATGAATACATTAAAAAAATATATCCATATAAGAAAAGTGAGTAACATGGATTGAGAAATGCAACAACAGCAACGATGGAGCTAGAAAGAACTGGATTTGAATCCTGGCTCCATCCCTTAGCACATGTGTTTTTCTTACACATGTTTCCATTGCATCTGAGCCTCAGTTTTCCCATCTGTAAGATGGGGATGATGCTTCCACGCTTCCACTTTGCAAGGTTGTTGTGAGGACCAGGCTTCATGGATGGGTAGTAAGTGCTTAACACCCATTAGCTAGCATTTTGACAAATCTAGTCTTCCATACAGCACTTGATTTAAAGACTTACAAAGCCTCCCCAGGTCTGTCTACTTCTCACACTACATTTATGGGGCAGATGAGCTTAGCGAAGGCGGAAATGAGGCCCAGACAGGCCAAGGGCCCTTGTGAAAGCGACACTGTCTAATTAAGCTTCTTTTGTAGTTCTTTTGTGAAGGGTGATCTTTTGTTAACTCTGGTTAAAAGAAACTATAAAACCAATACATAACCCAACTGAAAGTTTAGAAAACGAGGGAAAAAACCTTCCCTAGAAGGCTCCCAGCCTAGCATAGCAAGCGCAGTGACTTTTTTATGTTCATACACAATTTGTACATACTGGTCTTGACAATAAAATGGGAACGATGGCTTCCCACTTAATTATATTATAAAAGTGCCTTCGCCTGCTTCATCAGTCTTACAGATTACCATATTAATGGCTGCCTATTATTTCATCAAACTGATGCTAGGTATTGTTGAATGTTACTTTCAATTTTTCCCTATTCTAAATAACACTGCAATGAACACTGCTCTTTTTTTCCCCAGAGCGTTTCTTTTTAGTTGTCTCATTTCCTTAGGATAAATTCCCAGAAATGGAATCAGTGGGTCTCTGGTAGAAACATTTTTTGTGGTTTGTGATACATATTTTCCAATTTACTTTCCTTAAAGGAGATTCTAATTTACTTTGCCTCCAGCTATTTACTTTGCCTTTAGCTATTTCCGGACAACCTCACCAGCATTAGGTATCACTACTGATGTATATTTTTTACTACTAGATAAACTGTTATTCTTTTTCCTTTGAATTCATGTTTCTTTGATCTTTTATGGGTTCAAGCACGGACACATACACACATATATATGTATACAAAAGGAACCCTGGTGGGGCAATGGTTAAGTTCTCGGCAGCTAACCGAAAGGTCAGTGGATCGACCCACCAGCTGCTCCAACGGAGAAAGACATGGGGATCTGCTTCCATAAAGATTACCACCTAGGAAGCCCTATGGGACAGTTCTACTCTGTCACATGGGGTTGCTGTGAGTCGGAATCCACTTGATGGCACACGACAACAATTAATATGCATATAATACATATTAACAGGTTTATTTATATTCACTTTTAACATTGTCTGATATTTTTCATTGTATTGAATAAGGCGAGTCTTTTGCTAAGAATGCAAGAATGCCCTTCCCAGGTGTTTGTGAAAAGTAGATGCGCTCCCATGCCAGGCAGTAATAATTGTAATAAACTGGGGCTGCCGTCAGTGTTGAAATAAACAAATGATTAGAGCAGACGATGGAAGTGCAAACCTGACCTTGATTAATGAAGTTGCTAATGTGGCTTCTCGGTGTGGATGTCAGCCAGGGGCTTCCCCTTTGACTTACATTAAGCCCTGGTGACAGCGGTAAGTGGTTTGGGGAAAGGATGTTTGTGGATTGGGGAGGGGGTGTGGTATGGGATAGGTGGGTGGAGTCTGGTTTCATGGAGCAGAAAAAGGATTGATTGGGAAGAACTTCAAGGGGAGAGGAGCTTGCACGGGTGCATCAGAGGACATGAATCGAGAGTGTTTGAGGTGAGGGCATGTAGTGACTAGGTGGTTGTCGTTAGCTGCCAGTTCCAACTCATGGCAACCCCATGTGTGCAGAGTAGAACTGCTCCATAGGCTGTGAACTTTTGAAAGCAGATCTCCAGGCCTGTCTTCCAAGGCACCTCTGGGTAGATTCAAACCACTAACCTTCCAGCTAGTGGACAAGAGCTTAACTGTTAGCAGTCTCAAACAGATGCCCATAATGCAGATCAGGATGGAGAACGCTGGGAGGGTTCTGACAGAGTGATTGGAATAGCCAGACACTGGTTCAAATCCTGGCTCCACCAGCTGAGACTTGCAGGAGATGTTGCCATGGATTGAGAAACAGCAAAGAATACAGGCAACAAGTTCTGTCAGCCTTGCTTCTCCCCACTCTCCACTGGCTCTCCCCGGTGGGGATCCTCCCTGCTCTTTATTATGTACAGGCCCACTTCCTTGCTGATGCTCCCATGGCTTCCCCTCTTGGCCTGTCTTTTCTCCTCCTGGTTACGAGGCTGACCTTGAGTGTAGCCACTTCCAGGCTTCTCAGGTTTCTGTCCTCAGAACTTCTAGAACACTTGCTTCACACTGATGGCTAACAAGCAAAAAACTGCTTTGTGTTCATTCCGCTTGTGTCACTGAAGGTACGTTGATTCTTTAACTAGAGTGTAAGGTCCTTGCTCAGACTTTAAAGGTGAAGCCTCAATGCCCATTTATCCTTCCAGCATGAGTGCTAACTCCCCTTCCTCCAGGAAGCCTTCCTTGACTCTCTAGTGTAATGACCCCTTCCTTTGCCCTCCTCTGTAGAAGACTTCATTGCTGTTCTTATCGTACCAGGCCTGTAATTGTTCTGTTCACAGGTTGCTCTTCCTCCCCAGTCCCTGGTCTCTGCAGCAACATCTTTGTATCCCTCACTGCTCCATCCCTTATGATAACCATGTCCCTGGCACTGGCCTTGGCACATTGCAGGCTCTCAGGGAAAATTTGCTGAATGAGTGAGTGATAAATATTCTACCATTTATAAAACACTCCCACTAATCTAATTTGGTACCGCCATATTATAAGGTAAATAGACTGAGTATTGTTATACCCATTTTACAGAAGGCAATAATAACACTAGTTGACACTCACTGAGCATCTCAACATGCTGAGTGCAGTGCTAAGCATTTCACAAGCAGTTGCCTAATTAATCCTTCTAACAACCCAAGGAGGTAGATACCATCATTGTCCCCTTCCTACTGGGAGGAGACTGAAGCTTGCTGAGGACAAGTGACTTGATAAGGTCACGTTGCTAGGAAGGGACAGAGTTGGGATCTGAACAGAGTTCTACGTGTCTTCAAAGCTTCCACTCTGCTACGCTGCCCCTCCTAATGGTGTAACCTACGCCATCTCCACCTATGGACCTCAAGTTCCGAAGAGAAGAAACAGTGTTTTATTTGTCTCGGCATCTCCAGGGCCAAGCACAGGGCTGGGCCCAGGTAGGCGTCCATAAATGCTGATGACATGGTTGGATGGACAGACTGATGGTTGGATGCCTGCCCCAGTTCTGTTGTAAGTGGGGAGTTTTTGCTTTTGGACAGTGTAGCCAGGAGGTGGGGGTTGGGTTTAACTCAGGGCTGATCTTGTACCTGAGTTATTCTGGTCATAAAACATGAGGGCGTGGGACACAGTGAGCAAGGCATTCGCCTGCCAGGGCGTCAGATATGTCTTGCCAAACACTAAAGGCAAAATGAAATGTCCTCGGGAGCAAACAGCCGCCTCCCTCTGTGCCAGGTGAGCAGGATCATTCTGCTCCACGTACGCACACGCTCCTCTCCCTGCTGATGGCCTTGGGAGATAATGTACCTGAGTGTGTACCAGAGTCTGGGGAGAGCTGTCGTGCAAGTGGTGGGTGCTGTGAAGGCCCTGTGTCCAAGTTGAGTGGGCTCAGCCCCTCTCCAGGCAGCAGACACTCGAGGGAGGCGAGGTCCCACATCCTGGGGTTGAAATGTTGGACAGGGCTGCCAAGGTCAGCGCTTGCCTCTCTATCCAGCTCTGGGCAGAACCTGAGCATCTGACCAGCCCACGGTAGGCGGGGCTGGAGTTAACAGTTCTGTTCTGAGCCCTGTGTGTGAGGTCCACCTGGTTGGACTTGGAGCTCAGTTCTTCATCCGCATCTGAAGTCTACGCGCAAAACACAGGGCACCAGTGTTCACGCACATCTAGTGGCTGCTAACCAAAAGGTTGGTGGTTCGAACCCATCCAGTGGGAGAAATACCTGGCGATCTGCTTTTGTAAAGATAACAGTCAAGAGAAAACTACTCTGTCACATGGTGTCACTATGAGTTGGAATTGACTCGATGGCACCTAACAACAGGTGTCTGGCTTCCCCATTGAAGCACTCAGCCTTGCTCATGGGACCTTCTTTGCTTTCTGAGCCTGCCAATAATAGAAATGAGAATTGCTCTCATTTACTGAATATTTGCTTTGTGCAAATACGTCTATGGCTGTGGGGTGTCTGAGTGGACAGCTGTGACTCCGTGTGGCTGTCCGCGTTAGTGGACAAGGGGTGCAGGAATATTGCTTTGTGGTGTCTTAGTCCATGGATTTATCCATCGTGAGCAAGTAACGTCTAACTGAGCTGCCAAGGGCCAGATGTGTGTGTGTGTGTGAGACAGAGAATAGTGCTGAGCAGGGAGGTGTGTGGGGACCCTGCAGAAGGGGCTTAGCCAGGCAGGCTCTTGGGAGGAGCCCCACTCTGTGCTGCTGGGGGCTCATTCTTGGACTCTGCTCAGAACTTCTGGGCAGGGCAAGACCCCTCCCTGGTAGGACGGAGGCTAAACCCGCCTGGCTAAAGTGCCTGCACCAGAGACAGGTCCCAGGATTCTCTGAGCAGGAGGTGGGGCCGGGGCGAGGGTGTGGCCAGAGGAGTAGGCACCAGCTGAGGCAGGCACAGGAGAGGAGAGACCTCCACAGCTGGGCTTCCCGGGGGCTCCGGAAGGGCCCCGCCCGAGCCCACCATATCACACACAGACCTGAATTCAGCTGTTTGCAGTCAGGCTCTTTCCAATCCTCCGTGCTGCTTCCTTCCCCAAACTGGGTTAGGAACCACCAAACAGGTGACAATGACTTCCTTCCCCAGCTATATTCAGAAGGCCATAGAAGTCTCCCATCCTTATCACTGGGTGTTCAGATGAATTTTCTTTTCAAGGAAAATGTTTGTTGAATGACTAAATGAAATGTGGGAAGACATATGGCTGCCTGAGGAGAGACTATTTGAAACAGACTATTCTAAAACATATGGGGCAGGGCATGTGGCCATGCTGGGTGTGTGTGCGTGTGTGCGTGTGTGCGTGTGTGCGTGTGTTCATGTGCATGTGGATGTGAAAGAAGCAGCCAGCCACTCCCCTCTGGCCGCTGGCTGCCCCCAGGGCTGAGGTTTCCCAGGCAGAATCACAACCTCCAAGTTTCAGCCTTCTGCTACTAGGGGGATAGAGTGGGAGGTTGGGGGGCTAAGTGTCGGCCTGGGGTTCCTGTTTTCCGGGGAGGGGCACAGTCCTCACAGGGGGATTTGTACCAGCAGCTAAGCAGATAATTGCTTGTCAGATTGATTGAAGGCTTTTCAAAATGTCTTTTCCTTGAAACATCCTTCCATCCCCCCGATGAGCAGATTATTTGAGTTGGAACCACTTCCCCCTCTGCTTTTTGTTTTTTTTTTTTTCCTTTCTCAAAGTAGTAATTACTGCCCAAGTAGCCCTCCATGGCGTTTCCTGTCATTTGGAGGCTGAAGCCAGCGGCTGTTTCCTCTGCTGCGTGAGCGACAAGCAGACCAATTAGGGAACCACCCCAGCCCCCAGCCTGGCCCTGAGCCCCAGGGCCTCCTGGTGGCCTCGCTGGGGCCAATGAGGATGTGTCCTGTGAGCATGGTGGGTGGGAAGGAGCTGACTGACCAACTGAGGTAGCCGCCTGGCCCTCTTCCAAATCCTGGGAAGGCTTCCTTTATGTCCTGGTTTTCCTAGCGCGCGTGCTCGTGTGTGTGTTTGTGTGTGTGTGTGCGCACACCTGTGTGTGTACATGTAAACGGTGCACAGGTTCTTTGGCCCCAGTAAAAACCCCATAACCTGGGCCACCTGCAGTGGTTTTCCCAGGAGAGCTCAGCCCTGTCCACTTGGTCAGATTTTAAAAATCTGCAAAGGTCTGCAATTTTAAGTGACTTGATGGTTGATTAGAAGACTAGATAGGAGCTAGAGCAAGTCTATTGAAATGTTAGTTGCAGAATCTAGGTGGTGGGTTTATGGGGTGTTCACAGCACGATTCTTTCCACTTTTTCATGTTTGAAAGTATTCATGATAAAATGTGGCTACAGAGTCTGCAAGGTCTCCTACTACCTCTCCTACTACCTCTCCTACTACCCAGCCCACCCACACCCAAGATTCATAAAAGACAATAATCTTGCCTTTTTTTTTTTTAATGCTTCCCCTTCTCCTTTTCCCCCTCCTTTTTCCCGTTCTCCTCCCCCCCAAAGAAAACCAAAAACAAAAACTTTCCTCTCAGTTACAGAAGCCAAAATTGAGCAGGACACAGTCTTTAAGATTAAATTTAAGGCTGGGATTCATGAGTCAAGAGAGTTTGGGTCTATTCTAAGCTCTGCCATTCTGTGACCTTGGGCAAGTGCCCTAACCACTTTGTGCCTCAGTGTACTCATCTTTAAAATGGAACTAATGACAATAGAACCTTCCTAAGGTGGCTGTGAGGATTAAATAAGATAAGACATTTATAATGCTTACCACAAAGCTGGGCCATAATCTGCGCTTAACAAACATTTGGTAAACAAATGCTAATGAAAATAGGGGGCGTGTACCATGGAGAGACACAGGGGGAACACGCCAAAGAGATGAGTGTGGTGGGGAATTGTGTGTTTGGGGAACTCCAAGGGGTTCAGTGTGACTGGACGGCAAGGTAGGTGGGTAGGGTGTGGATGGACAGTAGTGGGAGGGAGGCCGGGGAGGGAGGTTGGGACCACTTTGGATGGTCATAAGACCATGGACTGTGGGCTGAGACTGGTAGGTTCAAATCCCATCTCTGCCATTTACTAACTGTATGACTTTGGACAAATGACTCAACTTCTCCATGCCTTAGTTTCCCTCTCTCTCTCTTTTTTTAAAAAATAATATTTTATTGTGTTTTTGGTGAAAGTTTACACAGCAAATTAGGTTCCCATTTGACAACTCCTACACAAGTTGTTCAGTGACATTATATTTTTCGTAGTGTATCAGCATTCTCATTAACTGCATTCCGGTTATTCGGTTTCCAGTACTCTAGTTTCCCTGCCCCCTTGTCTTCCCATCTTTGCTTTAGAGTAATTGTTGACCTTTTAGTCTCATATAGATTTTTTTTTTTAAATGGAGCCCCATACTCACAGGTAATATCCTTTATTTTCTGTTATTTTGCTAAAGGTAACCTCAGGGAATAGTTTCGGTTGAAGGTTTAAAAAGTATCTCAGGGCGATAATCTCAGGGAGTCCTCCAGTCTCAACTGGTCCAGTAAATTTGAAGTTTTTAAGAATTTGAGCTCTGTTCTGCGTTTTTCTCCCCTTCTATCCAGGTTCATCTATTGTGACCCTGACCAGAACGGTTAGTAGTGGTAGCCGGGCACCATCTAGTTCTTCTGGTCTCCGGATAGATGAGGTTGCATGCATTAGTCTCTTCATCTGTAAAAATGGAGGTCACAATAGTTGTTACCTCAGGGAGCTATTGAGAGAATTAACTGAGAGTAAACGCAGTGAACTTACAACAGAGTCTGATGGCTGGTACATGGGAAAGTATGATAAACGTGTTTGTTATTGTTGTCATCTTAGACATGTGGACATGAACGGTGAGTGGTTGCACACCCTCCGGTGGTGTCACATGTGTATGAATATTAGCATGCATGTGTGCATCTGCATGCTAGTGGCTGTCTGTGTGGCATGCATGTGTCTACATGTAGGTGTGTGGTGGGGATGGGGCACAGGGAATCCATGGAGAAATTCAACCCCTGGGAGAAGACCTGTCTACCCTGGGCAAAGAAGTCCTCCAATGAGAAGTGGGGTCCTAGGGATCCCTAGCAGCCAGTGGGAGGGATTATTTTTATAAATAATAATCTGACTATGTCACTTCCCTACTTGAAAGTCTTCAGTGGTTCCCCATTCAGTCATTCAGCCATTAAACATTTATGGGGCACCTATTATGAGCCAGGCCCAGTCTTTTTGGCCCTTTGTACTTGGTGTTTGCTTTATCTAGCTTGCTCTTTCATACAGGTTCTTCTTTGGCCTTCTAGACTCAAGTCAGATGCCATCTCCTTTGTGAAGCAGGCCATGTTATTGGGTTCCTCCTGCACCCAGGTTTTGTCCCCACAGAGAGACCAGTGACTCTTGCCTATTGACCCCAGCATTAGCCCAGCGATGCTGTAGCCTTAGCATGTGTGTTTTGAATGAATGACTGAATGAATGAATTGCCCAATGTGTGAGAACATGAACACCCCAAGAGGGGTCCAGATTCTGCTGACCATTTCAGCAGAGAAACTGGGAGTAGGGGTCACCAGCATCTTAATCACTGCCATTGTTGCTTCCATCTGTTCCTCACCAGCAAGGCAGCACAGACTGCAGGTTAAGGGCAAGTGTTCTGGAGCCAGATTGCTCAGCAGGAGTTAAAAGAGCAGAGGAAGGTCAGCGGCCTGGAGGTAGCTCATGGGCTGCGGGAGGGTGGTGAGATTCCCAAGGCAGCTGGGTGTGTTTGGAAGCAGAGGGAAGCAAGGCAGGAAAATATCGGGGTCCTTCTGGTAACAGGGACATTCTGACCTTGGGCTAAGCCCAAGGCTCTTCCCTGGAGGTCCCCAGCATGCTGGGCCCTGCCCCCCGGGGGAGCCCAAGGGAGCTGCCTTGGCTGCAGCAGCATGGACACCAAACCCACTTTATCTCCTTGCTCCACACTCCAGCCAGGAGTGATGGACATGCAGCATGCTGCAGCTTGCAGGAAGCCCAGGAGCTTCTGTCTCTCTGGGAGTCAGAGGTGACTGGAATTTGGCAGCCAGGAAAACAGGAACTTCCTGTGGCCCACCCCAGAGCTGAGATTGGCAACAGGAACGCAGGCAGAGCTGGCAGCCCAGAGATGCCATAGGGGATTTTCATGGCCCTCTCCTCCTGCAAGATATGTGGTGGGACATGATTTCACAGTGTATGTGGATATTGTGCGTGTACATGTGTATATTGTATGTACACATGTGTATATTGTGTCTGTACACAGGTGTATATATTGTGTGTGTCTGTGTGTATCCTGTGTTTATGTGTATGCGCACATGTAGGTGTGAGGCAAGAATTCAGGGGTAGTGTGTCTCTAGCTGCATCTGTGTTTGTGTCTGAGTTTGTCTGGACATGAGTGCTCTTGGCATGTGTGTGAAGCAGGAATTTGTGTGTGCCCAAGCATGTGCTTACAGGTGTATACATACATCTGCCTAAGGTGTACTTGAGTCTGTGTGTGTGTGTATATATTCATAGAGGGCAGGATTTCAATGTGTGTCTGAGTGTTCGTGTGCATGTGTATTGCATGTCCTGAAAAGCTACCCTGGAGCTCAGCAGGACAAAGCAACTGAAGGAGGGGTAAAAAGGCTATGATGTTAGAAACATCCAGCCCTTCATATGGCCCTGGGGTCTCTGGAAAGGGTTTCGTGTTTCCTACTTGCCAATAAATGGGATACTTCTCACTCAAATATATAAGTGCAGACACTCTCTATTAAAGGTTAGGGATCCCTGGGCTAGCTTAGCCCTGGTTATTACTCACAGCTGGGCACCTGGAAGGAGTGGCAATAGGATCATCTTTAAGGGTGAGGGGTGACCCGAGTGCCCCCCTGCCAGGGAAGGGCCTTAGGTCTGGCAACTAGGCTAGGCCCCGCGCAGCTCCCAGGCCCATGTCATCCCTGGGGGGTGGGAGAGCACTTCAGGGAGGATAAGGTGCAATGTTGACAGCGAGTCCTGAGGACTCTGGGTTAGAAAGGGGGCCCCTGACTTGAGTGGCCAGAGAATGAGTGCTCTAAACCCAGGGGCATGGGAATACCGAGCAAAGGGCCACTGACACTGTCTAGGAGGACAAACAAGGCCACCCTCCCCTTACCCCTTGGGAAGGAAGAGTTTGAGCAGAATGTTTGCCTTCATAGTATTTAAGAAAGTATGTTGTTTATAATTATTAGATATTTGGGTGATTTTTTTCAACATTTGTTTCTAACACTAGATCAAGGGTTGGCGAACTCTGGCCCATGGGCCAAATGTGGCCCTCTGTTTTGGTAAATAAAGTTTTATTGGAACACAGCTACATTCATTCTTTATATATTGTCTATGGCTGCTTTTGGTGCTACAATAACAGAGTCAATTAGCTGCAGCAGATACTGTATGGCCTGCAAAGGCTAAAATATTTACTATCTGGCCCTTATCAGAAAAAGTTTTTGAACTCCTGCACTAGACTGTCAGTTTCAAGGTGGGATTATGAACTTAACACAGAGCCAAGTGTTTAATAAACATTAGTTGAATGAGTGAATGCTGTTTAATCCTGGAGGATAAATTAGCCAGAATTCCAGGTAAGAGAATAGTGTGCCAGAGCATGGTGTCAAGAAACAGTGCTAGGTGTTTGGGTGATGTGAGATGTTTGGTGTGGCTGGAGCACAGAAAGCACACACACACACACACACACACACACAGACTCACACACACCAGTAGCACATCAGAGGGAGGGCTTGACCAGGGAGGCTCCCTGAGGAGGTAACATTGAGCAGAGTCCTGCAAGATGTGAAGGCATTTTTCATGAAGAATGGCATTGCGGGTGGAGGGAGCAGCAGAGGTAAAGGCTTGGAGGCCAGTGAGAGGGACAGTTGGGTGCTGGGCACTCCCAATTACACTGAGCCTAGAGGTGTGTGATGGGGGCCAGTGGGCCACATGGAGCTAGAGAGGTTTTGGGGGTCAGATTTGCAGGGCCTTGAAGGTTTGGGGAATCACTTGGGGTATCAATGGGAAGCTCCAGGGAGGTCCAGGTAGATGAGGAATGCAGGACCCTTGGCAGGCCATGTCCCCTCTCTAGACTGTAGTTTTAGTGGTATAATAGGCATAGCAATACCTGCCTCCTAGGGCCAAGCTAAGGATTCCATGACATCAGAAATGGGAACGCCTTGGACCTGTGCCTGGCATACAGAGGCCAAAAAGCAAGGTTGCCAGATACAATACAGGACGTCCAGGTCAGTTCGAATTTCAGATAAACAAGTCATATATTAGTATGAACATGTCCCAAATATTGCATGGGTCATGTTGTTGTTGTTGGGTGCTGTTGAGTCGATTCTGACTCATAACAACCCTATAAAACAGAGTAGAACTGTCCCGTAGGGTTTTCTTGGCTGTAATCTTTACTGGAGCAGATTGCCAGGTCTTTTCTCCCATGGAGCTGCTGGTGGATTCAAACTGCCGACCTTTCGGTTAGCCGCCGAGGGCTTCTTGCCTGGGACATACTTATACTAAACCATGATTCACTGCTTATCTGAAATTCAAATGTAACTGGGTGTCGTATGTTTTTATTTGCTCAATATGGCGATCCGATTGCTCAGGGGCACTCACTGAGTTGGAACCTGGGCCTCTGCCGGTGCTTCAAGGCCCAGACAACCTGCCAGCAAAGTCAAAAGCATGATGACCATCCCTGGGGCTGGGTACTGGGAATGGGAAACATCATGGAGCCCAACCCTCTTGGCTTATGGGAAAGGAAATAAAGGGTCAGAGAGGAGAAGGGACTAGCTCAAGGTCACCCAGCCAGAGGTGATCCCACATTCTCCTTTTTCTCTGTGGCTGGTTAAGTGAGCCCTTTGGCTCTTGGAGGAGTTCCCCAAATGGCCCAGAGGCAGGCAGAGGATCCCACCAGCAAGCTTGGAGAGCTCCGAGTGTGGCTTCCGGAGTCTTTGGAGCCATTCCTGTCTTGGCAATAGATGCTGCATGTGATCTCTGCCACATCCCTTACTCCATCCATGCCTCAATCCATCCAGCCATAAAGTGGGGCTAATTACACCTACCTCCCAGGTGTGTTGTGAGGATTAATGAATGTTTATAAAGGCTTTGTGATCCTTGGATGAAAGATACTCCTCACATATAAAGGGTCATTATTTTTATTATTATTATGCAAGTGCCAGGTATGATTACCTTAATTAGCTTTTCTAGATATCAGCAATTACACTGACGGCTTGCTGAATGCCACTTTGGAAACTGAAGTCACAGAAACTCACATGCTGACCTGTCAGCTCGCGTTTTGGCGACGGGCCGGCATGTGCCAAGAGGGAGCTCTGGGATTTGCAAAAGAAAGTTTGTTTCTGGCTCCGCCAAGTTTTGCTCCATGGTAGAATTTTTCCAGGCCTTTAAAATTCCCTGAAAACAGAGATTTTTCAGTGGAAATGTTGATACAGGGAGCTCTGGGGGGAGACAGCTCTGTGGCCCAGGCAGCCTGGACTGGGGTGTAAACATGTCCTGTTTTCCCTGCTATAACTGGAACTAGGACTAAGCCACCGGAACTGGTTCAAGTAAGGGGAAGGCAAACTGATCCTTGATGCGGGCCTACTGTGCGCCAGGCCCTCTCCCCACGCGTGTACATTTTAAGTAACATTAGGGAGGGATTTTTTGGCCATTTTACAAATGAAGACACTGTGGCTCAAAGAGGTTATGTGACCTGGGTTAGTAACACAGTTTGGAAGTGCAACCGGAAGGATGCAAACCCAGGTCTTGTGGATTCCATAGTCTAGTTTCTTTCTACCCCTCTGTGTTGCCTTTAATGTACCTGGCTTGGGTCTAAAGTGGACCTGTGAGTAGTCAAGATGTCTACTGATATTAAGGGGGTACATGGGATCATATAAAGCTGAATGGGTCACAGCAGTGATGAGGTCCACCTAGAACCTCAGTTTGGCAAATCTGCCTAGGCCTTCGTCAGTCACTGTGAAACAGTCTCCAATGTGACTTTACCTATTCAGGGTCTTTGGAGCTAGTTCAGAACCCCAGGGCTCAGCCAGAGGAGGGGCCTATGGCCTAGATGTGCCCTATCAAGGCAGGCAGGACAGGCCAGGGCAGAAATCAGCGGGGTGAGGCTTCCTGTGTACTGTCCAGTTAGCTGGGAGGGTATGGAGCTGGCTGTAATTAACTTTACCAGCGTCCTTAACAGAGGTGAGAGAACCTTTCCCTCACTCCTCTTTCTACTCTGTCCAGCTTCCTTAATGGACTTAAGGACCTTCCCAAGGCTGTGACTAGGCAAGGGGAGCACTGGATGAATGACATTACCAGTGTGTTCCAAAGCCAGGATTATATCCCAAGTCTGCGTGCTCTTCAAATCCATTTTCT
This sequence comes from Trichechus manatus latirostris, assembly GCF_000243295.1. Taxonomy (NCBI): domain Eukaryota; kingdom Metazoa; phylum Chordata; class Mammalia; order Sirenia; family Trichechidae; genus Trichechus; species Trichechus manatus. The sequence goes on from NW_004443944.1 coordinate 23,518,423, forward strand.
TTTCACTGAATCAACCCGAGGTCTGGGTTGAGGCCTTTGTGAAGTCAGTGGGTGCATTGAGAGGTAGTTGGAATGCTGAGGGCTTGGTAGGTGGAAGGAGGGAGGGGTGAACAGTGTAGGAAGGAATTGACATGTGAATGGAAGGGTTGATGGATGGATGGGTGGGATTGGTGGATGGATGGAGGGGATGGTGGTTGGGAATAGGTATTGGTAGATTGGATGAGGAGTTGTATATATAGATAGAGGGAGCGGTGGCCCATGAATGGAAAGGTTGGTGCGTAGGTAGAGGGATCGATGAAAGGAGGGTGGTAGTCAATGTGCAGAGGGTTAGAATATTTGGTGGATGGATGGAGAATTAGGAGAGGAATAAAGGGGTTGGAGTGTGGAGAGTTGGAGGAAGGGGAGGAGATGGCAAATGTATGGACAAGTATGGTGGCCAACCTGATGGATGGATGGAAAGGCTTGGTGGATGGACGGAAGAGTTTGGAAGATAAATAAAGAATGGTGCAAGGATAGAAAGAATATCATATGGGGAAGGGGTTGGCATATAGAGGGGCTGACTCATGGATGGATGGGTTGGCAGATAGGTAGTAGAAATGGTGGTGACTAGAGATTTTGTGGAGGTTGAAGGAGTTAGTGGATGGGTGGAAGAGTTGGTATATAAGGGAGGGTGAGTGGATGGAAGAGGGGTTGTTAGTTGGGTGAAGGGTTAGTGGTATGGATGAGGAGTGGGTCGAATCATGGAGCATTTTGTGCATAGTTGGTTTGATGGATATGTGGATGGTTTGATGGATGGTGACTGAATGGAGGAAATGTCAGATAGGAAAAGTATTGGCAGCTGGACAGAAGGATTGGCAAAGGGATTAAAAAGATGGTAGATGGACAAAACATTTGGTGGACAGATGAGGTAGGGTTGGTGGGAGGGGTTGGTGAAGGTGTGGAAAGGTTGTCTGAATGATGGTGGAGTTGGCCTTGTGGCCCAGGCTTTAGCTTGTGCAGGTCTCCCTTTATCTCCTTGGGCCTCAGACAGCCTTTGCCGGTAGGCTGTCACGGGCCCACTGCAGTTGGTAGAAACCTTGGGGACCAGCAGAGTAGGTCACGGTGACCTTCTTCCCCTTCATGTATTCCCTATCTCTCCAACAGTCAGACTCTTGCTAGGCTCATAAATCTGCAGTCTGCCAGGCTTTCTGTAATTATCTTTGGAACATTAGCCCAACAGGTGGGGCAGGTGGAGCTAAGAAGAAAGGCGCTGACTCAGAGCAGCATGTCTGTCTTTTGGTGGCATGCCACATGTGGCCAGTGGCCAGCATTCTAGGACCAGTGCCTCAGGGTACCTCCCATGCCCACTGGCTGTCTTGGGTCCTGCTCTGGCCTCCCCCAAAGAACTTGGGACCAGGAAGAAAGACATTAATTAGGTAGGAAACAGACAGGCACTTCTCTCTGTGTCTATCTCTCTCTCTCCTGCCCTCTTGCTCTGTCTCTCTTACTCGCTTTCCTCTGTTCTCAATTTCTTCCCCCCTCTGTCTTTCGTTTCCTCTATGCCTACTTATTCCATTCTCTCTCTATTTCTCTTTCTGTATTTTTTTCTGTCTCTCTTTCTCTGTTTTATTTCTGTCTTTTTATGCCTTTAGGGGAAAGGGGATTCTCTCCTGTCTCTTTGTTACTTTTTTGTCTGTTTCCCTTCTGCTCTTTCTCTGTCATTTTCTCCGTTTTAACCTGTTTCCTTCCCTGCCTCTTCTCCTGCCTGCCTCTCTCTGCCTCTCTAACCAGCAGGCCTGTCTGCCCACTGCTCACCTCAACACCATCATCTCTTCTGTCGATATGTATCTTTACATGAAAACAGAACAGCTCCAAGGGAGGTATTCTCCTGGGCTTCAAATTAGGTTTAGAATCTTCCAAGAAAGCATTTTGCCTTCTGTTGATTTAAAATGCTGTAATTAACTGACAAGGAACCTCTGGTGCAGAGCTGGAGGAGCAAAAGGGAAGGGAAGACAGGTGGCCACTCTCCCGCTAGAGACAGGAGGCCCTGACCAAGGTGGGCTCTTCCCTCTGAAGCAGTGGGAGCAGGTGAAGGGGCAGGATCTTGGCACAGACACAGGTGAGAACTGGTGTTGAGCTGACCATCCCATGGGGTCCAGTCTTCTTCTCAAGGACTCCACAAAATACCATAGTGATTAAGAACACTTTGGACTTTGAGAAGCCTGGGTTCAAGTCCCAGCCCCACCACCACTTACCACCTGTGGTATCTTGGACAAGTGCCTTCACTTCTCTGATCCTCACTTTGCGCTTCTCTAAAATGGGGTTAACAAGTCCCTCTTCATGGGGTTGCTGTGCAAATGAAATGAGAATACTGAAGGAAAAGCCCTAAAGCACCTGTATCAGTCAAGTTTTGACCAGAGCAGCAGGACCACTAAGAATGATCTAAAATAAGGGCTTTATTTATTTATTTATAAATGTCTCTCGGGGCCCAGGCTCACTTGAAACTAAGCAGAGAAGGGAGTTTTGAGAAGTGGAGTTCCAGCTTAGCTAAACTAGCTCAACACAAATTCACACAGCACTTCACAAGCCAGGATATTTTGGACTTCAATATCTTTCCTCCTTTTAATGGCCTAGAGTGCATTCTGGGCCTGAAGTTGGGTCTCCTCTCCTCTCCAAGTGATTTAGAATGACAGGGTAAATATGACATTTTTAAATAAATACTTTCGTTTCATATGCTTTTAAAATGATGCAAATGCATAGCTGGGCATGGGAACCATTTGTCCATCTCGAAAGTGACTGGGGTTTATGGAATCTACATGGGCCTAGCATGTAGCAGGTGCTTGATAAACAGCAGGATCAGAGAGGCCCAAGATCACACAACTGGTATGTGATGGTTCTTCATTTGCCACCAAAATCCATGGCTCTTCTGCTGGATCACACTGTATCCTCAGAGGAGAGGGCAGAGAGTGGAACAATGGTGAACTTACACTTGTGTCATTGAGAAGCAGCCTGAGGAGGGGTCAGGCCCATGTACACATCTCTTCCTAGACTTTGCTCCTCCTTTTTTTCATAGTATGTGCTGCTGGAAGTAGATTTTCAGCTCTAGGAATCTGACTTGGGGCTGTGACTGGGCTCACTCACTTCTTGGTGGCCAGGTTGCAGAGTTGAAGATGAGCAGGAACTTGCCATGTGGGCAGAGGCAGTTGATTGATAACAAAGATTGGTGCTCCCCTTTGCATAACATAGGAAGAAGTGGCTATGTATGGAGAAGTGACTGCCCATCCGAAGACTATATTTCCAGGTTCTTTTGCATAAGGTGGGGCCGAGTGACAAGTCCTTGCCTATGGGATGTGAGTGGAGGTGATGCACATCACTTTCTAGACAAGAAGCTTGTATGTAGTTTCCTAGAGCTACTATAACAAAACACCATAAACTGGGTGACTTCTAGGAACAGAAATTTATTGTCTCACAGTTCTGGAGGCTAGTAGTTTGAATTTTATACAAATCAAGACTTAGAGACTACTGAGGAGTGGTGGATCCAGGATTCAAACCCAGTTCTCTCTGTCTCCAAATTCCACATTCTTTCTGTATTCCTATCACTTCTACATCTATGTATTCCAGATGGTTGGTCTTTTGCAGGTAGAACTCATAGATTGCAGCCTCTTTGCACCTAGGGAAGAATCACTTCAAGCTTCCAGGCCATTTGGGGAAAATTTACTTGTAACATTTTTCTGAAGAGGTTAGGGTCATATGGTCACTTCATGTCTGTGATTATGAACTCAACACAGCCTGAACAAAGGAATGAATGAGTTAATTAATTAATGCTTGGCTGGGTAACTTGCTTTAACACTTCATCTAACTTTGCAGATCTAGAAACATTTTGGATTCTCACAGACTGAGAAAATACTTCTTTGCAAAGCAGCTGGCACCCAGCTGCAATTGCTGCAATTACACCTACTGCTCACTTATCGATTATCATGTTATCCGACATTTCACATTTACGACAACAGTAAAGAAAAACCTACTATCTGACTGTTTGGTGCATTAATGATGTATGTCTGGCAGTAACAAATGCCGAGGTGCGAGGCAAGAGTAACGCTGGCTGTGACGGTTAAGACTGTGTGTCAGCTTGGCTGGGCCATGATTCTTAATGATTTGGCAGTTATATAATGATGTAATTTGGTGGTTAAGAGCTATGGAGAACTACAGCTGCTAACCAAAAGGTTGGCAGTTCAAACCCACCAGCTGCTCCTTGGAAAAACCTATGGGGAAGTTCTACTCTGTCCTATAAGGTTGCTATGAGTTGGAATTGACTCAGTGCTCAATGGCAATGGGTTTTGTTTTTTTTTTTGGTGTTGATGTAATTTGGCAGTTACGTAATAAGATAGTCATCCTCCATTTTATGATCTAGTGTGGTCATCCTCCATTTTCACATAACACTGATTTTCACATAATGACCCGATCTTTGGAACCTAGCCATGTTGATAAGTGAGGAATGGGTATTTTTGCAAAGAGCAAACAAATGGAAATGGCTCTCAGGGGCTTTGAATGATATGGTATAAGTTAGGGTAGTGGTTCTCAAACTTGAGCATAGGATAAATCACCTGTATGGTTTGTTAAAACACAGATTGTTGGGCCCTACCCCCAGAGTTTCTGATTTGGTAGGTCTTGGACTGGGCCTAGAATTTGCATTTCTAACATGTTTCCAAGTGAGGCTGATGCTGCTGATACGGAAATGACACTTGGAGAACCACTGGGTTAGAGTAATGCTAGGCACTATAACAAAAAAACCCCAAATGCCAACAGCTTAATACAGTGAACGTGTAGTTCCCACTAATTTATACGGGAATGGTTGACTATGTTGTGATATAGCATATATGATACGGCAATTGGAAAGAATCATATCTAAATTGATTGATTTGGAATACTATCTATGATTTGTTGACTGAAAAAAGCAAATGGCAAAGTAGTTTATATAGTATGATCCCATTTTTGTAAAACAAAAACAAAAACAAAAAACAAAATACAACAATCCATACCCCCAAACCTCAACCCCTATTTATGTTTTATAAATATAGTAAAAAGTACTATATCTGGCTATTAACATAAGGGTACTCTGAAAGTTAAGGGGGATTATTAGCTTTCTAATAGTATTCCTCTGAGGATGTGAGTTTTAGAAGAATTTTTTAAATGCAATGAAATCATATAAACTAAGCTCACAAAGGAATGGATTGAGTCTGCTTTGTGTTTTTTTTTTTTTTTTTTTTTTTCATGTATAGGCCCCTACAGGGGATCAGGCAGTGTTTCTTCAGTCTACAGGGCACCTGCTATAGGAAAGCATGGCAAGCTTGATGAATGAATGAATGACCACACTAGTGATCATACGCATAGGCTGAGCATCTTGCTTCCTGGAGCCTTGGCTTACCAATGGGAGTGAACAATTTGGGAGGCTCCTGTTGGAGGTGTATAGAGGAGACAGCTACTTCAACGTGTCCTCCCTAAAGCCCTTGCTGAGATGGGTGAGTCATTGTGCCAGGACAACCCTCTCTTCTTGGGTTCAAGTTTCTGATGGGTCTCAGAGTCTCATTTCTGAAACTGATGGTGGACAGTAAAGACTTTAGCACTGGTGAGCGGGGAATATTTCTCCCAAAGGAGGGAAGTAGAGATCCAGGTTCATTAGACACCAAGCTCAGAGTCCTTGGGCCTGAAATTTATAACCTGAATGAAAGCATGGGAACCATCATCCATCTTGAAAGTGACTGGGGTTTGTGGAGTCTATATGAGCCTGGCGTATAGTAGGTGCTCAATAGACACCAGGGTCATAGAGGTCCAAGGTCACACAACTGGCCAGGATTCAAGACTCCATGCTCCATGCTTCCTCCGCAGTAGGTGGCCAGGCTGGACCTAACAGGGATATTGAAGACTTAGCTCCCTGGGGTGAAGATGAGGAGAGCTATTACCACACTGGCTGCACTGAGAAACTTCTAGATGCAGGGGAAGATTGATGATAAGGACCTTCTCCCAGAGCCGACAAAGAGAGACAGTCTTTCCCTGGAGCTGGCACCCTGAATTAAGACTTCTAGCCTTTTAGACTGTCAGAGAATAAATTTGTTAAAGCTATCCACTTGTGGTATTTCTGTTATAGCAGCACTGGATAACTAAGACAGATGGTGAGTAAGATAGTTTTTTAGAAAGTACATATTTTTGAAATTTAAAAACCTACTTCTAAAGAACTTATAGCTCAAATAAGAAGTCATAAGATTTGTATAATATAGAAAAGATTTGTAACTGAACAGTAGTGAAAATTCTACATATCAGAACTTGTGGAATGCACCTAAAGTGGTACCTGGAGGAATATGTATAACCTTAAATGCTATAATGAAATCAAGAATGAATATTATGAATATATGAATTCATTATATATATATAGTGAACCCAGGAAAAGAATAAGAGATTAGACCCAAAAAATGGTTTAGTAGCAGAGGGAGAAGATAATAAAATAAGAGCGGAAGTTAGTAAAAATAAATATGTAACATATCAGAGAGGATCAATAAACCAAAAACAAGATTCTTTGGAAAAGCAAGAAATGAAAAAGAGAGCCTGACTATATATCCAGTAAACCAAAAAACCAAACCCATTGCTGTTGAGTCTATTCCAACTCATAGTGACCCTATAGGACAGAGTAGAACTGCCCCATAGGGTTTCCAAAGCCATAATCTTTACGGAAGCAGACTGCCACGTCTTTCTCCCACGGAGTGACTGGTGGGTTTGAACTGCTAACCTTTTGGTTAGCTGCCTTGCACTTAATGACTGCACCACCAGGGCTCCTTGTAGTGGACATTACAAATAATGAAAGAATATGTGGATAATTTCATGCTAAAATATTGAAAATCTGAAAAAATATTAAATATCTGAAAATATCAAAAATACTGAAAAATTTTTGAAGGTCACATTTTTAAGAAAAATATAATTTACCAAAACTGACTTAAGAAAAAATAAAAAACCCAACTAGACCTATAGCCATTCTCTTATTATTCCAGATTAAATTTATAATTCCTATCTTATGAATAAGGAAATGGAGGCTTAGAGAGATAAGGAATTGCCTAAGATTCTACAGGTTGGAAGGGGTGGAGGTAGACCAGGTGTGTCTGGGAGCAAGGATTCTCCCTCTGCTGGGGGTAGTTGATCCAATGAGGCCTCCTTGGCAGACTCACTGGGAATGCTTGCCATTGGGGTTGCTCAATCACCAGAACATGTTTAATGCCCCTCTAGGAGAGGCATTTGGCACCTGAATTTCCTCTGAATATTTCACTATCTTTAATTAGCGGATGCACACAACCTTGTACTGCCTCTGGACTGTTCAATTCTGCCTATCAGAGAGGATCAGGGCTGAGCATCCTGGGCCTTGGCCCATGGCCGTTTGACTCAGGAGCCTCCCCAGCCCAAGAAAAACCAGAGCCTGACTTGGTGCCCACAGCCACAGCCCGGGACAACTCTTGTGAGAGAGCAGGTGGCGGCTTGCCACAGAGGCCATGTGGGTGACAGACTCCCACGGTTGGAGGCCTACAACATGCCTGCATTGTGTGCATGGAAGTGTGCCTTGAAATGAAAGCTGTGGTTTTGGGGGTAGTTTGAACACTCAATGGCTAACTTTAACCAGAACAGCCCTTGTGAAGTGTTGTCTATCATCTATGTTTGTTTTGCACTCCCTTTCCATCAAGTTTGGTAAAGTAGGTCAGTTTTTTCGAAAAAGGGGGAGACCCTCAATGAGATGGATTGACACAGTGGTTGCAACAATGGACTCAAACATAGCAAGGATTGTGAGGATGGCATGGGACTGGGCAACATTTCATTCTGTTATACATAAGGTGGCTAGGAGTCAGAGCCAACTCAACAGCAACTAACAACAGTGACAACCCCTTCTAATGAGAGCATCACCCCTGTACTCCCCTCCTTGGGGTTCTGGTGGGGCTGCCGAGGACAGAATATTATCACCCCTGGCCACATGACCTAAGCCAACCTGAGCTCTATTTTGATATACGGATATACCCTCTTTCCTCTGGGTTTGCTAAGTAGGAATGATGTAAGCCTGGCGTTTTCTGTGGACATGCCCTTCTCCGCCTGCATCATGACGATAACTGGAGGAGAAAATAAGGGAACACACAGAGGCAAGCAATATTGAGAAAAGAGGAGAGATGCTTGACAATACTATTTGAGCTCCAGGATCCAGACATGCCTGGGGGAATCTTTCCCCCATTACTCTTATTTAATGGGAGCCAATATTGTGACTTTGTTCTTAATTTTGTTTGAGTTGGGCTTTTCTCTGAAAACCCAAAGAGTCCTGACTAACACAGCTTGTCTTGGCTTTCCTCTGGCTCATTGTCCCTTCTGAGTGACTCATCTCCTTGCCACCTTACACCCCCCATCCCGACTCAAGTTGTCCTCTCAGAAAAGGGGCTGCAGTCCCTTTGATTTGTTGCATCAAAGCCTCAAACAAATCCTGAGTGTTTTAATGACAGATGTGGTGATAAGGAACCATGACAGTGACCGTACAGAGTTGAGGAGTCCATAAAACGTATCTGCTTGGGGAAGGGACCAGGCAAAAATAATAACCACAGCTAACACTGACTGAGTCAGGAACTGTGCTATGTGCTTGAAGTGCATTAGCTCATTCATCCGCACAGTAACTCCACACCTAAAAAAACCAAAACCAAACCCGTTCCTGTCAAGTCGATGCCGACTCATAGCGACCCTATAGGACAGAGTAAAACTGCCCCATAGAGTTTCCAAGGAGCGCCTGGTGGATTTGAACTGCTGACTTTTTGGTTAGCAGCCGTAGCACTTAACTACTACGCGACCAGGGTCTCCACTCCTAGGTTCTATTATTTTTCCTATTTCCCAGATGATGAAACTGAGGCTCAGGGAGTTTAAATAATTTGCCTAAGGCCACATAAGAAGTGGCAAAGCTAAGTTCTTTTTTTATGATTTTAAATAGAATTTAATTTTTTATTGTTATACATTTTATTACCATTATTATTGGCTAAAAAGTATGGTTAAAGAAATTTTCTATGATCATATACACAGCTATTGCTACCGTTTTTTTCCTCTTATACATTTTTTTGCATGCTTAAAAAATATCTTCATTCCTTCTATGGCAAAGCCAAGTTTTGAACTCAGGAATCTCACTTCGAAGTCTATGTTCTTAAGCACTATATTGACTTAATTATGTTAATGTGGTGATATTATTGTTAGTTGCCATCCAGTGGATTCCAACTCACGATGACCGCACGTGTGCAGAGTAGAACTGCTCCACAGGGCTTCCAAGGCTGTGACCCTTTGGAAGCAGATTGTCAGGCCTTTCTTCTGACGTACCTTTGGGTGGCTTTGAACTACCAACCTTTTGGCTAATAGTTGAGCACTTAACCTTTGTGCCACCAGGGATTCCACATGGTGAAATTGGCGGAGGGGAGAGTTTTGGTCTTTTTTTCAAATTTATCTTCAGTATCTTTGACGTGGTTTTCTCAATTTTAGGCACTTAATTTTTTTTTTGGAGGGGGAACTATAAGAAAGGCTGCGAGTTAAACAAAGAAGCTAAAACGAACAAACAAAACCCAAGCAAGTGTTTCCATTGCTGTCAGCTGTCCTTTTAAAACAAAGTAAAGCTGTTCTCTTTAATAAAAGGAAAAGCTTCTGTAGCTGGCCTCTGCCTAGAGGTTAAGAGGTGAATTCTATCACCCGATTTTCTAAGCCCTCTATAATCTGGTCGTTACTACTTCTCCAAATTATCTACACAACCTTTCCCTGAGGTGAATTTACTGTGCAGGAAAACCCTTTGAATTACAGTCTTTCAATCGAAATTGATCATGGGTAGGGTGCACGACTGGAAGCGTTTTGTTCCGACGTGCATGCGGTTGCCACGAGTCCGGGGCTGACTTGATGGCAGCTAACCAACAACAACGACTGAAGTTTGAGCTTCAGAGCCCTTGCTATGGATTCCTATTAGAAACAAACCAAACCCATTGCTGTCAAGTGGATTCCAACTTACAGCAACCCTATAGGACAGAGTAGAACTGCTCCATAGGGTTTCCAAGGAGCTGCTGGTGGATTCGAAGTGCTGACCTTTTGGTTAGCAGCCAAGCTCATGGTCATATGCAAAAGTGAGATATTTGCAAAAGTGAGATATTCCAACTGAGATTGGTTCAAGCTGCTGTCTCCTGGCTGGTGTTAGGCTGTGGGCATCAGATTCAGAGTGTTCCTGTGCCCACAGAGGGCCTTTTTGACCTTCACTTCCTCAACCATGTACCTCTCCTAACTCACCGGAAACCCAGAGGCAAAGACATATTGCTACATTTTCAGCCCACAAGCCTTAACCAGAGCCGGTGTCTAGTGCCTCCTGGAAGATTGTTGTTGCCAAGTTTGAACCAAATGCCTTTCATGCCTGATGCAGGTGAGGCCATCCCACCCCCTGCCCCATTGCTCGCTCCTGAGGGCTGCCTGGGCAGGACCTGCCATGGTACCTGTGCTCAGATGCTCCCGGAGCCATGCCTCTTGCACTGACTGGCTGAGTTTTGCCACTGTACTGGGAATAGATCACTCATAGAGGAATTTCAGCAGCCGGAAAAAAGCAGAGACTCAGAGCACCAGACCTATTATCTCCAGACCTATTAAGCTACCAGGTATCTTTCTGAAGGGCATACAAGAGGATGGTATGGCTCAGTGGTTGAGAATGTGGTCTCTGGAATCAGATAGACCTGCTTTTTAATCCTACTTGGCCAGTTACTAACTGTATGATTTTGGATGCTGCTTTCACCTCTCCGGGTCTCCTCTATAAAATAAGAAGGATAACAATAGCGCTTATCTTACTGGACTTCGTAATAGAGTTGTGATACAGTTTACAACTATGTAGTACTTTATACTATATCATGCTTAGTATATTGCCTGGCATATAGGCAACTTTCCGTCAATGACAGGAAAGAGCCAACTTCCCAGTACAGGCCAGGTACCACAAGACTATTCCTTCAGCATGGATTGTCTGGATTCTTAAGTTGACAGAATCCCACTTGTACAGCTTAAACTGTTATGATGGGAGGATTGATGACAAGGACCCAGAGCTGCAAGGGCACAGATGCAGCCTGGGACCAGATATGGAGCACTCTGGGAACCTGGAGTGCTCTGTCTTCCTATCCCTCATCTCAGCTTCATTTTAAGTTCCTCTTCCCTTCTTCTTTCTGCAGGTCAACACTTTTTGCTACTAAGGACATATATTGGACGATCTCAAGCTCCTCATGATCTCTGCCCTTCAAGTGATCAGACTGGAGTGCTCTGGGCTTCCAAATTCCTGAGACAGAGACGTGATTGGCCCTGATTGAATCAGATGTTGATTTCTGTTTCCGCCAGCACAGGTGGCCGAGAGGGAGGAGTAATATAATACAAGCATAGCTGACCTTCATGGATTTGGGGTTTGTTCATATTTTTTACATACTCTACGGTGGTCTCATTCACTGCAATGTATTATCTGTGGTGTTCATAGGCCTGAGGAAAGGCTATTTTCTTTGACTGTTTTACATGCTGGATAAATTTATCCAGAAGGGAGTTTATTGCATGTAAAATGGGGGAAATTATTAGAATAAGTTACAGGCACGGGGAACACGAAGACATTTGTAAATAGTCATGAATTTATGGACTAATTTTTATGTTGTATTTAGTTGGAAGAAATAGAGTTATGAGACAGAAGAACTAGATGAACATGACTTGGTGAACAAGGTGATCAGATCTTGGTCAACAGGTAAATAGAGATGTAGACTTGGTGAAGAATAAGCAACAATACAGTTTTGACTCTGTAATGATCACAAAAAAGAGGTGAAAAACTGAAATAGGGCTTGGGAAGAGTTTACACTGATCTCAAGAATTGAGATCTCGTGGAGAAGTACTCAAGTTGTGGATTAATAAGGGAATCATTGAGCCTGTATCTTGGGCCTTGCTCTTACCTTATTCATTCATTGATTCAATACATATTTTTGAGTGCGTTGGGGATGTGATAGTGAACTTGCTCTTACAGAACTTACAGTAGTTTCTCCTGTTGGTGTGGTCTTGCAAAAGGAAATAAATCAATTGTTTATGGAGCCCTATTGTTGTCTTACTTTTCCTATTTGAAAGCATCATTTCATGAAAAAACCCTGCATCTGAAGAAAGTGAATCTCATCCCCTTGGTAGTTCTGGAGAAGTGGTTTGGATTTCGATCAATTGTGACAAACTTTTGCTTTGATTCACTCCTTTTTGCCTTCACCAAAGAGTGAAACTCATCCAAAGGTGACAGAAAAGGAGGTGAGGGGGTCAGCAGTATTTGAATACCTTTAATAGTTAGGCCTAATTAATTCAGTCAAGTTTCTGGGGCCAAGAATGGGCTAAACCAGGCTGACTGTCCTCTTACTGAATTCTGTTTGGCTGTGCTACGTGTTCCAATAACAGAGAATTCCCCAGATTCTGGGTAGCTATGACTGAAAACGTCTTTCATGGGAGTTGGTGTTTATTTTCTTTGGGATGTGTGCTTGCACCACCAGAGCAGGTGTGACCCTTAGTAAGTGGCTGCAGGTGACCTCTGTTTTGGGTTCAGTTCAACCATTCAATTTAATTCATTCATTCATTCAAAGAATTCAACCCAGACTTTTGAGTACCTTCTGCGTACCAGGCTTTGTTCTGTGTGCTGGAGACACCATAGTGATCGAAAGAGGCAATGCCCTGTCCTCAAGGAGCTTATATTCTAGCTGAGCAGCTTAAATTTTTGTGGCTTTAAAACACAACTAGGGACCTGGAACAAAAGCTGGCACACGTAAGTCACTAAATAGATATGTGTTGAATACTTTAAATAAATGAAATAAATGAATGAATTAATTAGTTGATTCAATAGGACTCCCAAAATATTGTTAGCTATCAAGGGTCCTCACGACTGGGCCTTCTTAGAGTATCCTCTTTCTTGGTCTTCAAAATCACCTTGATTAAACCACTTTGTCAGTTTGTAAGTCTACAGGTAAAAAACCAGTATCTGTGGAGTCAACCCTGACTCATGGCAACCCCAGTGTGTCAGAGTAGAACTGTGCTCCATACGTTTTCAATGGCTGATTTCTTTGGAAGTAGATTGCCAGGCCTTTCTTGCAAGGGACCTCTGGCTGGACGCAAACCTCCAACCTCTCTGTTCGCATCTGAGCATGTTAACTGTTTGCACACCCCAGGGACTCCGAATTTACAAATACGTATGTATTATTTTCAGCAGTTAAGGGGCAATGCTGCTCCTTCCTTCACAGACACCTCACATCCATGTTTTAGTTTGCTGATACTTGGGGCACATGAGCCAGAGTGCAGGTGGCCTTGTGTTTCCAGGTTCTGATAAAAACTTCGGAGTAATCGAGAGTGCAGGGGAGTTAAGAAAAAACTTTTGGAACCCCAAAGCCATAGTTATCAACCCATTCTGATTCTGTAACGGTAATCCTTCCTGAATGCAGTTGAGGCCATGACTATCTGATTTCTGTGTGAATTGTGGACATATTGATGGGTTTTCCCAAAAGAACATCATGGTGGGTGAGTATACTTGGGCAGTTAATGGCACAGAATGTCAGCAGAAGGGGAGGATAAATGAACCACCATGTGCCGAATGTGTTCTATGTGCCGGTCACTTCTTTAGTTCTGGCCAGCAGTGTGTCTGTAGAGCAAAACACTCTAATTTTTTGAAGAAATCAGCTGGATAACTTCCAATTTAAAATAGCATCTGGCTAGCTATAGGTGCCCTGACACAGCCTCTCTTGATTTCCAATTAACCTCTCTAATGAAGACATAGAAATAGCCCAATCCCACCAACATAAAAGTGAACACGCTCTTTCCCTTTCCTTCTCTTTACACCGTTCTAGCGGCATAGCATCTGCAGCAATTAAAACATTAAACATCAAATGGACATCTCTCAAGTCTATGAGTATTGCTTTTTAAGGTAGCCAAGCATTGCTATCGTCAATATTTCTACTTTTGTTTGAGGGTGTGATAATTTTCATAAAATGACAGGGCAGAAAATTGGGACAATGATACATTGATCCTAGGAGGAATACAGGGAAATGTATACAGATGAGGACAGAGACAAGGAAAGACTGGGTAGCAGGACCTCGTGGATTTTCATGTGTTCTGTTAGTTTTGAATGGCAGAGAATAAGGCAGTGGGAGTTGGAAAAGATCATGCCTCAATAGAACAGAGCTCTATTAGATGAAATGTGGATAAAAATGAATAACAAATTTTAAAACAACGCCCTTCCCCAATCACACCAATAAACAAATACTAAATTTTCCATGTAAATGTAGGGTTAAAGAAGTAGTTAAAATAATCTTCCCTCAAAGACAACTCCAGGCCTATATGTTTTCACATGGGAATTCTCTCAATATTTAAGGAAGGAACAATACCAGTCTTATATAAACTCTTTCAGAAAATAGAGATGAGAACACTTCTCAACTTGTTTTTATGAGACTCGTTTATGAGATCATAATACCAAAACCTAACAGACACGACAAAGAAAAAGAAAATCACATGCAAAAATCCCTTATGAACATAGGCTCGAAAATCTTAACAAAACATTAGCAAATCAAATCCATCAATATATAAAAAGAATAACACATCATGACCAAACAGAGTTTATCCCAGGAATGCAAGATTGGTTTAACATTATAACTCACTGTGTTTGCAGAATTAAGAAGAATATATTAAGGAGAAAAGGCATTGGACAAAAAGAAAAATTTATTCATGATAAAAACCCTCGGCAATCTAGGAATAAAAAAGAAATTTCTCAATCTGATAAAAGCTATCCATTAAAAAGCTTCAGCAAACCATACTTATTAGTGGTATCTCATTGTAGTTTTGATTTGCATTTCCGTAATGATTAATGACGTTGCACATCTTTTCATGTCCTTGTTGGCCATTTGTATGTCTTCTTTGGAGAAATATCTATTCAAGTCTTTGTTCAGGTTTTAGCTGGATTGTCTTTTTATTACTGAGATGTAAGAATTCTTTATATATTCTCCATGCAAGTCCCTTATTTCATATAAGATTTACAGATGTTTTCTCCCATTCTGTGTGTGGTCTTTTTCACTTTCTTGATTGTGTCCCTTGAAGCACAGATACTTTTGATTTTGATGAAGTCCAATTCATCTATTTTTTTGTTGTTTTTGCTTGTGCTTTGGATGCCATATCTAAGAATCCATTACTAAATTTGAGGTCACAGAGACTTACTTTTCTGCTTTCTTCTGAGAATTTTTTGGTCTTAGCTTATACATCTAAATCTTTAATTTATTTTTAGTTAATTTTTGTATGTGGTGTGCGGTTAAGGGTCTAATTTCATTATTTTGCATGTGGACATCCAGTTGTCCCAGTATCATTTATTAAAAAAAGGCTATTCTTCCCCATTGATGAGTCTTTGCATCCGTGTAAAAAAATCAGTTGACTATACAATCATGGGTTTATTTCTGGACTTTCAATTCTATTCCATTGATCTGTCTATCTATCTGTCCATCCGTCCATCCGTCCATCCATCTGTCTGCCTACATACCTACCTATCCATCTATCTATCTATCTATCTTTTATGAAAGTACCATACTGTTTTGATTACTATAGCTTTGTAGTAAGTTTTGCAATTGGGATGTGTCCGTTCTCCAACTTTGTTCTTCTTTTTCATGCTTGCATTGGCTATTCTGGGTCCCTTGCAATTCCATACGAAAATTAGAATCCATTTGTCAATTTCTACAAAGAAGTCGCTTGGGATTCTGATGAAGATTGTTTTGGATCTATAGAAAAGTTTGAGGAATATTTCCATATTAACAGTATTAAGTCTACTGATCCATAAACATAGCTTTTATTTTTAACTTACAGATCTTCTTAATTTCTTTCAATAATATTTTGCAATTTTCAGAGTATAAGTTTTGCACTTTTTTGTTATATTTATTTATAAGTATTTTTATTCTTTTTGATGCTATTGTAACCTGAATTGTTTTCTTAGTTTTATTTTTGAATTGTTCATTGCAAATGTATAAAAATGTAATTGATTTTTTTGTGTGTATTGATCTTATATCCTGCAACAATTATTGAACTCGTTTATTAGTTCTAACAGTTTTATGGTGGATTTATGTGGATTTTCTATATACAAAATCATGTCGTCAGTGAATAGAGGTAGTTTTACTTCTTCCTTTATAATCTGGATGCCTTTTGTTTTTTTTTCTTCCCTAATTGCCTTGGCTAGAACTTCCAGTACAATGTTTAATAGAAGTAGCAAGAGCAGGCATTTTTCTCTTGTTCCTGATATTAGGGAGAAACCATTCAGTCTTTCCACTATTAAGTGAGGCTAGCTGTGGATTTTTCAAGGATGCTCTTTATCAAGTTGAGGAAATTTCCTTGTTTTCCTAGTTTGTTGAGGATTTTTGAATGAAAGAACATTGAATTTTGTCAAATGCTTTTTCTCTTTATATAGAGATGATTATGTGGCTTTTGATTTTTATTCTGTCGACGTGGGTTTCCCACAGAGTGGCTGGTGGATTCAAACTGCTGACCTTCCTGTTAGCAGCCAAGTGCTTAACAACTGCGCCACCAGGGCTCCTCCATATGGCGCATTACATTAATTGAGTTTCAGATATTATCAATACTCTTTTGATGAATGTGTCCTCTGCTAACTGGCATGTCTGGAAATGAAACTGAACCCAGTATGTGGTCCAGAGGGCACAGGCCACTGTATGACTGTTTCGGAGGGGGATGCCCCATTTCGGTATTCACCAGCTCTTCCTCAGTTCTTATTTCAGTGCCAACACAGTACCCTGCACCAGTCAAGTCCTAACTTACACCTCTAGCCAGGTAGACGTGTTTCAGGTTAATTAGGGGCCTCAGTCAATTTAGTTCATGGACTGTAATTACAAGCGCGTAAGACCTGCAATTTCTGTTTTAATTAAAATAAACAATGTGGAGGGGCTGACATCACACCAGGGCAACTGGTGTGCAAGGCATAGGTAATTACACCAAAGCTGAGCCTCTTGCTGTGAAGAAGTTGGTTGGGATCCACAGTGGAGCCCTGGGCCTGGCCGTGCTGGTGAATGCTAATTACCAGCTGTCAACCATAGCTCAAACCAGATGAGTTGGTTGTTCATGGTGATGACATTAGAACATGCTTCTTTCAAGTTAGAACTGAGCTATGACCTACGGGGCGTGTGTGCGTGTGTGTGTGCATGTGTGTGTGTGTGTATGTGTGTCTGTTTGCATATGTGATGTCCCTCTAAATGTATGTACCTATAACATGCTTCCAAGCACACATGCAATGGGATAAGAAACTTCTTATTTTAACTGCTGGTCTAAGAGGCCCTTCTGGGGAGGGAGTTACCCTTGACTAGAAGAACAATAGTCCATTTGGAGAGCTTAAGACATCTCGACTGCTCAACTTTGGAAATTACAGGAATTTGGGGATGAGTTTGAGCAGAGGAGAGGGAAGTGTTAAAAGAGAGTGGAGAGAAGCAGGGCTGTGAACATGGCAGGAGGCTAAAGTCTGAGAAGATGGCCAGTCAGAGATGGATGGTGGCCAGGGTAGCTCAAGGATGTGTAAGAAAAAGGTATTTAATACTTAATTTAAAATTGTTTGCAGACTATAAACTCCCTCTGGCACTGCAAACTTTCAGTGAAGTCATCAACACACACACAAATGTTTTGTGTGAGTACAAATTTATTTTGAGTGAAGATCAAGGAAAAATGGTTGAATTCTGCATTTGAGTAGGAGTGTAGAGGGTAACCAAAAGGTTGGAGGTTCGAGTCCACCCAGAGACTCCTTGGAAGAAAGTCCTTGTAATCTAATTCCAAGAAAGCAGCCATTGAAAACCATATGGAACACTGTTCTACTCTGACACACATGGGATCTCCATGAGTTGCAATCAACTTGATGGCAACTGGGTTCTGGGTGTAGAATAATATGTAAGTGAGAGACAGAATCCAGGGGGATCACAGAGCTAGAAGTGACCAAAGCTTATAGATTGCTGGGACTTTTCAGAAAACTTGGACAGGGAGTTGAACTTCCCACAGGATTTGAAAGAAGTCCACATTGAGTCTCGAAAATAAATCTCACCTGGTACTCTACCACTTGAAATCTTCCAGAGGTTCTGCATTGCCATGATGATAAAGTATATACTTATTTGGATGGTGTGGTGGGCTGAAAAAAGCCCCCTCCAAAAGATATCTCCCCCTAATCTCTGGAACCTGTAAATGTGACCTTATTTGGGAAAGGATCTCTACAGATGTGATTAAGTTAAAGCTCTTGAGATGGGAAGATTATCCTGGATTATCTGGATGGGCGTTAAATATAATCATATGTATTCTTGTAAAAAGGAGGCAGAGAGAGGTATTACCACACACACACAGAAGAGGAGAAAGCAATGTGACCAGGGAGGCAGATGGAGTGATGAGACTGAAATCAAGGAATGTGGGCAGCCGCCAGAAGCTGGAAAAGGCAAGGAACAGATTCACCCCTAGAACCTCCTGAGGCAGTGTGGCCCTGCTGACACTTGATTTTGATTCCATGAAACCGATTTTGGACTTCTGGCCTACAGAACTGAGAAGCAAGAAATTTCTGCATTTTTTCCCCCCTAAAGTCACCAAAGTCTATGGTAATTTGTTACAGCTTATTCTTGTTGTTAGGTGCGATCAAGTTGATTTTCGACTTATAGCGACCCCGTGTGACAGAGTAGAACTGCCCCATATGGTTTTCTTGGCTGTAATCTTTGCAGGAGCAGATTGCCAGATCTGTCTCCTGTGTTGCCACTGGGTAGGTTTGAATCACAAACTTTTGGGTTAGCAGCTGAGTGCTTAACCATTGCACCACCAAGGCACTGATACAGATGGCTCCACCAGACCAGTCAGGATCTGGCCTCTGCCTTCCTCTGCAGCCTGCTTGCCTGCCGCTGTTCAGTAAAGCTTCATTCCAAACCATAACCCTCCCACACCCACACCGCATACTCTGGCCACACCGGTCTTCATTCAGTGTCTCCAACCAGCCTGGTCTGTGCAGATCTCCCCACCTGGAACACTCTTCCAGTCTCTACCAACCCTGAGAGTTGTGTCATGCTAGACCAGTTTACAGATAAGGACACTGGCATGCAGGCAGGAGGGTGCTAAGTGGGCCTCTGAGTCAATGCCTTCCCTGGCTATAGTCTCAGGCTAAGAAAGTGCCCTCTTGGCTAAGGCTCCATGTCAGGGCAGGTTGGGGAACCCCAGCTGTCTCACCTTTGACCTTGCCAGGCACCCCCAGAATGATACCCTCTTAGGTATAGTGGAATAAGCACAGGCTTTGGTGTAGAAGGAGCCCTGGTGGTGCAGTGGTTAAGAGCTCAGGCTGCTAACCAAAATGTTGGCAGTTCAAATCCACCAGCTACTCCTTGGAAGCCCTATGGGAGCAGTTCTACTCTGTCATATAGGGTCGCTATGAGTCAGAATTGACTCGACGGCAACAGGTGTTTGGTGTAGAATGGAATTGGGTCAGAATGCTGTCTTTGTTGCTTATGTGCTGTGTGACTTTATGTAAGTTACTTAACCTGTAAAATGGAGCTTACAAAATGAACTTACAAGGTTGCTGATGTCTTTAACAAATATTTATGGGACACCCACTCTGCATGGACAAGCTAAAGTCCCTGCCTTTGTGGAGAATGCTTTGATTTAGGACACTGAGACTGTTCAGTAAGACCTGGAGCAGGTATCCACATTGGGTGAGGTTCCCTCTCCTTCAGGGGGCCACAGCTGCCTCACGTATGCAGTCTAGGGGATTCTCCGAGGGGACAGTTTGGGCCAAGAGGAGTCAGTGGGCACATCATGGGGATAACTACATGCAGGCAAAGGTTTAGTTTGGATGCTATAAGCCAGACCTCAACAGCTGGGAGACAGCCATCATCTTCACAGAAAGAAAGGTTTGTAAGGATGGCGGGCAGATGCATATCACGGGTGAGCTCTGGACACCTCTCCTGGATCCTCAGCACATGGCCACGTGCTCTCCAGAGAGGGAACACGTGAGCTCTGGCTAGGTGTGCTCACGAGCACAAACCCGCCTGAGGAACTGCCACACTCGCAGCCACATACGGGCACACGAACTTCTGCGTACACTCACTCACGCTTGGTATTTTTATTGGATTCTTGTTTGTTATTTCAAAGCCACATTTTGTCTCCCTCTGCCCACAAGTGGATGTGTGGGAACATGGTGAGGAAACTGAGGCCCAGAGATGGGAAGTTACCTCATCAAAGTCACGCAGCCTTCATGAGGCAGAATTAAGCCTCAAGCTCAAGATTCCCAAATGTCTCCATGACAGACACCCACACCCACACCCACTCACACCCACCCACACACCCACACCCACATGAACACTCACTCCTAGACACACAGATATACACACTTTCACCCATGTGCACAATCAAGGCAGCGTAGTGGGGTAGTTATGAGCATGGACTTCGGTCCAACCCTGTCTCGGCCACATTTTGATCACGTGACCTTGAGCAAATCACTTTGCCTCTGTGAGCCTCTGTTTCCTCATCTATGAAAGAGAGATAATCATTGAAGCTACGCCATGGGGTTGTAGTCAATATTTTAGACACGATAATGAATGTAGGGCTGTTGGCTCCTTGCCTATCCCATAGTCCGTGTTCAACGAATGTTTGTGATTGTTAGTATGTAACAGGTACCAGGTCAAGTACCTTCTGCTGGGATTATTACTCAACTATTGTTTCAAATGTGACTTGAGGGGAAAGGCAATAACCTGCCTGACAGGCTCTGGGTCTGGAAGAGCGGCTGAGAAAAGTTTCAGAACAGTCCCATGGTGGTGCTCAAATCTTCTGCAGGGTCTGCCATTTGGGGGCCCCTTTTACCGCTCCCCTCGACTTATAGACCCCTGCCAGGCTCACTTCAGGGTCTTGGGTCTGGGCAGGCCTGGCAAGGTGGGCCCTAAGACACACAGGACAGCTCTCTCGCCAGCACGTGGCACAGGAGACCGGTCCCTGCTCATCTCATCCAGAGGTCTGCACAAGCTGCTACAAGCTCGCCGAGGGCAGAAGACAGTAGTGCCCCAGACACTTCTGCGGTTTGTCTGGGCAGAATGTCTCTCTTGTCTGGGCTGGGCGATCTTTTCCCTGGGGCTCCCTCGGGGCTGTGGAACCAGGATCTGCCATGCTGGGCAGCCTGTCCCCTGTCCTGTCCTGCACACTTACCTCCTGCCCCAAGCTCCAGTGGAAGGATTGTCACCTCTCACAGTCGAAGATGCGTTATGATAGCCCCTACCTCCTGGGGTGGTCAAGAGGATTAAGTGAGATAATGCAGGAAACACACCAATTTTGGCAAGTAATAGGTGGACTGAAAGGTAGCAATTATTATTGTTATTATTATTATTACTATGGTCGTTATCATCATCTTCTTCATCATCACTGGATACTGAAGGCAGGCTGGCCAGGGATTAGAACCAGTCACTAGCTGTGTGACCTTGGGCACGTAACAGTTCTGTGCCTTCTTTCCTGTAATGCAAGCTGGCTTTCTTTCTGGCCTTTCCTCCTTCCACCCTAGTTCAGAGTCTCAGACTGTCTTGCTGAACAATTCTAATAGCCACCCCTGTGGGAAACTTGGGCCAGTGATCTTACCTCTTTGAACCTCAGCTTCCCCATCAGGTGAATGGGTGACTATAATTCCCCCCCAATGTAATTGAGAAAAAGGCAGCAAGTGTAAATTGCCTAGCATAGTGTCTAGCACACAGGTATTTATATCATAAATGTTTGTAGCTAGGCCAAAAGGTCTACCTTCTATGGTTTTTTTTTTTTTTTTTTGGTGGCATGGAGGATTGGAAGGTGCAAGTTTTGGCCCAAGCACAGTGGAAACTGCAGCTAGAAGTAGAAGCAAAAGCAGAAGCAGAAGCAGGAGCAGAAAAGATTTCGTGTTTTCCCCTGGGTTCTGCCATAGCTGACCTTTGGCTGCACCTCAGTCCACAAGGCTCAGCTTTCTAGAGCAGGTCTTGGTTTCCTTTGAACTGCTGGCACTTTTTCTTGGTCTCCTTTGTGAGCTTCTCTTTCTCTATTGTCTCATAAGTGGTGGTGCATTTCAGAATTCTACTCCTTGCCATTTCTTCTTTACACTAGGGGGTTCCTTCCACTTGTAAAGCTGACTTACTCCTCTCTCCTGGCTACCCACTAATGGTCATCTCCTGCTCTGATATTCCTCTTGAACTCTGAATCTAACTATCCAACAACCTACTGAAAATCTGTACTTGGATGTACCAGAGGAAACTCACACCCAACACTCCTAAACCTGACTCATCATCTTCTCCTTAAATCTGGTATATCTCTTGTCTTCCATGTCTCAGTGATGGGACTACCATCCACAAAGCCATCGAAGTCAGAAATCTGTGTATCATCCTACACTCTTTCATACTCCATATACTTCATTTCTACCATTCATTCATCTTTCCTTTCTTCCTTCCAAGTATCCATCCATCCATCTATCCATCCATCCACCCACCCATCCATCCATCCGTCTGTCTGTCCATCTGTTTGTCTACCCACCATCCATCCATCCGTCCATCCGTCCGTCCATCCATCCATCCATCCCTCCATCCATCCATCCCTCCATCCATCCATCCTTTCATCCATCCATCCCTCCATCCATCCATCCTTTCATCCATCCATCCCTCCATCCATCCATCCCTCCATCCATCCCTCCATCCATCCATCCATCCCTCCCTCCATCCATCCATCCATCCATCCATCCATCCTTCATTCACGCAACAAGTATTTCATGTAGTTACTAAGTGTCTGCTATGTGACAGTCACTATGCTACTTATTGGAGGCACTAGGTCACTAATTCCTCTTAATATTACCCACATATCTCTCTAGAATAATGGTATCAGCCAGGTTTCTCAGTTGCAAATGACAGAATACACACTTAAGAAAAAAGAAATTTAGCAAAATATATTGAGTAGCTCATAGGATTGATGGGAGAGATGGGGGAAATGGCTTGAGGGAAAGCTTCTAAAAATGACATCCAAAACCGCATTGCAAATCCGGCCTGATGGTGAAAACGCTATTGCTGAAGCTGCCACTTAACGTTAGGTGCCAGGAACCCAACTTTATTGCGAACCACTGTTGTTACCAGCACCTGTGCTGCATCTGGGTTGGCAACTTGACTTGACAACCATGCCGCCCTGAAAGCCGAATGCCTTTGTTGTTTCCTACACCAGCAAAACTGCAAGCAATCTCCCAAGCAGGGCCAATTCCTCACGTTTCCCACTTTCCAATCGGAGTGTCTAATTGATGAAGAGTGGTCATGTGCTTGTGTCGTAGCGGACAGGGAGTCTGGAAATTACTTGGTTTCTACCTTTTGCATCAGAGCCGGAACTCATTATGTCATATTTTCCCCTAAATTGCAAAAGGCTGTTAAAAAGTTGATGGACAGCCATAAAAATTGACAAATTTATAACATAGGAACCCATCTTGTCCCTTCCATCATCATTGCTGATTCCCCAGGTCCGCCTCATCATCTCTCAGCCATCTCACCCTTGTCTGTGTTCTAGCCCAATCCTCACTGGCTGCTGGAGCATTTTTAGTTAAAGCATAGTTCTGACATTATTTGTCTCTCAGTGTCCTTCTATGGCATCCCATTGTCCTAGCCCTTCAGCTACCCAAGGTGCTCCTTCACAGTCTGTCCTGTGCATAGTTCTTCAACCTCATACTCGACCATCACTCTTTCTGTTTCTCTCTCTCTCTCTCTCTCTCACACACACACACACACACACACACACACACACACACGTTCTTCTGGAAGAAATAGAGGAAAGCCATGAAACCTATTGGGTGATGGTTTCTGAATGATTTTTTGGGGATGACATAGTATCTCCTTTCATGGACCCTGTATTACTTAGAGTCCCAGAGGGGGACAGAGAAGACCTGTTGACTGAAGGAACATACAGGACATGCCTATGGCTGACTTGGGGACAATTTACACAAGGGCCTTTAGATATTTCCCGCACTGGACCTGAAGTCTCACCATTAGTGAGCACACCTTTGGGTTCAGCAACTCTGTGTAACGATCTTGTAAATGGTAGCCCTTTGAGAAGGGCCCCTCCTGGGGCCCCTGAAGCTTTGAGGAAAGGAGTGTTTCTGTGTCTCTCTTTGTCTTCTGTTTTCTTCTCTCTCTGCTTCTGTCACACACTTGTGAATTCCTTAGCTGAGGCCCAGCAGTCACCCCACCCCTCCCCTGATGCAATTGGACCTGGCAAAGCCAGGAAGCCAGTGAGCTGTAAGCGAACGGGTGGAGAGAGGGATTAGGGAGAGAGCTTGTCACCAGTGAACATGGGCCACCAATCTTAAGTAAAACAGGATGAATAATTGTTTCAGGACCAAAGTCATAATTACAGGGTGTGATCTCACCCTCCACTACTGCCGAGTCAGAGAATCTGGGAAATTTCCAAAGAAAAGCTTTCCTGGTGGTAAAAGGGGGGAGAACCTGAAGCTAGAGGTGGCCATGTGCAGGCTTCTATTCTGCGAGGAGTCACTGATCTCAAACTGACTGGGATGGGGATAGCCACACTGGTCAGCCCATGCTTTCCAGGCTGTCCCACCCTACCCTGCCCAGCCCTGTCCAATCCTTGATCCAAGCCGACCAGCACAGGAAGTGCACTGGGAACCTTAGCCCCTCCCTGGGTGGGGCTTAGAGCTTTCCCTGTTACTGGGCCCCCAGGCCTAGTGTATGTGTTCTGCCATACTCCTGTCTCCCACGCCTCAGCTCCGGTGTGTACTATTTCTTTAACTCAGCTTCTGCCTCAGTTTCCCTGTCCATTTCTCTGCTGGCTTGAGACCTATGATGAAATCTGTCCTATCTGGTTGGGGTCCTTACACTCTCCCCAGTCCTTGGCTTGGCTGTCCCTCAAGTTCGAGGCAACCCACGTGGCCTTGACTTTGACACCCCCCAGGAAGGACTTTAAGTACCAACTCTGCAAAGAACAACACAAGAACAGTATCAGTAACAACCACTTATTGATTGAGGATTGTTTTACATGTACACAGAGGTTTTTGTCTGTGCTTTGGAGGCAGTATACTCACTGGCTGAGGCTGCCTGAGTTCAAATTCTGGATTGCTGACTAGCAGTAGAACTTTGTCAACCTTCTTCCATATCTCCAAGCCTCTGTTTCCTCCTCTGTGAAGTGGGAATAATGTTAGTGTACACACATCAAAGGGCCATTGAAAAGATTAAATGACATAGTACATATAAAGGGCTTAGCACAGTTCCTGGCACATAATAAGTAATACTAACAAAACCAATAGCTTCCATATATTTGCTTGTTTTTAAAAATCACTTTATTAATTATTAAAAAACCAGTTGCTGTTGAGTCGATTTTGACTCATGACGATCCCATGTGTGTCAGAGTAGAACTGTGCTCCAGAGGG
The DNA here is from genome assembly GCF_000243295.1 of Trichechus manatus latirostris. Classification (NCBI taxonomy): domain Eukaryota; kingdom Metazoa; phylum Chordata; class Mammalia; order Sirenia; family Trichechidae; genus Trichechus; species Trichechus manatus. The sequence continues at coordinate 23,543,861 of NW_004443944.1, forward strand.
TTTTCAGTGGCTGATGTTTTGGAAGTAGATCACCAGTCCTTTCTTCTGAGGTGCCTCTGGGTGGCCTAGAATCTCTAACATTTTGGTTAGTAGTCCAACATTAACTGCACCACCCAGGGAGTTAACATACAATAACACGCATCCATTCTGAGTGCCCAGTTCAATGAGTTTTGACAAATGGCTATACCCCTGTAACCACCACCACAATCAAGATATGGAACATTTCCATTACCCTCAAGAGTTTCCTCAGGCCTCTTGCCAGTCAGCCCGCCTTCCCCTACTCTCAGCCCCAGACCACCACTGATCTGATTTCTATCCCTTTAGATCAGATGCGTCCTTTCTAGAACTTATAAATAAAATCATGCTGTGTTTTTTATTTTGTGTTTTGGCTCATTTACTCAGCATGGTGTTTTTGAGGTTTATCCCATGCTGTAGTATTTTGTTCCTTTTTATTACTGAGTAGGATGCAAATATATGGATTATATACCATTTGTTTATCTATTCACCAGTTGGTAAGCATTTGAGTTGCTTGCAGTTTTTGTTTATTATGAATAAAGTTGCTCTGAACATTCACATACACGTTTTTGTATGCACATACGTTTTTATTTCTCCTGGAAATACCTAGAAGTGAGATGGCTGAGTTGTATCATAAGTGTATATTTAACTTTATAAGAATCTGCTAAGCAGCCCTGGTGGCACAATGGTTCAGTGCTTGGCTGCTAACCAAAAGATCAGTGGTTCAAACCCACCAGCTGCTCTGCAGGAGAAAGACCTGGCGATCTGCTCCCATAAAGATTTCAGCCTAGGAAAACCTATGGGGCAGTTCTGCTCTGTCCTATAGGGTCGCTATGAGTCAGAATCGACTTGACAGCACATAGCAACAAGAAACTCCTAAACGGTTTTCCAAAGCAGTTCACCATTTGGCATTCCCATGGCAGCGTGTCAGTTTCACTGGCTCTGTTCGCCTCCTTGAGACCTCTTGATATTGTCAGTCTTTTGATTTTTAGCCATTCTACTTGGTATAGAAAGGTCGGCAGTTGAATCCACTGTGTTATTTCATTTTGGTTTTAACTTGTATTCCCTTTTCTCATGTGCTTACTGGCCATTTGTATATCTTCTCTTGTGAAGTGTTGTTTAAATCTTTTGACCATTTTTAAAAATTGGGTTGTCTACTAACTTATTATTGAGTTGTAAGAGTTCTTTATGTATTCTGAGTACAAGTGCTTTGCCAGTATATGTGTTGTGAATAATTTTTTCCAGTAAATGCTTGTCTTTTGTTATCTTAATGGTGATTTTTAAAGAGAAGACATTTTTAATTTTGTTG
>NW_004443944.1:23547347-23568583 GCF_000243295.1 Trichechus manatus latirostris
CTGAGACTTTATGTTTTTCCTCTTTATTTTTATGAGTATATTTGTTAACTTTCTTTGCGGTGACCATGAAATTTACCCTTATCTTTCTAAGTTTGAAGCAGTCAATTATTACTTGGTATCACCTTGCCTTCCTCTCCATTAGAAGGTTCTATACCCACACTGTTTATTCCCTTTTTTATTGTTCTGACGCTGTTGTCATTTACAGATTAACTGCTCTGATTCCCTGTTGTATTTCTTTAGGTTTTGGGTAGCCCTTGAGAGTTCATTTCCTAGATTGGTATCTGGCTGGTACGATCCTGCATCCTAGATTCAGCCTGTGAGCTGAAGTTGTTTGTTCTCAGATTGAAGGATTCCCTTTAATAAATTTTGTAAATTTGGTCTGGTTTTTACATATTCCCTTAATTTCTGTTTATCTGGAAATGTCCTAATTTCACCATTATATTTGAAAGAGAGTTTTGCAGTATATATTATTCTTGGCTGGCAATTTTTTTCTTTCAATGTTTTATATATGTCATCTCATTGCCTTTTTGCCTGCATTGTTTCTGCCAAATAATCTGAGCTTAGTCTTATAGTTTCTCCTCTCAGAAAAAAAACCTCAAAAATAAGAAAAAGGAAATGTCCTCAGGTATTCTTCTGCGCATCTGTGCAAACTGAGTGTGTAGGTCCCAAGCCTTGCAGTACTGCCTAGCTAGAATGGGCTCCCAATTCGAGAAAAGAAGAAGAAAAGAAACAAACAAATAATTCAAAACAAACAAACAAAAAAGCCCCGAGATCCCACCAGGATGGCAGCACGGGCTGGGAAGCAATCTCACATATGAGCTTCATTTCACAGCATTTGAGGAAGACATAAATATAGCTCACGGAGCTGGGTATTTGATAGAATGGAGGGGGAGGTGGTGAGAGGTAAGGAAGATATCTAAAGAAGTGCAAAAAAGCAACATCAGCAGCCAACAAATGGCAGTTAGGGAGCCAGCCAGTGCAGGTGGGTAGAATCCAAGTGACACCAGGGTGAAGCCGGTGCTTCATGGCCAGGAGACTGTGGCTTCAGGAAGCAGAGGAGGCCGAGTGGGGGGTGAGAAAGGGTGGGGGATGGGTAAGCGTGTATCGCTGGTTACCGGTAGTTCTGTCTCCTGCTGGAACCTCTGTGAAGCTGCTTTCTCGTACCCCGTTTGCTGGTTTCTGATAGGAGTCCAAGATGGCAGATCCGTGCTGCAATAGCTAATAGGGGACCTCTGCATGTATTTCTCCTTGCTCTCTGTTCTCTGTCAGTTTCTTATTCCATTCGGTGCTTGGCTGAGTTTTTTTCCTCTTCATTTGATGCTTAGGGTTTCAGGATTGCCGTTTCCTCCATTTGGCTAAGTTTTTTGGATCTTTGCTGTGGAGGGACGGCATGGTGCTTCTGCCTATAGCACCATGTTGCATGGAAGTCTTATCATTATTTTTTTAATGGATCTTGCTTTTTAGGTCCTCAGAAATATTTGCCTATCTTAACGTTACAAAGATTTTCTTCTTTTTTTTAAAATATAAATGTTACAGTTTTAGCTTTTACAGCTAACTCTGTGATCTATTTTTGAGTTAATTTTTATGTGTGGTGTAAGGCAAGGCTCAAGATTCTTTTTCTTTTTGTTTATTTATTCTTTTTGCCTATGCATTTCCTATTATGCCAGCCCCACTTTTGTAAAAGACTATCCTTTTCCCGTTCAATTACTTTGCCATAGTTGTCAAAAATCAACTGACTGTATATGGATACGTTTATTTCTGCACTACTGTGTTTTAATTGATCTCTGTGTCTATCTTTATATGAATACCATGCTGTTTGGATCGCAGTAGTTTTATCGTAAGTCTTGAAATCAGGTAGAGCAAGTCCTCTGAAATGTTCTTCTTCAGCAAACATGTTTCGGCTCTTTTAGATCCTTTGCATTTTAATATAAATTTTTGAACCAGTCTGTCGATTTCTAAACAAAACAAAACAAAAAAATTGCTGGAATTTAGATTGAGATTGCATTGAATTTATAGATCAGCTTGGGGTAAATTTGCATCTTAACGATCTTGAGTTTTTCAACCCATGAACAAAGTACATCTTTGCATTTATTTAAATCTTCCTTATTTCTTCTCAGCAATACTTTGTACTTTTGACTGCACAGGTATGGGACATATTTTGTTAAATTTACCCCTAAGTATTTCGTGGTTTTTAAAATTTATCCCTAAGTATTTTTTAAATGGTGTTTTTAATGTCACTTGTTTGTTGCTAGTGTATAGAAATGCAATTGATTTCTGTATCTTTATGTCTCTGATTGTATTGCATCTGTATTGCATTCTGTGGCTTTATCTATATGTTGTGACCTTGCTAAACTTACTTAGTTCAGTATTTTTGCAGGATTTGGTAGTTATTTTCTCAGTTTCTTCACCTGAGACATGAGGATAACACAAGTATACTTACATTAGAGGACTGTTGTGAAGATAACACATCTAAAGGATTTATCCCAACTCCTGGTAGATAATAAATAATAGTAACAAAACTGATAGCTACCATTTTTAATAAGGCAAAACCAGTCTAAGCTGTTAGAAGTAATGATAAGATTTACTCTTGGGAGGCAATAGTGATCAGGAAGGTAAAGCATGGGGTGAGTGTGGGGGCTTCTGTAATGCTGGGAATGTTCTATTTTTTGATTTGGGAGTTAGTAACACAGATGTGTGTGTTTGTGAAGAATCAGTGAGCTGTGCATTATGTGTGCTTTTCTGTATATTCTTCATATAGAATGATATTCAATAAAAAGTAAAAACATAGACTAATGATGAATGTTTTTCGAGATCTCATTATGTACCTGGCACTGGCACACTCTCTTATGTAGATTAGCTCACTTCATCCTTAAGGCAAACCTGTGAGGTGGTTGCTGCCGTCATCATCATTTTACAGAAGACAATACTGAAGCTCTGAGAGATGGAGTCACTTGCCCAACTCACACACTGAGTGAGTAGTGAAGGTCAATGTCACTCCAGATTCTGTGCTGTTAACTACCGCTGTACAGCCTTGCGTTAGAGTTTGTCTAGGAAGCAAAGAAAATCCTTAGTTCCAGGACCTAGGGGGGTTCTGGGCAGGGTGGGCAAGTTTCAGGGTGGAAAGGGCAGTGGGGTCAAAGGGAGCCTGGGAAGACCCAGCTGGGCCAGCTGGGTTTCCTCACTCCCACCATTCCTCACTGCCAGTCTGGTCTCTCAGAGCCAATCCATCCCCCACACAAACGCTGTATAATTGCCTGATGGGGCCTAGTGAATGGGGCGGGGAGGGGGGGACGTTTACTTTTCATTAAAAGGCCAGGACGAGATTGTGGGAGGTGGTGCTCAGCAGGAGGATCTGCCTCAGAAAATGTGCTGACTGGTCCAGCCTTATCAGCCCCAAACACATGTTTCCAGTACCTACTACCACCTACCCGAGCCTTGCTTTCTTCATCTGAAACTATTAATATTGCCAACATTACCAGGGCCCTAGGAATGATTACATGAGATAATGCATGGTATGGCAGTGAAAGGAAGCAGGAGGCCAGGATTTAAATTCTCTCTGTTGCTTTGGAAGTGGATTTTAAGCAATCTTCTTAAACTCTCTGGGCCTCAGTTTCCTCATCTGAAAAATGGGGATATATTACCTATAGGGCTGATGTGAGGTGCCAACTTAATGATATCTATCTGTCTGTCTGTCTGTCTATCTATCTAGCAGAAGCCTGGGGCACAGTAAGTGTGATCCATTCATTATTAGAATTTTTGAGAGGAATTAATGAAGAGATTGGTTCTAGTCTGCTACCTCTGTGGTGAGTAAGGTAACTTCCTGATGTGGCTTGAGCTGAGAATGGATTCCCCTACTGAGTGGAACCGTGGTCACCATGGCACTTCATGGATAACTCCATTTGCTGTCTTTCCTCCCATACTCAAGTCCCTGAATGGTGTAAATGGTTAAACGCTTGGTTTGAATCCACCCAGAGGCTCCTTGGAGGAAAGTTCTTGTGATCTGCTTCCCAAAGATCACAGCCATTGACCCTACGGGGTGCAGTTTTACTCTGACACACATGGGGTCGCCACGAGTTGGAATTGACGGTAACTGTTCTTTTTTTTTTCTTCTCCCATACTCAAGCTATGGCAACTCATGAAGGCTAATCTTGCATTATTCGCAGACACTCTTCAGTCCTCCTCTTCCTCCTGACTGGCAAATAGTCTGATTGGCATATAGGCATTCTTCCATCATGTTGACCAATCTTGAACTACTCTGGGAATAGGAAGATGAGTGAGACACTGGTCACGGCTCTTGAAGACTTGACAATCTAGATACAAGACATTTTAAGCAAATAAGAATAAACTGGAGGTTATTTTTAATGGATAATAAGGAAAATGGTATTGTAAGCAGTGTGTGCAAAGGCACTGGAGCATAAAGGCATCTGGTGTGTTCAGGGAACTGGAAGAAGCCCAAAGTGGTAAGACATTGAGGGAATGGTGGTTAGGGTCAGACTGGGCTAGCCAGAGAAAGGTCTGGAATGCTTGCTTGTAGGTGGGAGAGAGCCCTGGGAGTTCCCAAGCAGAGAGTGACATAGTCAGATGAGTACTTCAGAAAGATCTTTCTGGCTGTTGTGTAGGGGAAGGCCTGAAGCAGGGTAAGACCAGAAGCACGGAGATTATCGAGGGAGGAATAAAAATGTCCACCTGGGGACAGCTATTTTCAGTGGGAACATCCTGACACAAGCTAGTTTCAAGAAAAGTTATTTTTGCAAGACAGGTTTAGGTTCTCTCCTTAGATTCCCTTCTTATGATCATTAAATGACCCCAAAGCCCCTTCCCAGGAAGATGTAGATGCTAGTGTCCCCAGGGAGAAAGGGCAGATACAGCAAATACACAGAGTCCCAAGGAGGGTGATGACTTCTACCTCTTCTCCATCTCCCACGCTTTACTAGGATTATTTCTCTATCCCAGGAGCTTCCAAATGAGCTAGAGGAATGGCAGACTCATTTTTGTTCTTTAACTAGGCCAGTGGCACCTGGCTGCATTAGCAGGGAAACACTGGAAATGTCCTGGCTGTTAAGACATTTTTTACCAACGTCAGAAAATTTTGTCACACTGATATAGTCAACTAATTTAGTTATTTGTTACCACTGAACTTGAGCAAAATCTTTCCAATCTCTTGGCCTCAGTTTCTCCAGCTGAAAATGGAGGAAGACAAAAGTAAATCTAAGGGTCTTTCCACCCTTTTTGCCCAGGAGTCTAAGCTCTCAACTCCTGGACTCACTCCCAGCAGGACTAATAGCTGTTTGACCAGTTCTCATGGTCACCCCCTTGACAATATCCTCTGCAGGCTTAGGCCATGTTCTTGAAGTCAGTCTTTGACAAACTCACTGTTTTCATTTTTGTTGACTCAGGTGAGCACAAATGTTAAGTTCTGGAGGTATTTGGTATAGGAATATAAATGAGGTGAGGAAGTAGGTTGTGTTTTTACTCTTCATTGGAAAAGAAAAGACGGCATGGGGGTGGTGTGGAGAGTTGATTATGAAAACCCAGCCAAGTAACTGGGCATGGCTGTCAATACTTGCATCATGGACTCTCATCCCTGGTTCTCCTGCATTTTAACTCTTGATTTTACTCTATAACAAATCCTTAAGTGTTAGTGTTTCCCAGATTCTCTTCTCAGTCCCCTTCTCTCTCCAGAAGATTCTCTGATGGTTTCCAACTCTACCATGACCCTCTCCAGGCCGGACTTCACTCCTGACCTTTGAATGTCCGTGTCCTCTGGGAACTTATTTGTCTGTGTCCTACAGACTCCTTAAACTCAACAAGCCCCAGCCTGAATTGCTTCTCTTCTCTGCCAAACTTGCTCCTCCTCCTCTCTTCCCTGTTTCAGGAATGACACTACCCTCTGCCCAGTCACCACAGCTAGGACCTGGGAGTCATCCTGGACTCCTCCCAGCCCTCACTCCTACATCCATCAGTCACCGTGTCCTACCTGTTTGGCCCCTGGAACAAGTCTAGAGTCTGCACTTTTCTCTCCTGCCCAATGACTCCTAACCCCAGTTTATTTCTTACACTTCTCATCTTCTTCTGGATGATTAAAGTAGTCTCCTCCCTATCTGGTTTCTTACTAGTCTCCCCTTCTTCCAGACTGACTTCCCTCTGCTGCTACAGTGATTTTTCTAAAACCCCAATTTAACCAGGTCTTTTCCTGCTTGAGATCTTGCATGAGGTCTTCATGGCTTGCAGAATAAAGTTCAAACTCCCTAGCTTGACATAAGAAGTTAATCAACTCAGGCTTTGCTCTTGTGCCAGCCTCCTTTCCTGACTCTTCAATAAATGCCACAAGAGATCAGATGATGTCTCCTGGACACACTTTCTTCTTTCAAATCTTCATGCCTTTCCGCATATTATTCCTGCTGCTTGGTTTGCCCATCCTTCTAGCACTTTTCCACTTGACCCTGTTAGTCCCTGATTCCTGTTTACCTCTCAAATCTCATCTTTTACCACTCTCCCGCCAGCCCTGTGCAACCCCTGATGCTGGCCCCCAGCGTGGTGACCTCATCCCCTCCAAAGTCTCCTTGCCACGTGCCAGGCAATCCTCCAGAAGTGGACATCCTTATCTACTTTTGGGACACTAATGGGTCCCTCTCATCCATGCCCTCTCTTGCCTGCAATAGATGTGATGATGCTGTGCTCTTCTGAGTTGGTCATAAGCTATGTGGACAAGGGATAGACATTTGTTTTGTGAGCAGAACAGCTCTTCTAACCCTGCCCATGGGCCCCTCACCTGTGCTTCACCCTGCTGCCTATGAGTGAAAGGCAGTGATGTCATCAACATTGAAAGGTATCACTTTTAGGTCATAGTAATTATGACCTAAAGAGTTCAAGACATGGTCAAAAGATATGTTTTCTATCTGTCTGCTATGAAATTCTGAATGGAATTTTGGCATATCTGGAAAATTTTCCTACATATTATGGGTAAGACTTGCATTTGTGGTCTTCATCAATGAAGCTTAGTAACAACTTTTGAGAGAGTCATTGGAATCCCTGTCAGTCATATACGGAGAACTGTGAAGGGAGAGCGATGCCGGAAGACTGGGGATGGGCATGTCTTGTCTTGATTTTCAAACCCTGGATTCTAGAAATTATGGGCTCAAGGCCAGACTCTAGCAATGAACTAGAAGTGATTATTTAAATGGGGGTTGGGTTATGTGCACTTTGAAAAAAAAAAATCTGTTTGGAGCAATCATATGTTCACTAAGAACTACTAATTCCAAAATATTATTTCTATTTTGAAAAATAAACTTCCTACGTGGGTGCTGTGGATATTTGTCATTATATTTTATCTCCCCACATTAAGAAAAAAACAAAAACAAAAACAAAAAATCAAATCAGTTGCTGTGGAGTTGATTCCGACTTATGGCAACTTCATGTGTTGCAGAGTAGAACTGGGCTCCATAGGGTTTTCAAGGCTTGGATCCCTGCTAATGTTAGCAGGCATTTGTCAAAGATTTTCATGTCAAAGTTAAGGAAAAGATGGAGAATAGTGGCCTGCAAGATATTGTAGAGAAGTGAATAAAATGTTTACATTCACAAAATGTTAAGTAATTTATCCGGGTTGATCTGCAGTGAGGAGCCCTGGTGGCTCAGCGGTTAAGCACTTGGCTGCTAATAGAAAGGTTGGCAGTTTGAACCCACCAGCCACTCCTCAGGAGAAAGATGTGGCAGTCTGTTTCCATAAAGATTTACGACCTTGGAAACCCTATGGGACAGTTCTACCCTGTCTTACAGGGTAGAATCGACTTGATGGCAATTAGCTTGGTTTGGTTTGGTTGATCTGCAAGGAGATCTCTAGTTACATGCTGTGGGAGGCAGAATAATGACCCTTCAAAAGTGTTCATGCTCTAATTCCTGGAACCTGTGAATATGTTAGGTTACATGGAGAAGGGGAATTAAGTTTGTGATGGAATCAAGATTACTAATCAGCTGATCTTAAAATACAGAGATTATCCTGGATTATCCAGGTGGGCTCAATCTAATCACATAAATTTTTAAAAGTGGAGTGAAACCTTTCCAAATTTTGGTCAGATAGAAATGTAACTATGAAAGAAGGGTCACAGAGACCCAGCATTCTGGCTCTGGAGATGGCGCAATTGGGCCATGAGCCAAGGAATGTGGGTGGCCTCTAGAAGCTGGATAAAACAAGGAAACAGATTTGCTCCTGGAGCCTCCAGAAGAAATGCAGCCCCGCCAACACCTTGATTTTAGCCAGTGAGACTTATGTCGGATGTCTGACCTATAGAAACTGTGAGATAATAAATCTATGTTGTTTATGCAAAGTTTGTTACAACAGCAATAGGAAACTAATACACATGCCATGTGTCTCTGCAAGTGGCTTTTCCTAGTGGAGCATTTATTCATGACATGGATCAATAGTTTCAAAGGAAAATTGGCAGAGTCCTAAGGTTCCAATGGGGTGTCTCAGGAACCACAAAGAAGGGGAAGTAGGGAAGGGAAAGGCAAAGGCAATGGGACTCTGGATGCCCAGCCATACTGTCACCAGAGCAATGCTGCTTTTATTAATTTTAAATATTGGGATTCTAGGAAAAAAGTTGAAAACCATCACTGACATCCTAGATGAAGGCATTAATTATAATAACAAGAACTAATGTTTACTGAGCTTTTTATATCGATGAACACATTTTATTTTCAGAACACACCTATAATTAAAAGGTTTCTGAGTCTCATGTTGATAATCTTATTGTGTTTAACTGTTTATATATTCAATCCTCTTATTTAATTCTGTTATTCAATTTCACAATACAGTAGGAAGTAGGTATATCTTTGCACATGGGAAAACTGAAGCTCAGAGAAATTAAGTATCTCAATCAAGGTAGCACAACTTGTAAGTGGAAGAGATGTATTTTTAACTCAGGTGGCCTGGTTGTAGAGCCTGGACTCTTAGGCAAGTGGATGAAATTTTTTATTAGAAAGAGCTAGTTGGAGTATCACACTGGTGGTACAATTCAGAATCCCAAATGTATTTTGCATGGTGGAAGACAAAAAAAAAAAAAAATCCTGCCTTTGGGTTCAAAAACACAATTACATCAAAGCTTAGGTACCTCAAGGGAAATAATCAGGCAATTTGTTGTTTTTTGCAGAGAGGTGTATGCATTGGATGGAAGATCATCACCTTTTCGAGTGTATTGTTAGTTGTTAGGTGCTGTCAAGTCGGTTCCAACTCATAGGCACCCCATGAACAGCAGAATGAAATATTGCCTGGTCCTGTGCCATCCTTGCAATTGTTGATATGCTTGAGCCCATTATTGCAGCCACTGTGTCAATCCATCTCATCGAGAGTCTTTCTTTCTTTTGCTGACCCTCTACTTTACCAAGCATGATGTTCTTCTCCACAGGCTGGTCCTTCCTGATATCATGTCCAAAGTACCTAAGACAAAGTCTCACTGTCCTCACTTCTAAGAAGCATTCTGGCTGTACTTCTTTCAAGACAGATTTGTTCGTTCTTCTGGTAGTCCACAGTATAGTCAATATTCTTCGCCAACACCGTAATTAAGTGTATTACAAGTCTAAAATTCTAGGACTCTATGATGACAATGGATTAAAACATATCAATGATCATGAAGATGGTGTAGAACAAAGTCAACTCGACAGCACCTAACAACAACAATATGATAAAAAAGTCCTTTATGCAATAGAATCGGCTGCCTCATTATGTTCTAAGTGCTCTGTCATTGGTAGCAGTCAAGAAAAGAGCAGATTTGGGGAGGAGGAAATTGATTTAAGGACACTTTTAGGTGTGAGGAGACTTTTAGAAGTGGTGGCACAGTGGTTAAAGAGCTCAGTTGCTAACTGAAAGATGGGCAGTTTGAACCCACCAGCTGCTCCACATGAAAAAGATGTGACAGTCTGATTCTGTAAAGATTTACAGCCTTGGAAACCTTATGGGGCAGTTCTACTCTGTCCTATGGGGTTGCCATGAGTAGGAATCAACTCGATGGCAGTGGGTTTCGGTTTTTTATTTTTTGGTTTTTAGGTGTGAAATTCTAAGATTTCAGAATTATCGTATATCTTAGTTTCCTAATGCTGCTGTAACAGAAATACCACAAGTGGTTGGCTTTAAAGAACAGAAGTTTATTTTCTCACATTTCTGGAAGCTGAAAGTTCAAATAGGATCTAGGCCATGTCAATTCTTTCCTTGTTGGTAGCCCCAGGTATTCATTGGTTCTTTGGACAGAGACCCTCACAAGGCATCTGTCTTCCTCCAAGTGCACGTGCCTGTGTATAATTTGCTCTTTTGATAACTCAGAAGTGATTAGATTTAGAACCCACCTTTCTCGAGTGGGACCTAATTAACATAACAAAGCAAACCTCATTTCCGAACAGGATTACATCCACAGGTATAGGGGTTAGAATTCCAACACATATTTTGGGGGAACAGAATTCAATTCGTAACATTGTACATACAGAAAAATTTTTGGAAGCCTTAGTGCTTAGCTTTAAGCCACCTCGTCTTCCCTAGATGCACCTGGAAAAGCATATACTAATAGATTGAGCTTCAGGGTGGAGCACCTAGCTATTTTATCTCATAGGAAATGAGGATCTATAGCAGGTGTTATGGACAGATTTGCATTTTTGAGAGGTGACTATATCAGAGGGGGAGAAATTGAATTAGGTAGAGCAGTTCTTATAAAGACCTATGTGAGAGATACATACTTCTGGGCCATAGCAGACGTATTTGGAAGACTTGGGCTGAGAGAGGAAAAGAGAATGTGGAGACCAGGACAACACCCAGGTGAGGGCTGGGCTGGGTGGAGCTGTCCAGAACTGGTGGTGCTGGTGCCTCTAGGCTGCAGGGACACCAAGACACAGAAAAGGTCCAAAGGGAAGCTATCTGGGGAGGGGCCTTGTCAGAAGTGGGTCATAGCCTTGGACAACTTCACAAATTGTTAGTCAAAAGTGGGTCAGGAGCTGGAAGTCTGGCGTCAAGACAGGTGGAGTCCCATAATCCCTTCCCTGCCTGTGATTTGGGAAACTAATGAGGACAAATAAGAGGCTTGCCAAGGCACAAGCCTGACCTATGAGTGGGATGTGGTCTCTGGGTGGGTTGAGAAGGCAGCAGAGAGAGATGCTGCTTGCCTGTGAAACCTATCGACCAGGAACCTCAACATCACTACCACTCCATTCCCCATCCACTCAATGAGTCCATATTTATCAAACATGAAGGATAAAGCAAAATTCTGGGAGATGAGCTCTTGTCTCGGAAAATGTTTGCCAACTCCACCTCCCTTTGGCCTTTAGATTCATCTAGTTCTCTCTCTCCAGGAATTCACCCACCTCCATCTGTTACTCTAGGACCACCATGTTCCCAATAGCTAGTGCTTTAATCAGTTAGTCCTTTAATTCCATACTGTTAACACCCTAATTCTTCTTTTCCACACATGAACCTCTGGCTCACACAGTAGCCTGTTTCTTTATCTGTAAAATGGAGATAATAGTAATGACGATTATTGTACAGGCAGTGCATATAAAATTCTTAGCAAACAGTAAGCACTCAATACATGTTAGCTGTTTTTGTCAGGGAGGAGAAGCTAAACCAAATAATGAACAGTCAGGCTAGTAGCTTGGGATCAGACAGCACTGATAAAGCTTGACCAGGCTTTAGCGGTAGGGAGTAAGAAGGGATAAGGAGAAGAGAGAAGCATAAAAATGAAAGCGAGGCAAGAAGCACAGGGGAGTAGATTCAAGAGGGGTCAGGATGACAATTCAAAGAACGACAAGACCAGAGGGCAAGCAGTGTGCACCCACATGCATCTGCTCATGTTCCTTCCTGCTGCTGAGTTCTACTCTCAGGTGACCCAAGTGTGCTGACCTCAGGATGGAGGTGGCCCAGGTGTGGATGTCTATTTGCATTGTAGTCACCTGCAAAGTCTGGAAACCCTGGTTCCATTTCTATTTTTGCCATTTACTCACTTTGTGACATTGCACAATCCTCTTCCTCGCTCTCTGTGTTAATGTTTTTAGCTGTAAAACGAGGGATCTACATCACGTTGTCCCTAAGATCCTTTTCAGCTATGACATTCTATGATGCTGAGTCAATTCAATCTGATCCAGGATTCCCCTGAACAAAAACATAAGTCAAACTGGATGACAACTTTCAGCTGCCTTTATTGAGAGCCTGTCATATGCCAGGTAATGGAATACACAGTTATATTTCCATGAACACATTTTATCTTCAGAGCACGTCTACAGTTAAGAGGTGTCTGAGTCCCATGTTGATAGTATCAACAGTATATTATCATCTCTATTTCTTTTCATGTCTTATTGCATTGGTTGAATGCTATCTTCCCAGTGCCCTTGAGTCTTCTCAACATTGATTTCCATTCTCTTTCTGAGTCTCAAATTGCTTAATGTAACTCCCTTCCTGATTCTACTGTCCCCCTCAATTATCTTTCCATTATGATATGCCCAGGGGGAAGGGTCTTATCTGCTCAGTATGGCATAGCAAACACACATGTCAAGCAATTGAAAACACCATAATTCCAGATATCTTAAATCAGGGTCCTGATAGAACACTGGAAACCAGAATCAATGATAAACCTCACGGGGTGAGACTGGCAAGATTTGGAAAGATGCCAGGAGCTATCCAAGCAGGCTGTGTTCTGGCAGTCAATAATAATAATAATGACTAACAGTTATTCAGCACATATTGTTTTCCAGGTATTAGGTTAAACCGGTGGTTCTCGACCAGGGATGATTTTGTCTCCTAGAGGATTTTGGCAATGTCTGAAGACTACTTTGTTATCACAGCTGGGGAGGGAGTGTGCTTCTGGAATCTAGTGAGTGGAGGCCCCGCTCAACCAAGAATGATATGGCTTGAAATGTCAATCAAAACATGGGTTAAATCCTCTACATGAGTTATCTCATTTAATTATCAAATCAACCCTACAAAGTAGGTACTATTATTATTATTATTACCATTCCCATTTTATAAATGGGGAAACTGAGGATTAGATATAAAAGCAATTTTCCCAAGTTCACACAGCTAGTCGGTGACAGAGGTAGGATTTGATCCTAAGCTGGCTGACTCTAAAGCCTGTCCAGAATCTCTGGGTAGTATAAATGGGTAATGGGCTCAGCTGCTAACTCAAAGGTTGGAAGTTTGAGTCCACCCAGAGGTGCCTGAGAAGAAAGGCCTGGCAATCTACTTCCAAAAAATCAAGAATTGAAAACCCTATGGAGCACAATTCTATTCTGACACACATGGGGGCACCATGAGTTGGAATCAACTTGACTGCAGCTGGTTTTTTAAAGCCTGTGAATCTGACGGCTTTGCTGGGAACTACAGGTAAGTCTAACGGAACATGCAGGTCAGGACAAGGAGTATTCACTGGGCTAATCTGAGGGTGGCTGTGGAGACTGATTCTCAGAGGCATCTAAGGAGGTCCGGGCTCCCCACTGCCCAGTGACCAGTGGACTTTGTTGCTGTTGCAGGTTGAGAACAAACAATCTCAGGCTCTACCTGCTGGGGGCAGGATCTCCCAGGGGCCCTTGGATTGACCTGGGGCCCTGATCTTAATTGCTCTCAGCTAAGCTGAATTGGAAACGGCAGGGCAAGTGATCCCAGTGCTCCAGCACCCCAGTCCCATAGCTCTGACATCTGCAGCTTTGGATCAAGTGCAGGGCAGGGTGGCTGACAGCTGGAGGCACACGCTCACGGTCAAGTGAGTCATGCGGCAACTGGCCAGGAGTCAGACCTCTGCCTCTGCTTTTATCTGTAAACATCCTCGGAATCTCAGCACAGTGGGGAGTTAACAAGTGCATGGACACATGCCTGGCACATAGTAGGCACCCAACAATGAATGAATGACTAAATCAAGTGGGTGAATGAGGTCAAACTTTGGAATACAGTGAAAGGGCTGGGCATGGGTCAAAGAAAGAAAGGCAGGGCCTAGCCACTGGGGTGATGCCTTGGTGGATGAGACGGGGCCAAGTCCTCAAGAGGGAACAACAGAGCAGCAGCTGGGACGGCATCTCACAGAACACAAGCCCGAGGAGGCTGCGGGGGAAGTCAGGCTCCAAGCATCTTGGGGGCTTGAACTAATTTTTGGATTGCTTTGTTGGAATGCTTTGGCAACCAGGCCTGAAACTCAGCAACTTCCAGCCCCATAGGAAGCAGAGGCTGGAGCCTTCCTCCCCAGGGTCTTCCCTGGGTAAGGATTGAGGCCACAGATGGACTCAGGAATGTGATTATTGTTCTTGAGGTGGTACTAATTCTCAACGCTCTGTTTTCCCCTTTCTAGGCCCTGTCAAAGACCATGTTTATACAGATAAACTGGCTTCATGGAACACAGAGAAACCAGCTAAAGTCACGTGACTCTGGAATCTTTGTTGTTTTTCTCCTCTATGGAGGAAAGAGAAGGAGGGGGCAAGGGGAGAAAGGGAACCGAAATTCATTGATGGTTTATTCTGGGTTGAGTGCTTTTCATGGTCACGTCAGGGTGGTGGCAGAGTGTCCTGCCTCAAAGCTTGGTGTCAGGCAGACCTGGGCCACCAGTCACCCTGGTGGGTGTCCCCAAGTTTACTTACTGGTAAAAATGTAGCCCCAGTGACGAAACATTTAAGCCCTCAGCTGCTAACTGAAAGGTTGGTGGTTTGAACCAACGCAGCAACTCTGCAGGAGCAAGACTTGGCCATCTGCTTCTGAAAACCTTCAAGAAAACCCTATGGGGCCATTCTACCCTGTCATATGAGGTTCCTATGAGTCGAAAATCGACTCGATGGCACCTAACAACAACAACATCGGGATAATACTGGTACCTACTTTCTAGGGATGTGATGAAGATTTAATGAGCTAATGCACGAGATAGGCGTAACATATGTACACAGAATAAGTATTCACTAAATGCTAGCCAGCACTATTATAATTTTTTAAGGAGCCCTGATGGTCGCAGTGGTTAAGCGATTGGCTGCTAACTGACAGGCCAGCGGTTCGAACCCACCAGCCGCTCCTCGGGAGAAAGATGTGGCATTCTGCTTCCACAAAGATTACAGCCTTGGAAACCCTATGGGGCAGTTCTACTCTGTCCTATAGGGTTGCTATGAGTTGGAATTGACTTCGCAATGGGTTATTACCATTTTAAATTGAATTCTCTCAACCGCTGTGGGAGGTAGGACTTATTGTCGCCATTTTGCATATGAGGAAGTCAAGGCTCTGGGTGAGGGGTTATCCTGGTGCAGCTTCACTATCAGTTCCTCTGGCAAGCCTCTGCTGACCTTCAGGGCCAAGTCAGATGCCTCTTCTGTGCTGCCCCCCGCCCCTGTCCTTCCCTCTCAGCTTTAATTCCAGCACAGTGTGAGTGCCTGTTCAAAGTCACAGCCCCCACCACACTGCAGTCCATGAGGACAGGCTAGACCCAAAGGATTCTTCTCTGCTGTGTTTCCAGCACCCAGCAGAATGCCTGGCAGGTGGTGAAAAAACTGACTCTACCTCAGCTGCCTAATAGGTAGCTCAGGACCGTTTTACCCAGTGGTCTGGAAATGGTTTTATTTCTTCTCCATAGTGAGTGAGCGAGTGAGTGAAGGTGAGTGTGTTCCTGGGAATGAGTAAAGTAGGCGACTAGGGACATCCTAGGTCCCTGGGTGGAGCAAACAGTTTGCGCTCGTCTACTAACTTAAAAGTTGGTGGTTTGAATCCACCTAGTGGCACCATGGAGCCCTGGTGGTACAGTGGTTAAGCGTTTGGCTGCTAACCAAGAGGTCGGCAGTTCGAATCCACAAGCTGCTCCTTGCAAACCCTACTGGGCAGTTCTTCTGTGTCCTGTAGGGTCGCTATGAGTCGGAGTTGACTCGACGGCAACGGGCAACAGGCAACCGGCAGTGGCACAATGGAGAAAAGGCCTGGCAACTTGTTTCCATGTAGATTACAGCCAAGAAAAATCCTATAGAGCAGCTGTACTCTGTAACACGTGAGGTCATTGTAAGTCAGCATCCACACCACAGCAACAGGTTTAGGGACATCCTTTAGCTTAGCAGGTCTCAACTCTTTGGCGTAGTTACAAGGACAAACTCAGCCTGTTTTCTCTCTTCTGGCTGCCTCTCCTTCAATGTCTAAGGAATTGAGGGCACAGCTTAAAATTCTCAAAGTGAGAAGATAAATGTGTCATTCATCTAGAAGGGATTGAGAGTCAATTAAGCCATTCCTTGGTACAGAAGTATGTTGACTACAATGGATCCTTGCAAGTTACAGGCAAACAATGGCTAGTTTCGACATAGGGTTCTTAATCTTTCAACAGCTCTAAATGCATTTCCTCCAATTCTCACTCCTAGCTCATCCAGTTCTCCCATCTCCCATGAGGACTGCTAAACACAGGGATTTGGTCAGCTGCTGGAAGGGTGAGCCAAACTCCATATAATAGTTACTCCTCATTCACTCATTCATTTCTTCAATGGTTTGAGCTTCTGCTCTGTGCCAGGCACTGCTGGACTAGCTACTCGGGAGGAGGTATGTAGAGAGATGAGAGTAGAAGGGCCTTGCTAGATAGAACTTGGCAGCAGTAAGGGACTAAAGAAGGCTTCAGTGCAGAGGAGTGATATGCCCAAATGTATCGCTTCATATGCATGCAGAGGCTGGACGCTGAAGAAGGGAGACAGAGGAAGACTTGATGCATTTGAATTGTGGTGTTGGCAAAGAATATTGTCATAAGAACAAACAAATCAGTCTAGAAGAAATACAACACGGATGCTCCTTAGAAGTGAGGATGGTGAGGTTTCGGCTTGCCTACTTTGGACACATCATCAGGGGAGACCAACTGCAAGAAAAGGACATCATGTCTGGTAAAGTGGAGGGTCAGTGAAGACAAGGGAGACCCTCAATGAGGTGGATTGACGAAGCAGCCAGAACAGTGGACTCAAACGTACCAACGATCATGAAGATGGTGGAGAACTGGCCCATGTTTCATTCTGTGAGACATAAGGTCTCTATGAGTTGGAGCCGACTTGATGGCAACTAACAACAACGCTTGAGAAAGAGCACCCTGCTGCAGTGAGGAAGATGGATTAGACAAGGTGAGGCTGGAGGCAGGAGCATGATTAGGAGGCTGCCACCATAATCCCAAGGAGTGAAGACCAGCCTCTGAATTCAGGCCCTGGAGTGAGAAACAATGTCATCCAAGTTTAGAATGTAAACATCTGACTGGTTGGATGTGGAAGGAGCAGGAGACAGACAGGTTGGGAGAACTCTCAAGATGTCTGGCTTGAGGGGACTGGGAGGATGGTAATGACGTGGCAGTAGACTGTTACAGGTAATAAAGCAACTTGATTCTATCCTTCGTAAAACAAAATTGGAATGATACTGTTCTGAGTTATAAAAATTGCCCAAGTTCTCCACTCTTTCCTGTATCTTTGCCCCATTAAAATGTGTCTTTGCAGTTCTTTCCATCAAGAGATGGTTCTGTTTCCATACCCCTTGAATTTGGAAATCCTGGTGGCATAGTGGTTAAGAGCTATAGGCACTAACTAAAAAGGTCGGCCGTTCGAATCCACTAGGCGCTATTTGGAAGCCCTATGGGGCTGTTCTACTCTGTCCTATAGGGTCGCTATGAGCTGAAATCGACTCGATGGCAATGGGTTTGGTTTTGGTTTGGTACCCCTTGAATTTAGGCTGTCCTTGTGATTTGCTTTGGCCAAAAGACTGCTTTGGAAGTGGTGTTGTGCCAGTTCTGAGTCTAGGTCTCAAGAAGTCCTGCACGCGGTGACTCTTTAGGAGCCCTGTCCAGCCATCTTGTGAACAAGGTCAGCCTGATGGACGATAAGAGACCATGGGGAACAGAAACAAGCCATCCCTGCTGTCATTGCTACCTAGGGCTGCTGTAACAAAAAACACCACAAATGAGTGGCACTAAAGAACAAAATCTATTGTCTTAAAGTTTGAATGCTAGCAGTCCACATCAGGGCATTGACTCTAGGGGAGGGTCCTTGCCAGAAGCCCACAAGTTCCTGGGCGTTCCTTGGCATCTGTCTTCCTCCTGTGTGTGTGTCTATGTCTATTCTGTCCTTTTGATAAGACACTTCTGAGTGATTTAGGACCCACCCTATCCAGATGACCTCATTAACATAACACAAGAAAACCTCTATTTCCAAACAAGGTCTTATTTACAGGTACAGGAGTTAGGACTCCCACATTGCTTTTATGGAGACACAATTTAATCTCTAGCACCAGCTGAGGCCATCGTAGACCAACCAGCCCCAGCTGACTGAACAGCTGACTGAAGATCCATGAGTGAGCCTGGCCAGAAGACCTGCCCAGCTGAGAGCTGAGCCCAGCCCAAATCAATGATCCACAGAACCATTAGCTGAATCAATGACTGCTGTTTTTTTTTTTTTTTAATATTTTATTGTGCTTTTGGTGAAGATTTTACACAGCAATTTAGGGTCCCATTCAACAATTTCTACACAAATTGTCCAGTGACATTGGTTACATTCTTCACAATATGTGAACATTCTCATTATTTCTGTTCTGGTTGCTCTGTTTCCATTAATCTAGTTTCCCTGCCCCTTTACATTCTCATCTTTGTTTTAAAGTAGTTGTAGACCATTTGGTCTCATATAGGTGATTTTTTTTTTTTTTTTTAAAGGAGCCCAGTAACAATGACTGCTGATTTAAGCCACTAAGTTTTTGAATAGCTTTTAGAGAGAAAAAGTGATGCAGATGTTTATGAAATAAATGTAAAACTAAAATCTTTTTAGGAGGTGTGTGGTTGTCATTAATCTATTGTATAGACTTCACTGAACTCCAGGGGGCCTGCTTGAAGATGAAATTAGAATAAGAAAGTGTCTTGATTAACCATCTCATAAACTTCTCAGAATATTTTTTTTAATGAATCACCCAGTGTACATTTTTTCCAGAAACTACATTTCCCCCCTTGATGCCTTTATTCCTTACCGCTGTCTTAATGGGCTGGTGCTATATTTGGACGACAAATAGAGTGAACAATAGTCCTGGTTTGCTCAGGAATCTCCTGGTTTTAGCACCGAAATTCTCCTATTCCAGGAAACCCTTCAGTCTCAGGCAAACTGGGGTGGTTGGCTGTGGTATCTCTATACTTCACTTTGCTGTTCACCAGTGGGCTGTACACAATTTGTCCACCGGCTCCTGGCAACAGGGCAGGCTTTGCTGTTGCTCTGTATTATAGACAGTGAACCTGAGACCCAGCGAGTCCAAAGCACCTACCCAGGGTCACCCAGCTAGGAGGCAGTGGAGAGAGGAGTCGAACCTGTGTCAGCCTGATGTCCATGCTTGGGTCTGCTTCTCTACGCCATCTGCTCTCAGGGCAGTTACACCACGAAAGAGGACGATGTCTTCTCCCTCAGAGGCTGCATCCGAGACACACTCCCTGATGGTGCAAACACTTCTCCATTTTGGTTATTTACAGACAAATCCTGTGAGTAGATCTAGAAAGCCATCTCTAAGCTCCAGTTTCCTTAATCGTAAAAGGGGATTCATACAAAGGCCATCTCTGCCCAGGAGACAAGAGCCCATGGCTTATTCTGTCGCTCGCTCTATGTAGAGGGTGATTGAGGCCACTGCCAGCCTTGCAGCAACATTCTGAGGCCAGAAGAACTGCCACCTCAGATCTGAAAATGGCAACGCAGATGAGCCTCTGCTCCAGAGAAAGAGATCCAGAAAAAGATGAGACAGGGGAGAGGAAGGGGAAAGGAATGGAGAACTCGTTTCATCTCTTTCAGGAACCTTGCTGATTCTTTATCATGAACTCTTTGTTTAAAAAAAAAAAAAATCCATTTTTTATACATTCAGAATTCAAAGCTGCCGAAAATTTTCTCCTGTGATGAGACACATTCAGAACAAAAACGTGCGGCCTGATTTGTCTTTTCCCGAAATCAAAGGCAGTATTCTAAAGAGACTGCGTTTGCCACACAAAGGTAGCAGATGTTTGCCGAGATTATAGCTGCACAAGCATTCCACACGTTCAATCTTGGGAGCACTTCACTTTTTGAAAAGAGAAACAGTTTTGTGTTATTCCGTGATGCGCAAGAAGCTTCTGGTACTAAGGAGCCATGGCTCAGGTGGGGTGTGGTTGAGGATGGGTCAGTTAAACTGGCCGTCGATGCTTTGGATGACTCCGGCCAGCAGTTGCTGATAAGACTGGGCCCAGGCACAATATGGGTTGCTGTCGTCGGTGTTAGTCGCCGTCAGGTTGGCTTTGACTTACGGTGACCTTGTGCATAACAGAACCAAACGCTGCCCGGTCCTGCACCATCTTCATGATCGTTGGTATGTTTGAGACCACTGTTGTGGTTATTGCGTAGTCCCTTCCAACCTAGGGGGCTCATCTTCCGGCACTATATTGGACCATAGTCTGTTGTGATCTATAAGGTATTCATTGGCTAATTTTCTGAAGTAGCTAGCCAGGACTTTCTTCCTAGTATATCTTGTTGTTGTTAGCTGCTGTTGAGCTGGCCCCTGAATTATGGTGACACCATGCACAACAGAACAAAACATTGCCCGACCCTGTGCCATCCCTATGATGGGTTGCAGACTGGACCATTGTGATCCACAAGGTTTTCACTGACTGATTTTTCGGAAGTAGATCACTAGGTCTTTCTCCCTAGTTCATCTTAGTCAGGAAGCTCTGCCGAAACCCGCTCAGCATCATAGCAACACACAACCCTCCCCTGAAAGATGAGTGATGGCCGGGGGGCAGAATACCCAGTAAGCAGGGTAAGCATGGACTTACTTGTGTTTACTTACTAATCTGTAGTGAACAATTTCACATGGGTTTCACTAAATTGTTCACTACAGATTACTAAGTAAGCACAACTAAGCCCGTGCTTACCTTGCTTACTGGGTAATCCATCCCTGTCAGGGGCTGTAATTTTAAGAGACTTTGATTCTGTAGGAAGGTGCTGTGGGATTGGGAGAGAGACAGATGCCAGCCATACCTAGAAGTAGAATCTTTTTTTAAATTTTTTTAATGTACTTTAGATGAAGGTTTACAGAATAGTTTCTCATTAAACGGTCAGTACACATATTGTTTTATGACATTGGTTAACAACCTCACGACATGTCAACACTCTCCCTTCTTGACCTTGAGGACTTTTTTTTGGTGAAAATATACATAGACAAAGTTACACTGTTTCGAAAGTTTCTACATGTACAATTCAGTGACATCGATTACATTCTTCCAGTTGTGCTGCTATTCTCACTATCCTTT
>NW_004443944.1:23568979-23646021 GCF_000243295.1 Trichechus manatus latirostris
ACTCAGTCTGGTGGAGGCCGTGGTAGCTGTGGTCCACTAGTTCTTTGGACTAATCTTTCCCTTGTATCTTGTTCTCTAGAAGCAGAATCTTCGACGTGGTGAAAAAATGTGAAATTTTTCACAACAGATGATCTGGTAAGCAAGGCAAGCACCGTGCTTACCTTGCCTATTGGATAATCCACCCCTAGTGGTGGCTGTCTGAGTCAATTCATCAAGTGCTTATTGAGCACCTTCTGTGTACCCAGATTGGTGTTAGGTACTGCAGGGGAGGAAGCAGGGCCTTTGAGATGCTGCAATCCTAAATTTTGCCCTTAAGGACTTTCTAGTCTGAAAGCTTTCTAGACTCACAAATTTAAAAAGCTGATTCCAAAGCTAAACTAGTTTTCAACTTTTCAAACATATTCCCCCTCTTTCATTCCCTTTTCTAGATATCCTCAGCAGGGGACAGGACAGTCTTGTAATTTTCTCCTTCTCCCTCATCCCTGGGACAGGATAAGTCACAGAATCCTACAGATTCTAAAAGTGGGACTCAAATCCATTCTCGTTTCTCCCCTGGCCACACAGATGTAAACCTTCCTCCTCGCCCCCCTCCACTAGAAACTCCCTTGTCACATTTCCTATACTGCTTTGTAATGACCTGGTCACAGGTCTACCTCCCCTGAGCCCTCTACACTGGGAGCTACTGGAGTCTATTATTTGGGGCAAGTTACTCAGCCTCTCCAAGTTACAGTTTTGTTAATTGTAAAAGGGGATTCATACTGAACATCTGCCTTTGTAAAGTCCCTGTGATGTGCCAGGCTCTGTGTGTGTTTTATTCTGATATCACATCTCAGTGAGTGATGTCTTTTTAATACTTTAAGAAAACTTTATTGAGATTCAAAATGGAAGGGCTCACAACATTCTAAGTAAAAGTAAATCGAAAGGGGCCTCCTCTAAAACACAGTCTAGCAAAATATTTCAGTTATAAGGATAATTTATTTTTATACTGTAAGGATCAAGGAAGAAGAAAAAAAAAAAAGACACCTCCTGAAAATATAACAATTGGTTGACTTAAGACTTTTCCTTTGTCCCCCGAAATGAAGCAGGCTTTACCAGGATTTGGAGCCCTGGTGGTGCAGTGGTTAAGAGCTCAGGCTGCTAACCAAAAGGCCAGCAGTTTGAATCCACCAGCTGGTCCTTGAAAACCCTATCGGGCAGCTCAACTCTGTCCTGTGGGGTTGGTATGAGTTGGAACCGACTAAATGGCATATCACAACAACAAGCTTCTCCCTATGAAACCTGATAAAATCTATTGCCGTCAAGTCGATTCCGACTCATAGCAACCCTATAGGGCGGAGCAGAACTGCCGCATAGGGTTTCCAAGGAGCAGCTGGTCCATTTGAATTGCCGACGTTTTGGTTAGCAGCCTGAGTTCTTAAGCACCCTGCCACCGGGGCTCCAGGAGAAGGTTGGGCCTCAGCAGTTTTGGAGCCTTCATAGACAGACCTTCTTAGAGATGCAAGGACTCAGAATAGACTTTTACTAGAGATTGGGACGAATCAGCCTTAAGAATGTGAGAGTAGGGACATTCTGGTACACTAAAAGGGTGTGCAGTTCTTCCTCAGTGAAACTTAGATGCAGAGTCGGAAATCCAGCCGGATGATGTGTTATCTGGTAAACCTGCACCCTTGAGCTCAGCTCTCTCTACTTCTCTCAGCTGCTCTTCTGCTTCTGCAGCTTCACTGTGATCAACAAATGTATTTCCCTATTATTTTTATTCGTTTTGAATACAGTCTGCACCATTTAATTCAGGAAAATAGGGACAAAAATAACACAAACCAAACAAAACCCATTGCTGTCGAGTCGATTCTGACTCATAGCAACCCTATAGGACAGAGTAGAACTGCCCCATAGGATTTCCAAGGAGGGACTGGTGGATTCAAACTGCTGACCTTTTGGTTAGCAGCCGAATGCTTAACCACTGTGCCACCAGGGCCCAAAACAGGGATTAGTAGACCCAAATGTGATTAGGGGACTTTCCCGGGCCCCACAATGAGTGAGTGTCATTGTGGGATTTCTGCTGAATCCTCCCAGACATCCCATGGTGGATGTGCAAGAATTGTTCCCGTTATTACTAAGCAATCAAACCAAATCCCTGAAAACAGTGTCCACTACAGCAGAGGAGGAATGGAGCCAACATAGGCCTGGACTTGTGCAGCCATTTCCCCTGGGTTTTCTGTGGCGTAGAGCTAAGTGCTAGACCAGAGGTCCTCCATAGGTTGCTGCCCTCTCGCTGACGCTCCCCTCTGAGCAATGCTGCAGTGAGGCTGTGAGTCTTGACTCGAGTGCCCCTGCAAGGCTGCACAACAGAGCTGGGGCCCAAGCCTTTCCAAGCCACGCCCTGCCCCAGAACCTTCCTGCCTGGCACTTTTCTTTAGGGAAGTCCCTCAGATCCTTGGTCAGAAAACCAAGTGTGAGCAAGTCTTCCTCTTTCAAGATAGTCCTCTCCGTTGGTCAAAAGGCCAAGACAAAAGAAAAGGCTGTGGCAGAAAGGGCCCTGAGATGTCACACTCATGGTTCTGGCCTTGCTTTTTTTAGAAAAGGAGCTCTTTCCCATGGCCTGGGGAGAAGTCAGACTTTCATGTTCCTCTTGGGCTGGGCGTGAAGCAATCTTCAGCCCTTGTGTTGACACCAGGTCAACTCCTCAGGCCCTCTCACTGGGCTTGGCTCCTTGGACTTCTGAGTTCTGACCCTTTCAACGGCAAAATGACCAACTGACCAGGGGTTTCACAGCAGCAAGAATCGTGCATGACCTTTGCAGCAGGGGACAGAGGCAGGAACCAGATTAGGCTTGGCTGCTCAGAGGGTGACCTCGGACAAGTTACTTAACCTTTCTGAGCCTTGATCTGCTCACCAGGAAAATGGGGAAATAGGACCACATACACCAGGTGGTCGTTTGTAGGAAAAAATGAAAAAATCTATGTAGAGTGCTTAGTGCAGAGCTTGGCACATCGTAATCATCCAATTTAAAAAACAAACAAACCACAAACAAACCAGTCGCTATCAAGATGACTCAGACTCATGGTGACCCCATGAGTGACCCTGTCTCCATACGGTTTTCGATGGCTGTGATCTTCCAGAAGTAGATCGCCAGGCTTTTCCTGGTAGGCTCCTCTGGGTGGGTTTGAACCGCCAACCTTTCAGTTAGTAGCAGACTGCTTAACCATTTGCACCACCCAGAGTCTCCTAAGAACCCAATAGATATTAGTTATTATCAAGGATATTGAAGGTTGCATCTGAATCTTTTGTCTGAACAGTCATCTGAATATACAATGTACATGAGGTAGGATCATGGACCTAGAGTGTGAGGGCTCTGGATTCAGCAAGATCTGGGTTCAAATCCCATCTCTACAGCTTACCAGTAAGCAGTGTGAACTTGGAGAAGTTAATTCTCTTCTTTGAGTTTTATTTCTCACCTCAAGTCGTGTGGGGGCAGAGATTAAATGAAATAATATATCTGCCGGGCGCATGGTGAATGCACAAGAATTGTTCCCATTATTACTAAGGAATTAAGCCAAATCCGTACAATGGATGGTCTGAAGCATTGTAGGTCTGATCATCATCAAATATGTGATGATGGGCCTGTTCTCTGTCCTAGCATGTGTGTGGAGAGAATCTAAGTGAAAATTTAAGGTCAAAATGGCTTTCTTGGTTTAATCATTCACTTTTTTGTACTCTCAATGCCTGGTGTGCAATTTTATTTTAGGCCCTCGATATGTATTTGTTGAATTAAAGAAAGCTTTTTTAATGCCAACATGGTTTTGTATAGGCATGGCTGGTTACATGGGCGTGCGACCTATGCAGTCACAGAGGGCCCCACGCTTTGAAGGGTCCCGCTTGGTTCAATGCTCTGCTGTTGTCATTTTGAAAGTCTTCATAATTTTTGAACAAGGATCCTTCATTCTCATTTTGTACTGGGCCCCATAAACTATGTAGCCAGTCCTGTGTACCAGTTGCCCTCAAGTCGACTCTGATTCACGGGGACTCCGTGTGTGTCAGAGTAGAACTGCGCTCCATAGGGTTTTCAATGGCTGATTTTTCCGGAAGTAGATTTCCAAACCTTTATTCTGAGGCACCTCTGGGTGTACTTGAACCTCCAGCCTTTCAGTTAGCAGCCAAGCATGTTAACTCTTTGTACCACCCAGGGTCACCCGGCCCTGTGCAGGCGAAAGTAAAACGTTGGTTGAATGTGAAATGGGCCATCATTCCCTTCCAGTGGCTTCCTGTTACACCTAGAAGAAAATCCAAGGTTCTTAAGCTGACTTACCAGGTGCTACCTGATCCGCCCCCTTCCTGCCTTGCTGAGCACCAGGTCATGCTTTCCCTCCCCTTGAACTCCAGCCTCCCAGGCCTGTTTCTTTAACAAGCCAAGCCCCACCCACTCCCCAGCTCATTTCATGCCTGGCTCCTGTCATCATTCCACTCTCAGCTCCTGTGTCAGCTCCAGGGAGAGGCTGGCCCTCACCACCCTTCCAGCGCCCCCTCCCTCATTAGCCTGCTTTATACTCTTTACAGCCCTTTGTGCTTTCTGCAGTGAGCTTGTTTACTTATTTGTTAACTTGTTTACTTTCCGTCTCCCGCAAAAGACTAAACTCAATGAAGTCAGTGACCTTTCTGTCTTGTTCTCTGCTGTGTTCCCAAAGCATTGTACAGCACTTGGCACACAGTAGGTACTCAATAGATACTTATAAACTGAAGAACAAATAGAATTGGCATTTTTGGGGTTTTCAATTATGGATGCTGATCTCTGGGGCTGTCTCAGATGGGAAGGCGAGAGCTGAGTTGGCACCACACACCCTGGGTTGGTTGGGTAGGTCCACAGCTCCTGCACTTGGACAAGGTGGCCATTGTCCCCAAATTCTTCTGGTAGCAGAGGCTGTGGAGGTCTGCGGATGGATCTGGGCCCCTCTCCTCAGTTTCCTGGGTCAGGTCCATGCAGTGGTGTCCATTCTGCAGACGGGGGTTTACAGTGGTCTGGACAGCCAGAATGAAAACATGGTAGGTCTCACACCAACCAAGAGATGAGAACTCAGACTGACAGCAAAAGAAACATTGGATTAGAGGTCATTTAGTTCAATGGCCCATTTTACAGGTAAGAATATTGACGCCCAGAGAGAGGAAGAAATTTATTCTGTAATAATAACAATAACAATGATAGGAAAAACCAAACCAAAACCAAGCCAAATCAAACCAAACCAACCAACCAACCAAAACAAAACAAAAAGAAAAAATGGTGAGAGGCAGCATGCGTAGCAGTCAAGAACTCATCTGACCATGATAGTCAATGAATTAATATTTATAAAGTGCCTAGGGCAGTTCCCGGCACAAAGAAATTGCTATATAAGTGTTTTACAAATGAAAGACTCATCTACTGAGCTCTTTTACTGTTCCAGGCTATTTTCAAGTCCCTTACAGGTATCATTTCGTTCAATCCCTCCAGCAAGCAACCTTAGGAAGTAGGTGCTATAATTACGTATCCCCACTTTACAGATGGTGAGATGGAGACTCAAGCTAGAGGGAGAGTGGCGGAGCTGGGATGTGAAGCAGCTGGCTGACTCTAGAGCTGAGTCCTTAGCCACGAGCCTGTATTGCCATCAGGGACAGAGCTGGTCAGGCCTCTCAGGTGTCCTCCCTGCTAGGCTGAGCCCTTCTTCGGTGCCAAGCCTGGGACTGGTCTGAATGGGAAACGCCTCTGACTCACGTTTGCTCTGCTGGGAAGCTGCCTTACTCATTGGCTCTTTCATGCCACAAGCATGCTCTGCTGTCTCCCCTCTGCAGGCGCTGTACTGGGCACTGCAGACAGATGGTGAAGTCAGGCGCCTTGGTGCTTTAGGACACAAGCTCCCATGCCAGAGGGGCTGGCAGGAGGTGGGGACATGCACTTGAGAGCCAGTGAGCACAGGTTTGCCGAGCTTGCTTTTTATCCTGGGGTCCTGGGTCTTGGTCCTTGCCCACCCCCAAATGAAGGGTACAGCTAGCAAGTGGTTATGAATGGCTGGGATCCAGATATGCCAGAGCAGAAAAGCCTGCTGAGCCGTCCCTTGTCGGTTCTCATGCAGAGTCTTGTGATAGAGAGCTGTGCTGGCTTTGAGGTATCTGCGAGACCAGCCAACCAGCAGGTCACCTGAGCTGTGGAGAGGGGTAAAACCCCAGGAGAGGCTGCCCCCGGGAGACCTCAAGAGCCTTTAGCAATGATTCCCGGCTCATCTATTCTCCCACTGCCTGGCTTCTCCTTCTTAGAACTTCTGTGCCTGTTCTGACCGCTTGTACCTGGTCCCCACCCCTTGTCATGAATACTCAAACAAGCCTTCTGGGACTCGTTGTGGGTCACTGAAGGTGAGTCTTCCCTCTTCAGTTCACACAGAGATGCCCCACCTTATGACATCCATTGATCTCATTTACCCCTTCACTCATGCATTTATACAGTCATTCAACAAATATTTATTGAATTCCTATTGTGAGCTAGGTATAATGATGGTCTCTTAGGACTCCAAAGAAAACAAATCAGCCATAGCTTCTACCCTCATAGAACCCATATTCTAGAGGGCTAGCATAAATAGAGTAAATCAAGAAAAGAAATATAACAAGGAATTATACATTTTAAAAGGTGCACGGAGGGAAAACCCTTGACGATATGAGGTAGTGTGCTGGGGCTGACTCATATCAGCTCACGGGAGCCAACTGTTAAAATTTCAGGAGTTTCTGAGCTGGTTGTTAAATGCAGCCATTATTAAAAATTAAATTATATGAACTTACAATTAAATAAATTATTTCACTTATTTAATTTTTATCAAAATAAAAAATCAAAGCACATCACTTCTTAATTATTTTACTCTCTTTTCCTGTTAACTATTGTCTTGAGGTTATTTACTCCTATTTTATCTGTTTGGTGAAAATACTATACAACCGTATGTTACTATGCTTCTTTTCCCAAGTTCACATTCAGTGACCTCACAGTGTTAGCTTGAAATTGACTGTGGTGGGAGTATTTACACCATGATAATTGGCAAACACAACACATAGGAGCTTTTGCTTTTCCTTGAGAGCTGGTTGTTAAACATTTACCAGCACACTACTGGTGTATGAGAGAGATAAGCAGGCGATTTGACTTCAGATGGATTGATCTGATGGTTTGGTGAGCTCTCTGTTGGATGATTTCCCATCCTTGAGCCCTGAGGGTCCCCACATGGTGCCATGGCTGGTCCCTAGCGCTGACCACGTGCCTGAATTAGGCTGGGCCATGTGGATCGCTGCTCTGTCTGTCCCTCAGGTCCCCTGCCATGAAAGCTGGCCCCACCCTGTTGAGTCCAGCTTGGGTCAAACAGGACACACAACATTGCCTCTTCCTCAGTGTCTTAGTTATCTAGTGCCGCTATAATGGATATACCACAAGCGGATGGCTTTAACAAAGAAAAATTTATTGTCTCACAGTTTAGGAGGCTAGAAGTCCAAATTCAGGGTGCCAGCTCTAGAGGAAGCTTTTCTCTCTCTGTAGGTGCTGGAGGAAGGTCCTTCTCATCAATCTTCCCCTGGTCTAGGAGTTTCTCAGTGCAGGGACCTCAGGTCCAAAGGACTCGCTCTGCTCCCAGTGTTGCTTTCTTGGTGGTAAGAGGTCCCCTGTCTCTCTGCTCACTCTCTTTTATATCTCAAAAGAGACTGACTTAAGACAGACACAGCCTTACCTTGTAGATTGTATCCTTCATCATTAACATAACTGCCTCTAATCCTGCCTCATTAACATCATATAGGTAGGATTTACAACACGCAGGAAAATCACATCAGATGACAAAATGGTGGACGATCACACAACACTGGGAATCATAGCTTAGCCAAGTTGACACACATTTTCGGGGAACATACTTCAATCCATAACACTCGGTTTCCCCAGTTCAACATGAGTTATCAACGTCATCCCACCCACTGGGCAGAATAGGCTTCAAGAGATTCTTCTATTGCAGGTAGAGAGTTTGGGATAGAGCCTTCACAGTGAGTAGCTAGTTGTAGGTGCCTTATTTGATCACAGAGCAATCTCCATATACCCTGTCTGACTCCTTTGACCCCAAAAGCCACTTCCTTCTCCTAGTCCCCCTGTACCCTCCAGTACAGGCCGTCCCTCAGGGCACAAGTCTGCCAAGACAGCAGACCCCACTCCTCCCAGAACAGTCTTCCCTGGCTCCATGCCTGGGAAATCTGTCTACCCTCCCTCCCTCCACCCTGGGGGCCTGGATCCCTTCCTCACCATCAGCCCCTCCTGCTCCCTTCTGAAGCTCTCCAGAACATTATGACTCATTCTTTGACTCAGGTGGAGTCTATTTCTGTTCCCATGTCTCTCTTGTACCCCGACAGGCTGGAGCTCACAGCAGTCACCTCTGGCCCAGTGCTCAGGAGGAAACACCTGGACATCTGTGTGCATGCATGTGCCTATAAATGTGCACCTGTGTGTGTGTGCACCTTTGTGTGCCTCTGTACGTATGTGCATGTGTGTGTGCATGTGCATGTATGTGTGTGTGTGCACGCCTCCTCCAGAGAGCTGAGGAGGGCAATTCTCCAACTCCTCCCCCCATCTCATGCATCACACCAACCCCTCAGGAGCAGATGAGTATCCTCAGTGGTTTCTGGAGGGGTGAGTGGGAGACTCACCTTGATGTCCACGAGATGACTATATTAACGAAGGTGTTGATGATCCCATCCACCAACCCTGAGTTGTGGAATCCTTGCAAAGTAGAGCTAGCAGGAACCTACGGCCCAAACCTAGGCCCTACATTTGACACTTTGGATACTTTGGGTTAAGTGTCATATCCAAAACTACCCAGCAAACAAGTGGCCAAGCTGGATTTGGATCATAATTTATGCAAGACCTCAGCTGAATGTCAAATTCTGCCTTTGCTGTCCTCTGGTCACTCCCCAGTCAGGACCTGCACTCCTCCACTACGCTTGTACTGATCCACATGGGGCAACCAGTCCCATGTGGCCATTGAGCACTTGAAATGTGGTGAGTCTGAATTGAGATATACTGAGTGTAAAATACAAACTAAATTTTGAAGACTTAGTATGAAAAAAAATGGGGCAATATCTCAGTAATTTTTTATATTGATTATATGTTGAAATTATATTTTGGATATCTTCGGTTAAATAAAATACTATGAAAATTAATTTTACCTGTTTATTTATTTTTTTACCTTTTTTAAATTGTGAAAGTTTACACAGCAAATTAATTTCTCATTAAACAGTTAATACACACATTGTTTTGTGACATTGGTTGCCAACCTTTGATGTGTCAACACTCTCCCTTTCTCCACCCCAGTTTCCCTGTTTCTGTTCGTACAGTTTTCCTGTCCTTTCCTGCCTTCTCGTCTTTTCGTTTGGGCTGGTGTGCCCATTAGTCTCATATACGTGATTGAACTTTGAAGCACGTCCCTTGTGTGTGTAATTTTCGGCCCTGTAGACCTGTCTAATCTCTGGGTGCAGGGTGAACCTCAGGAGTGACTTCAGTACTGAGTTAAAAAGATGTACGGGGGCCATACTCTTGGGGTTTCTCCAGTCTCTGTCAGGCCAGCAAGCCTGGTCTTTTTTTCGTGAATTTGTACTTTAAAAAATGTGGCTACTAGAAAATTTAAAGTTACATATATGGTTCACATTTATGGCTCACATTATGTTCCTATTGGGTCAACTGGACCTTGGGCCAAATCTGGCCTACTGTCCGCTTTTATAAATAAAGTTTTATTGAAATATAGCCATGCACATTAATTTATGTATTGTCTATGACTGTCTTGAAGGAGCCCTGGTGGAGCAGTGGTTAAGCACCCACCACCCGCTCCATGGGAGAAAGATATGGCAGTCTGCTTACATAAACATTTACAGCCTTGGAAACCCTATGGGGCAGTTCTACTCTGTCCTATAGGGTCATTATGAGTCAGAATCAACTCGATGGCTCGATGGCAATGGGCTTAGGGTTTTGTTTTTTTTTTATGACTATTTTGGAGTCCCTCGGTGACACAAACGGTTAAGCACTTGGCTACTCACCAAAAGGTTGGTGGTTTGAGTCAACCCAAGGATGCTGTGGAAGAAAGTCCTGGCAATCTACTTCTGAAAAATCAGCCATCAGAAACCCTATGAAGTACTCTGAAACACTTGAGGTCACCATGAGTTGGAATCAACTCAAAGGCAACTGGTTATGACTCCTTTTCCTCTACAGTGGCAGAGTTGAGTAGTTGCAAAAAAGGTGGTAGAGCCTGCGAAATATTTAAAGCCTATTTACTATCTGACCCTTTAGAGAAAGTTTGCTGACCCCTGTATTGGACAGTAAATTTCATGAGAGTGGGGCTTATGGCCTTGACACAGAGTAAGTGCTCAAGAAATATTAGCTGAATGAGAGAATAACAATTAATTTTGGAGGATAAGTTTCCTGGGATCCCAGGCAGAGAGAAAATGTGCCTAGGCAGGGGGTCAAGAAACAGTGCTGGGTATTCTGGTGATGAAAGATGTTTGGTGTGGCTCTTCATAGGAAGTTTGTCAAGTTTTGCTCTAGATGCTTCTATCAGCCTCCTTTTTCTCTTTCCCGGAAGCCTCCATTCTGCCTACACCAAAACCAAAAAAATCAAACCTGTTGCCGTGGAGTCGATCCTGACTCACGGTGAGCCCATGTGTTGCAGGGTAGAACTGCTCTATTTGGTTTTCTTGGCTGTAATCTTTATAGAAGCAGATCGTCAGGCCTTCCATTGTGCTGCTGGGTGAGTTCGAACTGCCAACTTCAGGTTAGCAGCTGATTGCAAACCACTTGGACCACCCAGGGACCATCTCTGCTGTGCCCACACAAACCCCATCCAATCACTGAACAGCTCTAAATGTTCCATGGCTTGGCATTGCCTTTAGGATGAGGTCAAGTTTCTTCGCGTGATCCATGAGGTCCTCCTTGTCTCCACCCTGCCCAGCCCTTTAGCCTGGTGCTCTGCCCCCTCTTCTCCCTTGCAGCGGTCTGAGATTATTCCTAAACCTGCCCCACCCATTCTGGTCTTCCTGCCTTTCTTCATACTCTTTCTTTGCCTAGAAACCTCTCCCTGATCTCTGCAAGTCAAATATCCACCCTTGGAGGCTCAGCTCCAATATTTCTTCCTTGAGACACAACATGGCTTTTTGCCAGTTTTAGAGCTTCTTTTAATGCTTTTATATTACTGTAAGATAAACGATAGCAGGTATCTGGTTCCCATAGCGCTCTGAGCCTTTCTTTCCTGAAATACTAATAATTTAAAGCAGAAGATCTCACTCTTACCTAGTACTTGGGAGTACGTGCCAGACACAATGCTAAGCTCTTTCCATGTGCTGTCTTTGAAAATTCTCACAACAACTCTATGAAGTAGGTGCCATTTTACTGCCATTTTACAGACCAGGAAACTGAGGCTCAGAGAGGTGATGTAGGAATAGTGAAGGGTGATACTGAAATTCAAACCTAGGTTGATAGGACTCTAAAGCTCAAAGTCTTAACCTAAGCTCTGTGTTTCTACCTAAGGCTGCCTAGTACTCACCCATGTCCTGGAGCCCAGGATTCCTCCTGCAAAAACCCCATCAGAGGTCCTGAATCAGTCCTAACTGGACACAGCCTAGTCCCTGCTCTGATGCCTGAGTGTGGTCAGCCAGGAGGAATCAAACCCAGCACCACAGTGTGGGAAACACTCCAGATGCCCCATTGCATCTTCCCAGACCTTCAGTCCCCATCCTTGAGGCCAGGGGCCATGTCTGATCTTGGGCCCTCAGAACCCAGTTCAGGGCACAGAGCTAAGTGTAATCAACTCTTGCCCATTTTGGATCTTGATATAAATATCACTTCTTCAGGGAAGTCCTCTGTGATTGCTCAGACTGGGATAGATCCTGAATACATGTTCCCAAAGCACCCAGGTCTTCTCCTGTCAAAACTCTTACCACATTTTTTTGGGTAATCATTCCTTTGTTTCTCCACTCAATTATCAATATCATGGGGGCAGGGACTTTGTTCACTGTTGTATTTCCAGCACTTTCCACAGTACCCGGTACATACTAGATACTCAGTGAATATTTGGATGGCTGAATGAATGAATGAAAGAAACTCTACTTGATCCCCTCACCTGGATACAGTCTTGCCAGTCTCCAAATCCATAGGGAAGCAGAAAAGTATGTGAGTTTCTGCTCCCCTCTCCCCCAGGGACTTAGTGCTGAAGACACTAGTACGTGTTGAAAGGAGACTACGTGAGCTTGATGATCACAAGGCCAGTGACGTGACCTGTGAGCAGAACCTGGGACAGAAAGTACCATTCTAGCCGCCACCAAGGAAACTCACCCCACCATGTGCCCACTGGGGGGCACAGCCTGTGGCCGACAGCCCCACGGAAAGAGAGAGAGTGGGCAAGTCCTCTGTCGGGGGAGTGGAGCCTGTGAAATGGGCAGTGAGCCAGACAGGTTCCTGATGTCTTCTCCACCCTGACCACACCTAGAGGGAGTGCAGGGAGACAGGCCGATAAATCACAACACCTGACAGCTCAGAGGAGGAGTGTCTCAGAAGCACAGCCAAAGGGCTTCCCCAATTCACATACCCCTGCTGCCTCCGTGGGTGTGGCTTGAGAATTTCAGTTTTTCACCTGGTTCTGGGGAGGCCTGCAGCTACTTGAATTTTTATATCTATCTTGCAACATCCTCTAAACATCTCAGGGTTGGGCTGGTGGGTGGGAGGGTCATCCTGTCCTAGAACCCCTGAGAATCAGGCCTCACATGCATGCCTGGGTCCAGGGTGACCGACTTGCCCTGGGTGGCCAGCACTGTCCTGTTTTAAAACTAAAAATCTCGCTTCTGAGGAACTCCCTCAGTCCCGGGAAAACCAGGACACTTGGTCACTCTACCTGAGTCCTTGGCTCCAAGTGAGTACCTTCACCTCATCTCTTCTGGAGGCTGGTCAACTCTTCATCATTTTGGCACAAGGCTTCAGGTTTCACATGGGGCTTAGAGCTGCACTGGGGTCGGGGAGAGGCAGTAGCAGCTCAGGCCAGAGAATCTGGTGTCAGCCCTCTTGGACTCAGTGTTAAAGACCATGGAGTCTCCACTGGAGGTGGGAGCCCCAGGGACACCTACTGGGTTGTCATGGTGGGCAAGTAAAGCTGACCTGAGTTTTGGGAGACATGTCCAACCAGGGCAGAATAAGCTAGACCAGAGCGTCCTATAGAAATATATTGCAACAATTCCAAAAAAAAAAAAAACAAAAAAAACAAAAAAACTAGCTACTGAGGCTGCTTATGTGCAACTAAACACACCTCATGGGATTTGATTCCTTAGTTTGGAGGTTTAGGGTCATGGTTTCATGGGACATCCTAGTTAATTGGCCTAATAATGTGCTTAGGGCTTCTGTTTTACCTACTAGTTCGTTTCGTAGTGCCCGGGGGTCTTAAAAGCTTGCAATTGGCCATACAAAGCACAACAACTGATCTCTATTTACCTGGAACAACGGAGGAAAGAGAGTCAGGAATAGGAGGAGGATATGGAATGTGAGCCTAATTGCCTCCATGAACAACTGCCTCCTTTGCCATGAGACCAAAAGAACTGGATGTTTCCCACCTACCATTACTGAACATTTTGATCAAAGATTTCATAGATGAATCCTGTTCAAAAGGGGGAAAATGCAGAATAGAATTTTGATTTCTCACGGACTCTAGACTTTTCTGGAGCCATAAAGGCTGGATGAACCCCTGAGACTATTGACTTGAGATAATCTTTAAATTTTAAACCGAAAATATCCCCTGAAGTCTTCTTAAAACCAAACAACGGTTTAGCTTAACTAGAAAAAAATGTCTGCCCTGAGCATTACGCTCTTCTAAGAACTATCTGTCTATATATGGGATTGAACTGACAACAGCACCTTGAAATGTTAGATAGGAACCTCAGGGGACAGTGAATTTATGTTAGTTGGGGAGGAACAACTCAGAAAACGAGGGTGAGAATGGTTGCACAATTTGAAAAATGTAACCAATGTCACTAAATGGTGCATGTAGAAACTGTTGAATTGGTGTATGTTTTGCTTTGTATATTCTCAACAACAATAAAATAAATAAAAATGTTACAAATAAATAAACAGTAAAAAAAAGAAATATATTGCAAGCCACATAGGTAATTTTAAATTTTCTAGTAGCCATGTTAATAAAAGAAAAAAGAAACAAAATTAATTTTAATAATATATTCTGTTTAACCCAAATTATAAAAATATGACAGATCATATGGTCTACTATGGTGGGAATGATAAACTGAAGAGGAATGACATTGCATTCGTTACCAAGAAGAACATTTCAAGATCTATCTTGAAGTACAACACTATACTAATACGACTATTATTCAAATTTATGCACCAACCACCAAGGCCAAAGATGAAGAAATCGAAGATTTTTACCAACTTTCACAGTCTGAAATCTATCAAACATGCAGTCAAGATGCATTGATAATTATTGGAGATTGGAATGTGAAAGTTGGAAACAAAGAAGAAGGATCGGTAGTTGGAAAATATGGCCTTGGTGATAGAAACGATGCCGGAGATCACATGATAGAATTTTGCAAGACCAATGACTTCTTCGTTGCAAATACTTTTTTTCAACAACATAAATGGTGACTATACACATGGACCTTGCCAGATGGAATACACAGGAATCAAATTGACTATATCTGTAGAAAAAACGCTGGAAAAGCTCAATATCATCAGTCAGAACAAGGCCAGTGGCCAACTGTGGAACAGGCCATCAGTTACTCATACGCAAATTTAAGTTGAAGCTGAAGAAAATTAAAACAAGTCCATGAGAGCCAAAGTATGACCCTGAGTATATCCCACCTGAATTTAGAGACCATCTCAAGAACTGATTTGGCGCATTGAACACTAACGACTGAAGACCAGAGGAGTTGTGGGATGACATCAAAGACATCATACATGAAGAAAGCAGGAGGTCATTAAAAAGATGGACAAGAAAGAAAAGACCAAAATGGGTGTCAGAAGAGACTCTGAAACTTGCTCTTGAAAGTAGAATCGCTAAAGCAAAAGGAAGAAGTGATGAAGTAAAAGGGCTGAACAGAAGATCTCAACGGGCGGCTCAAGAAGCCAAAGTAAAGTATTATAATGAAATGTGCAAACACCTGGAGTTAGAAAACCAAAAGGCAAGAACATGCTCAACATTTCTCAAGCTGAAAAAACTGAAGAAAAAATTCAAGCCTCAATTTGAATTTTGAAGGACTCTATGGGGAAAATATTAAACGATGCAGGAAGCATCAAAAGAAGATGGAAGGAATGCACAGAGACACTGCACCAAAAAGAATTGGTCGACATTCAACCATTTCAGGAGGTAGCATATGATCAAGAACCAATGGTACTGAAAGAAGAAGTCTAAGCTGTACTGAAGGCATTGAAAAAAAGTCTCCAGGAATTGATGAAATACCAACAGAGATGTTTCAACAAACTGAGGCAGTGCTGAAAGTGCTTACTCGTCTATGTTAAGATATTTGGAAGACAGCTATCTGGCCAACCAACTGGAAGAGATCCATATTTGTGCCCATTCCAAAGAAAAGTGATCCAACAGAATACAGAAATTATTGAACAATATCAGTAATATCACACACAAGGAAAATTTTGCTGAAGATCATTCAAAAGCTCTTGTAGCAGTGCATTAATAGGGAACTGCCAGAAATTCAAGCCAGATTCAGAAGAGGACGTGGAATGAGGGATATCATTGCCGACGTCAGGTATATTTTGGCTGAAAGCAGAGAATACCAGAAAGATGTTTACCTGTGTTTTATAGACTATGCAAAGGCATTTGACTGTGTGGACCATAACAAATTATGGATAACATTGCGAAGAATGGGAATTCCAGAACGATTGTGCACATGGGGAACCTGTACATAGACCAAGAGGCAGTTGTTTAAATAGAACAAGAGGATACTGCGTGGTTTAAAGTCAGGAAAGGTGTACATCGGGGTAGTATCTTTTCACCATATTTATTCAATCTGTATGCTGAGCAAATAATCAAAGAAGCTGGACTATATGAAGAAGAACACAGCATCAGGATTGGAGGAAGACTCATTAACAACCTGCGATATGCAGATGACACAACCTTGCTTGCTGAAAGTGAAGAGGACCTGAAGCACTTACTGATGAAGATCAAAGCCTACAGCCTTCGGTATGGATTACACCTCAATATAAAGAAAATAAAAATCCTCATAACTGGACCAATAAGCAACATCATGATAAATGGAGAAAAGATTGAAGTTGTCAAGGATTTCATTTTACTTGGATCCACAATCAACGCCCGTAGAAGCAGCACTCAAGAAATCAAAAGACTCATTGCACTGGGCAAATATGCTGCAAAAGACCTCTTTAAAGTGTTAAAAAGCAAAGATGTCACCTTGAGGATTAAGGTGCTCCTGACCCCAAGGCACGGTGTTTTCAATTCTCTCATATGCATGTGAAAGCTGGGCAATGAATAAGGAAGACTGAAGAAGAATTTATGCCTTTGAATTACAGTGCTGGCGAAGAATATTGAATATTCCATGGACTGGCAGAAGAAAGAACAAATCTGTCTTGGAAGAACTACATCCAAAATGCTCCTCAGAAGCGAGGATGGAAAGACTTCGTCTCACGTACTTTGGATATGTTATCAGAAGGGACCAGTCCCTGGAGAAGGACATCATGCTTGGTAAAGTAGAGGAAGACCCTCAATGAGATGGACTGACACAGTGGCTTTAACAATGGGCTCAAGCATAACAACTATTGTGAGGATGGCGCAGGACTGGGCACTATTTCGTTCTGTTGTACGTAAGATTGCTATGAGTCAGAATTGACTCAAGGGCACCTAACAACAACATAAAAATATTATCATTTTAACATGTAATCAATATAAAAATTATTAATGGATATTTTACATACTTTGTATTTCATTTTAAGTGGTATTCAAAATCCAGTACTTATACTTACGGCATTTCTCTATTTGTACTAGCCTCATTTCAAATGCTCAATAGCCACATGTGGCTAGTGGCTACTGTACTAGACAGAGGGAACTAGAGTCTTTTACGGTAGGGAAGGGAGGAGGGAGATCTTTATTCAGATAGGTCTTCCAAGGTCTTAACCCACGGCCATCAAGTCGATTTCGACTCATAGTGACTCTATAGGATAGAGTAGAACTGCCCCATAGGGTTTCCAAGGCTGTAAATCTTTACAGAAGTAGACTGCCACATCTTTCTCCCACAGCGTGGCTGGTGGGTTGGAATCGCCGACCTTTCAGTTAGCAGCCGATCACTTAACTGCTGCATGACCAGGGCCCCTTACAAGGCCCATTTTGAGGGGATGTTTGGGTCCCTTGCAGGTGAAGGTATATTTGTGGTTTTCAAAGGTGTCAACTGGCCCTGTCTGATGCCAAAAAGCTGTCTGGGGATTAGTCTGCAGGCCGTAGGTCCTTTGGGAAAAAGATGGTTCTGCCATAGTTCATCTTTGGCGGGCAGCCATGTCACTAGGAGAAATGTCCATGGGGAATGGCTGAGGAAGGGCTCTTTCTTGCTCTCAGAGAAGGGGTCTTTGTCAGGTAGTCTTTGCAATCCTTACTCCTAATGGGGCAAGTCTGATAGGCCATACAGAAGCTCCTACTCAGAGAGTGTGGCCACCCTTCCCATCACTGTTTGCACCCTGAAGGGCCAGTGTGTGCATTGCATTCTGGGCCTGAGTCCGGCTGGATCCCTATCTTAGGATCCGGTGAGCCCCAGTGCTACACTGTAAATTGCTTTCTGAATGCCTGCCTCTTGCTTAGCGTGTTGCTTCTTTAGTTTTTGAAAGTTGTGATTCTGTCTCCCCAAAAAATGGACTCACGCACAAATATATGCAAACTTTTAAATACAATTATAACGGATACAGAGGCTCCCTGAAAACTTTTTTGTACCCTAGATTAATCATTTCCACTCAATATTTAAAAAAGTACGAAGTCTTAAGCTGAGTTTCCAGAATGTCTAGAGCCAAACAGATGGGAAAGACAAGACCAAACAATGGTGAGGGTGTGGAATAACCGGAACACCGTGGTGGAGTAAGATGGTACAATCATTCTGGAAGATCATTTGGCAATTTCTTAGACTTAAATACACATATACTCTATGACCCAGTAATCCCATTTCTTGGTATTTATCTGAAATAAATGAAAACATATATCCACAAAAAGCCTTTTACAAAATGCTCGTAGCAGCTTAAATCACAGTAGCCTAAAACCGGAAACAGCCCAAAATACTCATCAAAGAGAGAAAGAACAAAAGCTATGGTCTATTTATACAATGGAATACAACTCAGTGATAAAAATAAACAAATTACTGATCCACACACCAATGTGACTGAATCTCAGAAATAGCATGCTGAGCCAAAGAAGCCAGACACAAACATGTTCATCTGTTTGATTCCATTTATGTGAAGTTCTAGACCAGGCAAAACTAACTTATGGGGAAAGAAATCAGAGTAGTGGTTGCTTCTCAGGGAGGGGGGATTTACTGGGAAACGGCCCAAGGGAACTTTCTAGAAGGATGAGAAAGTTCTACGTCCTAACAGGTGTGGGTTTCGGTAGAAACTGTAAGACTAGTATACTTAAAATCTGTGCATTTCTCTGTATGTAAATTATACCAAAAACGGGAAAGGGGCCAGGTAAGGAATTGAGTTTTTCTTAAGGCTCTTAAAGTAAACATCTAGTCATTCTTGGCAACAGTAGGTTTCCGGACTATAGACCAGCCCCATTCTTTCAAGTAAAGGTGATACGTGTCCACTCACGTAAAGGATTTTTCCCAACTAGACTGGGCAATCCTAGAGGGTGGGGATAAGGTCTTATTCATCATGGTGTTCCCAGTGCCTGGTGTGAGGATGGGCTCTTAAACGGTGCAAAGGAAATATTGTTGAATAAATGAATAATCGAATGAGTCTTGATGGGATTGCTTGACAGGAATAAGAAGTTCATGCGCTCATAGGTGATTGATCCACGGGTTCAGCCCCCGGAAGAGAAGGTGGGTCATTGTGTTTCCACTCTCTCCCTCCTTCTTTCCCTCTCACATCTGACTCCTAACCCACAGAACTGTAGGATAATAAATCTGTATGGTTGAAGCCACTAGGAGGAGAACTGGTGGTGCAGTGGTTAAGCGCTAGGCTACTAACCAAAATGTGAGAGGTTCTAACCCACTAGCTGCTCCATGAAAGAAAGATGTGGCAGTCTGCTTCCTAAAGATTCACAGCTTTGGAAACCCTATGGGAATCATCTTCCTGGCAGTTGGAATCAACTTGCTGGCAGTGGGTCTTAGTGGGTAAGTTCATGGTAATTTGTTATGGCAGCAATAGAAAACTTATATAACATGTATGGATCCATATAACATTCAGCATTTATTACTTTCTATGTACCAAGAAGCAACCCTGGTGATGCAGTGATTAAGCGTTTGGCTGCTAACCAATAGATCAGCAGTTCGAATCCACCAGGTGCTCCTTGGAAACCCTATGGGCAGTTCTACGCTGTTCTATAAGGTCTCTATGAGTTGGAATTGACTTGATGACAATAGGTTGGTTTTTTGGTTTATGTGCCAAGAAATGTGCTAAATACTTGTATACGTGACTTTGCTTTATTTTCATAACAACTCCATGAAGTATATGACGAAATTGAATACGAGAGGTTAACAAGATGACCCAAGGTCCCAGAGCTTATGAGTGACGAAGTGCGTCTTAACCCAGAACTGTCTGTCTCTATGCTGTATGTAGAACCCGTTGCTGTTGAGCCAATTCCTACTCATGGAGACTCCACGTGTGTCAGAGTAGAACTGTGCTCCATAGGGTTTAAATGGCTGATTTTTTGAAAGTAACTGGCCAGGCCTTTTTCCGAGATGCCTCTGGGGAGACTAGAACGTACAACCTTTCAGTTAGCAGCCAAGTGTGTTCACTATTTACACCACTCCTGCTATTTGTAGAGTCACTCACATGTAGAGTAAAAGCTCTTCCTAATTTTTTTTTTGGTCTCCAATCCAGGGACAACTAGGATAAAGTCTCTTCTCCCATGAAGAGGTGTCTGCAAGACATGGAATGTGGCAGCTGCTTAGGACAACCTGCTTTAGCACTTGAAGAAGCACCCCTTTTCTCATAAATTGTCTACAAGACACGTGCTTGAGAACTCAAGGAGGCATCTCTTTACACATAACCGATTACAGAACTAATTACAAACTGTTTTCATCTGTTCATTAAGGTAGATCTAATGAAGGCAACATTTTGTTAAGCTAGTTTGAGTGTATGCTTTAAAGTAATAATTACTACTTCTATTTCTCTGAATCTCTGTCTAATTTGTCTTGGCTCCATCTCAGGCCGTGTTCTTACTCCCCATCAGCTAAATTTCAGCCCTTCCATCCCGCATTCCTGCCACGTCACCTAGTTAATTTCTGTTCACTCGTCAGTTGTCTTCTTAAATATCACTTCCCCAGGGAGACCTCCCTGACACCCCAGACTGGGTGAGTCCCCTTAGTGTAAATTCCACAGTTCCCTGCCCCTTCCCTTTACACACTCATTACACTCATCTATATGTAACTCTATGCCTGTTATTTCCCAGTACACTGTCAGTTTCATGAGGCGGGACCTCATGTCTGTGCCATTTCCCGCTGTGTCCTGAGTGCCCAAAACAATGCTTGGCACATGTTGTTGTTAGCT
Source organism: Trichechus manatus latirostris (assembly GCF_000243295.1). Taxonomy (NCBI): domain Eukaryota; kingdom Metazoa; phylum Chordata; class Mammalia; order Sirenia; family Trichechidae; genus Trichechus; species Trichechus manatus. The sequence goes on from NW_004443944.1 coordinate 23,589,705, forward strand.
GTCGTCGAGTTGGTTCCGACTCATAGCGACCCTATCGTAAGTGTTCAATAAACATCAATGGGCTGATGATAGATGTGGACTGGCATCTGTCTCCAGCTGATTAGCGAGCTCTGTCCACATGGTAAGGAGCCCTGGTGGCTCAGTGGTTAAGCACTTAGCTGCTAATCAAAAGGTCGGTGGTTTCAAAGCCATCAGCCACTCTGGGGGAGAAAGATGTGGCAGTCTGCTTCCATAAAGATTACAGTCTTGGAAATCCTATGGGGTAGTTCTATTCTGTCCTATAGGGTCACTACGAGTCAGCATTGACTTGACAGCAATGGCCCACATGGTGGTGGCTGCCCAAGTGAAGTCTTGTTGGACCTTTGTTGGATTCTACTCGTACATCACGTCGGTTAATGAGTACATTAACTCGGTTACAGTTCTGTCCCATTCTCACCCTCCACTTCCTCCTCCTCCTGTTCTGTGAATGTGTGCCTGCACACAGGTACATCTGTGCATGTGCACACAAGCACACACACACACACACAGAGCAGAAGAAACATCTTTTCACATCTCCTCTTTGCCTTAAGGCCACAGCCCTTTGGCCCTTGTTAGCAGGCCCCGCCTCTGAGCCAGTCTAGAAGGGAGAGGGGGCACTGCATGCTGCCATGAGGAGGGATGCATTGCCTTGTGGGAGCATCTGCCGTCTTAGGTGCCCGGGGAATCACCCGTGCATCCGTCCATCACCTCTCCCTCTGACTGGAACCCTGCGCAGGCCTCCCCAGCCCTGAAGCTCACGGGCCTGGTCCTCCTTTCCTGCTGTTCCTGCTCCCCTGGGAGCCGGCGCTCAGAGGGCGGAGCCAGAGGCTGAGCCACGCCTCCTTCCTCCCTTGCCTGCTGTGCAGGCCTCGCAGTGGGTGGTTCCCTCCTTCCTGGCTCTCCAGGAGACCACCTGAAACTTCAAACTGCTGCCCAGACGCACAAACCCATGGGCCTGGCGGCTGGACACAGCCCTCTGGAGCGACCCCAGGGCGGCCATTGCACAACACGCAGTGGGATTCATGCCGTGGAGTGTAAGACCTTTGACCGTGGAATTTCGGTTTTGGCGGACAGATTTAGCCGGTGGTGGTGTGCTCTCCTGTCCCTGTTCCCAGCCTGCCTTAGTGCCTCCCCTCCCCCTGAACGTGCCTCGCACCAGCCTTTGCCCTGAACTTTGCCCCTTCGCAGCGTCCATGCTCTGCTCCACCTACTGCCCAGACCAATGAGAGGCCAGAAGAGGAGAGTCTGATGGGGGCGTGGGGAGTGGAAATGCCTCCCTGCTCAAAGGCCGAATTGCAACAGTCCGCAGTGCTCTGGGGCAGACGCTCCGGAAGTCCGCGGGGAGGCCAGGTGGGCATCCTCGTTTCTCTGTGTCCTGAGGGTATGGGATGTCTGGAGAGCACCCACGTCTGTATGCCGCCTGCCTTAAACTGCTTGCCCCATGGGCCTGTAGCCCTGTGCATGCCCCTTTTTGTTCCCCGGCACCTGTATCCACACCCTTTCCTTCTGTAGCCCTGCCCTGCTCATCTCCCACCCGTGTTTCCCGAGGGTGTTGGTCAAGACCTTTGGAGTCCACAGACTTGCGTGGAGAGGGACAAATCAGGCTGCGTGACCTTGGACACCTTCCCTCACCTCTCTAAGTCTCTGCTTCCTCATCTGCAAAATGAATTTAGTTATCCCTTCTCACAGTGTTGAAGATGAAATGAGGCAATTCACCCACTTAACACACATTTTCTGAGGATCTACTATGTCACAGGCACTGATCTAAGTACTGGGCTTTAGCAGTGATTATGACAGAGTCTGGTTTGAAGAAGCTGCAGATTAAAACCTGCTGCGGTCGAGTCAGTTCTGACTCCTGTCAATCCTGTAGGACAGAGTAGAACTGCTCCATAAGGTTTCCAAGGAGCAGCTAGTGGATTCAAACTGCTGACCTTTTGATTAGCAGCTGAGCTCTTAACCACTGCACAAAACATACACACATGCATGAACACTTATACAAATACGCAAATGGAAAGTAACCCAATGAATAAACAGAGCCATACATTCCCACTGCACACTGGGTGGTGCTAAGAAGCAAACAGATAGGAAGCAGTGATGGAAGATAACAGGATGAGGGTATATTTAGGGAAGGACTCTTAGGAGATGGCGCTAACCAGAATCCTGGGTAATGAGAAGAGTTCCAGGATTGGGGGAGATAGGCCAGGCAGAGGGGCCTGAGCCTACAGGCCCTGAAGGCAAGAAAGAGCTTAGTGGGTTTGCCAATCCCAGTGGAGGTCTTTGTGACTCGGGTATGGTAAGCAAGGGTCAGGGTGGGGAAAGGTGAGACTGAGAGGTCAGCAAGAGACAAAATACATTGGCTCCTATCGGCCAGTGGTTCTCAAAGTGTGGTCCCCGGATCACAGCATCCACATCACCTGGGAACTTGTTAGAAATGCAAATTATCAGCCCCACCCCGAGATCTACTGAATCAGACCCTCTGGGGTGGGACCCAATAATCTGTATTTTAACAAGCCCTCCAGGTGATTAAAATGCAGTCACGTTTAAGAATCTCTGTTAGCCCATGTAAGAAGTTTGGATCTTTTTTTCCCAGAGTGAGAGGATGCTATTGGAAGGTTTTAGTCAGAGGTAGACCATGATTTGATTTATTTATTTTAAAAGCGCCTTCTGGCTGGAGGGAGGAGGATGGACTGGAGGCACCTGGTGGGGGAGTTTAAATTCTTAGCCCACATGGGGCCTATAGCATCACTGAAGGCTGGAGTTAGCACCGTCTTCTAGCCTTTCCTCAGACAGGCCTTGCCCTCTCCCCTCGCATTTTGAATGAACATTGAATAATACTCTCTGGTGCCTACCCAAAGGCCCTATGTAGGCAACTGACAACTTTTTTCTTTTTTGTAGGGTGTTAGTAAGGACTGATAAACCAAAAAACCAAACTCATTGCTGTTGAGTTGATTCTGACTCATAATGACCCTATAGGACAGAGTAGAACTGCCCCATAGGGTTTCCAAGGAGTGGCTGGTGAATTCCAACTGCCAACCTTTTGGTTAGCAGCTGAGCTCTTAACCACTGAGCCACCCTGGCTCCTCAGAGAGAGTAAAATATGCAAAGTGACTGGCAGAGAGCAGGCAGAATGTGTGCTTTTCCTGTGGTTCAGCTACTGCTCTGCTTCCTTGCTGACTCTTACAGTTTCCACTGCTGTGTAACAAACCACCCCAAACTTACCAGTACCAGTTGCCGTCAAGTCGATTCCGACTCATGACGACTTCGTGCGTGTCAAAGTACAACAGTGCTCTGTAGAGTTTTCAATTGCTGATTTTTTGGAAGTAGATCCCCAGACCTTTCTTCCAAGTGCCGCTGAATTGACTCAAACCTCCAATGTTTCAGTTAGCAGCTGAGCACATTAACTGTTTGCATCACCCAAAGACTCCATCCCAAACTTAGTGGCACAAAACCATTTTTATTATGCCCAAGGATTCTGTGGACTGGGAATTCAGAGAGGGCACAGTGAAGATGACTTGTCTCTGCTTCCTGATGTCTGAGACCTCAGTGGGATTGACTCAAAGGGCTGGAGGTAACTTGATGACAGGACTGGAAAATCCAATTCCACAATGGCTTCATTCATTCTTGGCTGGAGCTGCAAGGTAGACTGCCTGCATATTTCCTCTCTGGCATGGCTGGATTGGGATGTTCATACTCCTTACATGATAGCACAGTGCTCCAGAAAACAAGATGGAAGCCTCATGGTATTTCATGACAAACTTTGGAAGCCATATAGTGTCACTTTTGCTACACTTCACTGATTGAAGCCGTCGCAAACCCACCCAGAGTCAAGGAGAGGGGTCCCACAACTCAACTGGAGGTATGTCAAAGAATTTGTGGCCATGCTTTGAAACCACCACCCTGACAAGCTTTCCAGACACAAGTCGATGATGACCAGGCCTGCAGTCAGGCCAGTGCCCCCAGTCCACACTCTGAGCCAGAGGGAGGCTACTTCCAGATGCTATGGACACAAACCATTAGCTCCTTGCAAGCTTCAGAGCTCAACTCACCTTGGTCTGTGACCTGAGGCGGGGCAGAGAGTCAGTCCATTTTCTTGCAGAAGATGGAGGCTGGCCAAGTCAGGGAAGGGATGAAAAACATCCACCAGGTTCTACCTCTGCGAGCATTTAAAAAGCAGTAATAAATAGATGAGAGCTTGGGAGGTGTGATTGATTTGTTTTATGAATCACAGAAGAGGCTGTAACTCATGGGAGATTAGGGCTGAACTAAGTTGTACGGCTCTTGCATTACACGTGGAGATTAATGACTTATCACGAGTCCCCACCGTTAACCTGGCTCACCCACAGGCACTTTAATAGCAGGCCACACCGGCTGACTTTTAATATTTGAGCAAATGCTCCTGGCTTGTGTGTGGCCCTGATTCTCATCCAACGAGCACTCGCCTGTTTAGAGCTATGAGGACTGGGGAGTTGGGGAGCGGCTTCCCCTCTTGAAAAGAGGAGCTAAGGATTTCCAAGGCAAAGGTGTGTAACTAGGGTAGGGCAGGCAGGGCGTGTGCCCTGGGTGTCACTTGAAGAGGGGCGTTGATGAGCGGTTTCTATTGGCCATCGCAGTTTCCATCACCAGCTGTGACAGATCATTCAGCAAGTCAAAACTAATTGCCATAGGTGCTATTTTCGATAGACAGGCCCTGGTTCCAAGGAAATCTCTTTCCTTTCCAGCCTTTTTTTTTTTTTTTCTTTCCCCTCAAAGCAGTGAGCACAGTTTCTCAGGAGGGCTGAGGAATGATACCACTTCTGTTACTACCACTAGCTAGCATTTACAGAGTCCAGGTCCTGTGCTGAGGGCTTCATAGATTCTCAGTGAAATCTCACGGCCGCTCTATGAGGTAGTCGTCACTGAATCCATTTTACAGATGAGAAATGTGGGCTGGGGGCTACATGGCTTCATGGACGGAGCGTGTTGGAGTCACAGGGAAATGAGTTGGAATCCTGGTGCATGCTTCCTTCATCAATGCACTTATCTTGGGGCTCCAGTTTCCTCATCTGCATGATGGGTAATGCAGATCTGTTACATAGGTGCTCTGAAGACTTGGTGAGCTCAGTGCCTGGCACTTAGTAGGCACTTATTTAAGTCATCCCTGGAGACTGCTGGAGACAAGAAACGAGTTGTGGGAAAAGCCATAATGTGCTTCTGAGACAAAGCTGGCATCTTGTGGGTGCTTCTGGGCCATACCTGGGAGGATCAGAGTGGAGTCCAATGGGGTTGGCAGGTATGACTGAGGATGTCCAGGCTGGGGAAGGATGAGGTTAAGTACTGGACGTGGCCATGAGGTAAGGTCCCAGCTAAGAGCACTGGATGGCACATATTGCAGGATGTGGTTAGGAGAATCCAGGTGTTGCACTGGCAACCCTAGCCGCAGGCTCAGCCCTACCTCCCCTCATACCCATCCTGACCAGGACAGGAGGCTGTTAGAGGTCTCAGCAGGCCCTGCGTGGGCCTGGAGCTAGTTGAGGTGCTGGTGGGCTTAGGACCCAGCAAGCCCACAGGGAGCCCTTGACAATCCTCACCTAAGCCTGGTTGCCCATCTTCATGTCTCACCTTATGCCTCTGCCTCCTGACCATCACATTGCCTGCCTGAGGTGACTAGAGCTGGGGGCTGGATCTGCCATTCCTGTTGCCATCAGCTGTTGTCTTCTGTCCTGCTGACTTAGTCATGTGGGACACCAAGCTTTATACTCACTTGTCCCTGGTCCTCCTGCCCACAGGGAAGACCCCTTCAGTTTTTATGGCTGTCCATATCCCATCAGTGTCTCTCACATTGCTTAGGAATCTGCTTTGCACTGGAACCAACTCAAGTGAATACCCCTAAACTTGATTCCCTTAACCCTAATGTTAAAAGATAAGGATATACCTTAAAGCTTGCTGAATTAGCTCTGGGACACATGAAGACATTTCCCCCCCTATCACAGTGGGAGTCATAACACTAATATTGTTGCATGGAGACTATGCATCAGTCTCATGCCAAGCTCTTTATATTTTCCACAAGAGATAACCCGCTCAATGAATGCACCCAATCCTCCCTTTGCACCCTGGCCTGCCCTCTCCTTCTTTCTTGCTTTATTTTTCTTCACAGCATTCTACTTTATAGTATACTTACTCATTTTGTTCATTGTCTGCCTCTGTCTATGCCCCTGCTGGAATGTAAACTCCACAGGTCAGGGGTTTTTGTCTGATGTGTCCACTGCTGTAGCTACAGCCGTAGACACTATCTGACACATAGTAGGTACTCAGTGTCTGGGGAATTGACTAGATAAGTAAATCATTGTGAGATTTCAGAGATCCAGGTCTTCCAGATAACTTTCTCCCATCCCCAAGTCCCTGCTTTGGCCTCACCTGGCTCAGGGACACTGGCCCTTGGGCAGCTCACCTTGGGCTTGTTGGTCCCTGAACTGGCCATTCCACTTTGCTCCCTGGATTCAGTCTTGGCCCAGGCTTTCCAGGAAATCCAAACCCAGCTGTTCCCCAGTCTTGCCTTTGCTACTCCTGATCCATCTCTGAAGGTTTGTGGGGATCTCACTCCTCTGGGTGGCAGACACAAGAATAGCCAGTCGTATTGGGTGTGTGATCAATCCTATGGCCACACAGCAGATCTTCAGCTGGGCAGTCAATCAGCAAGCACTTACTACACAGAGCTGGCACTCAGGAGCCACACTGCCTAGGGTCCAGCTCCAGCTCTACTGCATATTAGCCCTTTGGGAAACCTTCATGAGCTTCAATTTTTCATCAGTAAAATGGATTAATGATGCTTAAATGGCAACTTCAATGAGATAAAGTTTTTTTTTTTAAAGCCAAATTAGCTTGACATACAGTAAGTGCTTAATAAATGTTAGGTATTATTACTATTCTACACCCATGTGTCACTTTGTTGTACTCTGATGGCTTTTGTGTTGCTATGATGCTAGATGTTATGCCACCAGTATTTCAAATACCTGTAGGGTCACTCATGGTGGGCAGGTTTCAGTGGAGCTTCTAGACCAAGACAGGCTAGAAAGAAAGGCCTGGAGATCTACTTCAAAAAATTAGCCAATGAAAATGCTATGGATCTGACTCGCTTACTTTGGACACATCATCAGGAGGGATGAATCGCTAGAGGAGGACACCATGTTTGGTGAAGTTAGAGGGTCAACGAGGGGGTGGGAGACCCTTGGTGAGATGCATTGGCACAATAGCCATAATGTGCTGGTGATTGTGAGGATGATGCAGGACCGTTGTACTGTTGTACATAAGGTTGCCATGAGTTGCACATACATACACACATATATATATAACACAAACATTTGCCATTTCAACCATTTTTATGTGTACAATTCAGTGACATTAATTACACTCACCATGTGTGCAACCATCACCTCTCCTGCAAAATGATGATGCCTGACACATTGTCTCTTTGGACCACAGGATCATCCGGGCTTCTGGTTCATTTTAGCTCTCCAGAAGGGTGATGGAGCATGGTTCAATGGTACAGAGCTTGTTGGAATTCTAGTTCTGTCACTTGCAAGCTGTGTGGCTCTGGGTAAGTCACCCCAATTTTTGGTAGCACATGCTATCAGTACCCTACCTTTATTTCTTCAGGTCCCTTTACCATTTTTTTGTGTACCGTCTCTGGGGTGGGGGGAGGCTTTCATGCACAACAGCCAGCACATGTGCCCTCTGGCTACGGGAACCTTCTTACCCTGTGTGCATGGGGAGCTGAAGCCAAAAGTGACTGATGGGCGCAGGGGATATAAATTCTCCAGCTCTTTGTCCTCCGACTGGAGCAGCTTGGCGATGTGTCCTGTCCTGCGGGACTGAGCCAGACTCACCCTCCGTGGGCCTGGCCTGATAGAACCCCCTTGCTGGCCTCCTTTCCTTCCTGTTCCCCTGCCTCACTACCTACTGCTTCTTCCTGGGAATGCTTTCTTACTAATTACTTTCCGGAGAATTTTTGTCTCAGACAAATCCAAACTAATGGGCACGCTGCAAAATGGCCTGGCCAGTACTCTACAAAAACGTCACATGGTCAACGAAGACAAAGAAAGGCTGAGAAAAAGTTTCAGCTTAAACGAGACATGATCATTAAATGCAGTGTATGCTCCTGGGTAGGATCTTGAATCAGGAAAAAATAAATAGCTTATAGAAGGCATTTTGGGAAAAATTGACAACATTTGAATATAGACCGTGCAGGTATAATATTGTAACAATGCTAAATTTCGTGATTTTGATCATTGTACCATGATGATGTAAAAGAATGTCTTTGTTCTTAGGACATAAGCACTGAAATATTTAGTGGTAAAGGGTCATGATGTCTCCAACTTACTTTCAAAGGATTCATTAAAAAAATGAGAAAGAGAGAGAGAGAATAGTAAAGCAAATACAGCAAAAATGTAATAATTGGTAAACCTAGATAAGGGGTATATTTTTGCTGTTGCTAGCTGTCATCCACGTGGCCCCTGACTCATGACAACCCCATGCACAAAGGAACAAAATGCTACCTGGTCCTACACCCTCCCCAAGATCAGTTACGGATTGGACCATTGTGATCCATAGGGCTTTCAGTGGCTACTTTTCAGAAGCAGATCTCCAGGCCTTCCTTCCTAGACTGTCTTAGTCTGGAAGCTCTGTTGAAACCTGTGCAGCATCATAGCAACACGCAAACCTCTAATGACAGACAGGTGGTAGGTGCGCATGAGGTGCACTGGCAAAGAATTGAACCAAGTCTTCCTCACGGAAGGTGAGAATTCTGCCACTGGACCACCACTATCCCGAAAGGTATATAGGAATTCCCCACACTGTTATTGCAACTTTTCCTTAAGTGTGAGATTATATCAAAATAAAAGGAACCTTCGTCTCATCGTCTGAGACACTCCTTGAGCCTTAGTTTCCTCAACTACTAAATAGAAATCTTGGTCTTTACTTCATGAGGCTTTTGTGAGGGTGAAAGCAGTCAATATCTTGGGATCAGCATGGCCTGGTGCTCGGAAGCTGTACCTCCCTCCCTGTTTTGTGAGTCACACAGTCTGGAACATGGGATTTGCAGTGTTTGCAGGGCGCTCACAGCAGAGCTTAGAGAAATGCACAGTTGTTCTCAGTCCTCTCTTGCTGCCTCCTCACTTGCTCACTGTTCAGCTTGTCTCTTTGCAGATGTTTCTCTCATCTGCAGCTGTGGTCAGTGATTTTTTGTAGAGTAAAAGAAACTCCAGGGGGGAAAAGTTTTTCCTGGAGAGATCAAAGAGCCAGCCTAACATAAAAGAAACCTTATAAAACTATATATATCAGGAACAAAACAAAAAAACCCAACCCAGGAGCATGATCCATATGTCAGAGTCGATATGTCCAGACTTCTGGGATCTTCTCTATACAGTTGCCAACCAAGGCAGGAATGTTGCCTCATCTAGAAAAAGCTACTGTATAAAACAAGATTTTTATGGACTTTGGCACAAGGATGAGGCAGGAACTGTATACCCAAGACTTTGTGAGGAATCACGAGGACTGCTGTGGTTTCTTTCACCCTTACTTTTAATCGGTCACTGTATCAGTCAGAGTTCAACCAGAGAAACAGAAATGAGTAGGAGATGCCTTAAAAGAGATTTATGTCTTAAGGAATTGGCATACATGATTATGCGGGTTAGATAGGCACATCTGAAATCTGTAGGATAGGCCATCAGGAAGGGCAGGCTGGAGCTCTTGGATATCAGCTGAAGCTGCACTGCACAACTGGAATTTCTTCTTCTTTAAGGAAGTAAGTCTCAGCTCTGCTCTTAAGGCCTCTCAACTGATTGCATCAGGCCCACCTAGATGATCTAGGATCATCTCCTTTACTTAAAGCCAGCTGACTATAGGTATTAAACAACACCTAGATTAGTGTTTGGTTGAATAACTTAGGACTGTAGCCTAGCCAAGTTGATACATAAAAATGAACATCACAATTACAAAATCTAGTTGATGCATCCTCCTAATATCTTCAGAATCTCTGTCCTTCTCTTTGTCCTCTATTCTACTGTCCAAGATCAGGTTTCCATCATTGGATCATTGTGATGAATTCTCTCTAGTGTCCCTGCCCATGGTCCTGGTCCATGGTCTCTAATCCAATCCAGTATGGCATTCTCCAAGTCAGAAACCACACAGGTCTCCCCATTGAGTACGGGCAGTTATCACCCTTCATTTTCTACCAAAGCCCCAAGTCACACTGATTTGCTCCTCTCTTTCCCACCTTTCCTTCTTGCACATAGGTGACATTTCTTGGGCACAATCAATTGCTTTGAGATAGATTGTCTAATTTAACATTCAGAACAACCATACTTTTGCTGATGGGGAAAATGAGGCACAGATAGATTAGGGTAACTTGTCTTAGTCATCAAAGTAGTAACTGGCCTAATATATAAACCCACAAAGTTCGACTCCACAGTCCATGACTTGAGCATTACCCTATGTTGCCTCTCTGAAGTTTCTCTCTTCATTTATCTGATCATCTTCTACTTATCCTTCAAGGCCCATCTCAAATGTCACCTCCTCTCTGAAGCCTTTCAGATTTCCTAAGTAAAATTTACAGTCCTCTCCTCTGTGTCTTCATAGTTCTTGGCTCACTACATTTTTCATGACTCTTACTGTGATGATCTGCTAACTTAGGTGCATTCTCCTTCCACTTTATATAAGCTCCTCAAAGACAGGGAGTATGGAGGCCTCGCCTGCTTCTCCAACACCCAGTACAGGGTCTGACCTGTTACTGATGTGAAAAACAATCATTATCAAAGGATTGATTTGTTTGGGGGAATTATTGCTTCTCTCAAGGACCAGCTAATGGCCAACAGCCCCCAATTGCTCTGCTTTTCCATCTATACCAATGTATTCCTGGAATAAAATTGGATACTGATTTCCAATCCTCCCAATTTCCATTGCAGCAGAGTAATGATGCTGAATACTTGTTGCTGTCAAGTCAATTCTGAATCATAGCGACAGTACCCTGCTAATGAAGTGTCTGCCTGGTTAACAAAGGCACAGCAGTAGCTGCTTTTCCTACCTGAAGGAGCTAGGTAACTGCCTCAACTTCTACTTCATCTCAACTCTATTTCCCCAGAGTCAAAATGACTCAATGCAGGGAATTATTTGGTGTCAAATCCATTGCCTGGGAGGTTGTAAGAGTCCAAGCATCGGGATGAGGGTGGCATGGTACTCCTTGGTATACCCGTTTTGGGCTCTTCTGCACTATGGGATGGTTCTTCAAGGACCCTGATTTGCATGAGACCCTGAGGTGCCTTCTAGGACCAAAGGACAAGCTGAGGCTCCCTTGCACTAGGACTAAGATTCTTGGATATATAGGTAGGTGTCAAATGCTCTTGCTAATCTTTTAGAGACAGATTTCTGTAGATTAAAAGATAAATCAATGAACTCACCCTGATGCAGGAGAGCTTCAGATGCCTGGGATGAGTGTTAGTGGGAGATGACTGGTGCCACTTGGCCATCGGCTGATCTAGCCTCATGGCCATCGGCTGATCTAGCCTCAGAATGACCTGTGGCCAACTCCCCAGGACCCCAGGATAAGATGCCATTAGGCTTTGCCATAAGTGAGAAAGGCTTTCTTGTTTGATGGAGCCACCAAAAACATGTCCCTTTGGTGGGAAAAAAGAGTCCTTCTCAAACCGGAGAGAACACTCTGGGGATGAACAGAAGAGCCTGATGTGACCAATTTTGACAGGGAGTGAAGCTACAATTGCAAAATGGCAGCACACTAAAGCCAGTATCATGATTAGGCTCTTGTCCATGAAGATTGTTAATCATCATAGAGATTTTAATGGTGGTCACCCCAGACCTTGAGGAGGAGAAGGAGAAATCTAATTCTGTGCAGTCCCCTTTAGTCTTCTCAGTGGCTTCAGAGTCAGTAGCTAGCTTGATTCCCATTGCAGTTATGACTGGTATGCCCTGAGCTTCCATGATTTCTCCACCTTCCTTAACCTGCCTGAGTGCCGTCCTTCTGGGACCTGCACTCTGTGCTTCTCTGGGCTGGAAGTTTCCCAAGGGCAGGGACTCTGTCTCAGTCATCCTTGTCATCCTGGCACCAGCACAGGGCTTGGCATATCACTGGTACCCAATAAATATTTGATGAATGAAAATGAGGCACATATTACACATAAGATGCAGTTGCTTCATCCTTTTAGGCAAGATAATTGGCTAAGATCTGCTATAATTTCACTTATGGGAAGATACAGCTAAATGTCCTCAAGGCAATGAAGAAATCTGGCATGATCTAGTTAATCTTTTGTTGACAATTAAACGATATCATGATGATGAATGTCTAAAATAACTGGGTATTTGCCAATTCTCCCCTTTGCTTTGTGCTGCATGGATATAGCTTGGCTCCTCCGGAACACTGGCGCAGAAGTGAGTTTGGGAGTTTGAGTGGGTGAGATGGATACTTAATTCTTTTTTGGACAAGATGGTGGGTTAACCCAGGGATTGTGCAAAGAGCATGAAACTTGGGGCCAAAGAAACTGGGTCCCGTAATGATTAAGAAATTTGCTATCTATCTGACTTTGGGTAAATCTCTAACCTCCATTTCTTCATCTGTAAAATGGGCATAACTGTATCTATGACACAGCATTGTTCAGAGTATTAAGGAACTATGTGAAAGCTCCAATCCTCAAAGGGAGCTGAGGCTGATGGGGCAGACAGATAAGTAAACTGCTCTACAAGACCCATACATATCCTGGAAAGAGTTAGTCCAAGGGCCACTTGGGAGCCTTAATTACTGAGCACCCACCCTGTGCCTTGGGCTGTGCTACCCAAGGGGCCATTGTGGTTTATGCCGAGTGTTTCCTATAGCCCTTGGGAAGGGTGTGGGTGTGTGTCCTGGCTGGGGGTCCGGAGCTCTGTCAGCAGATGACGATGAAATGTCTCTTTGGAAGTAGGGTCCTGCACATGTATGTGAATTTAGTTCCCAATGCACATTAAACCAAAAAAACAAACTCATTACCATCGACTTGATTCTGACTCATGGCAACCACATGTACTACAGAGTAGAACTGCTCCGTAGGGTTTTCTTGGCTATAATCTTTACGGAAGCAGATTGCCAGGCTTTTCTTATCATGGTTCTGCTGAGCAGGTTTGGACTGCCAACCTTGAGGTTAGTAGTCCAGTGCAAACTCTTTGTACCACCAAACAGATAATCATAGATCTCAGGAGACAACACCTAAATGGATGCAGAGGGCACAGGCTTTTGGACACTTGATGGAAACATGTTCACTTTGCTTGTAATGGTCAAAACCTGTCCTCCTACTGAACCACACAAGACAAGGGGCACAATTTACAGCTGTGTTCAGAGTGAAGGATTCGGATGGTAAGAGGGGGCCAAGGCAGAGGCCAGGAAGGGAGTAGCTGATGTGTCCTTCTGGATCCTGACACCTGCCTCTGTAGGAATGAAGATGATTTCAGCAGAGAACATTGAAAGAATCGTGCCTGGGAATGGGGTCAGGCTGAGGGATGATGCTGAGTCCATGAGGGAGGAGTGTGGAGTGGAGACCAGGAGCCATGGTGAGGTATCAGATGATCTAAGCCAGTCCACCTGGCCTCTCTGCGCCTCAGTTTCCTCATTCGAGATCATTTGAGCTGTGTTCTGGGTGCAGCAAAGAAAGAAAAAAGTGGTGGTTGTAGAGATCGTGGATTACACAAATCACTAAATAATAACATTTAATTATTTAGATTGTGTTTTGAGATCTTGGGATGAAAGCTGTGGAGGCTGCAGCACATTATTAACTGGTTGTGGGGAACATTTGTTCAGGTAACAGATTTAATTACTACATTGATCTGATACAATGGTCTAGAGGAGTAAAGGCGTTCTCATCCTGGCTTCCTTCCCACTCATTTCCCAGGTGTCCCTGGCCATTCCTTGTGGGAATGGTGTCCACATGTCCTGAGACCTTTTCCTAATCTCCTGGCCAGTCTGTCCTGCACACAGCCTGGGCCCACCGGTAAGGGGTGGCGGCTTCCTGGGCTTTTTGGGGCTGATGAGGCTGGTTCTCTGCTGTCCCTACTTATCAATCATCAGCTCTAATTAGACTATAAATGCTCTGCTCTCTTCTTTTCCTCTTCTAAGCTTGTTGCAGGTCACGAGGCCGATATGTAAATCTCAGCCCCTGGAGCAGTTTAATGGCTGCAGTGACCATAGGTAGTAACTCAGGCTCCCGTATAAATGGAAAATAAAAACAACCCATTACGGACGATGGTAGGTCTGCAACCTGCATGCCGCATGCACATCGTAAACTTGAGTGATTGCTCCTGTTTGGCTGAGAACAGGACCAGGGAGGGGGCACCAGGTGGCAGGAGAAGAGAGATTTGTGACCTGCAAATTCCAGGTTGTCTCTCCCCTCTTGGTCCCGGCCTGGCCCAGCTATGGAAGCTGAAGGACTTCAACCTGCTCTGTCCCGGGTAGGCAAGCAGGGAGTTGGTTCCAGTGAGGCTCCATCTCTACCTGTGGGTGGGGTTAGCATTAGCCAGGTAGTCTTGCTGCGTTCATTCTGAAGCTGGTGTGGGTGCTGGGGCTGACTGGTGCCACCCTAGTCCTGTTGCCTCCTGCTTTCCAGTTTTTTTTTCCCCCCAATTTGAGAAGAGTTTAGCGAAGGGGAAATTCACAAAGGTGTGGTCAGGGTTTAGGTAAACCCACAGGGATAGTGCGCTACCCTGAGGCTACCAACTGTTGAGAATAGTTACTACTGTAAGGCCTTCAAGGGCAAGGGACAGGAGAAGATGCTAGAACGTGGAGAGGGTAGCTTAATGGAGAGGGCTGCCTTGCCTTCTAATAGAGAGGAGCTGTGGCTTTTAACAGAGGGACACAGACAACCAATAATGACTCAGTTGGGGGAGAGATAGGGGATTCAATACCCCAGCCGCATTCTCCTCCCTCCCTCAGATTCCCTGCCAGGTCCCCCATAGCTGGACCCAAATGGAAGCAGAAGTCTAGGGAGCCACTGCTGCAGGCCATAGAGGTCAGTCCCCTGAGCACAGAGCAGGCTGAAGGGTGGAGAGTGTAGTTTGGGGAGCATGCGGGAGATAGCATATTCTGCCTGCAACTGTCTAAGGAGGTGCCCAGATGAAGTCCCCCTGCTTTATGCAGACAAATCTATCTGAAGGATGTTCTTGGAGAGCAAGCGAGTCCCAAGGATAACTAAACACCCTTTCAAGGTGGGAGTAGTCCCACTTATTAATAGAGGAGGTCCTCCAATTTCCACCTTCTTCCCCCACACATAATGGGTGCATTTTGCAAAGAACTTCCAAGGGCCAGGCCCTCATCTGGGCTGTCCAACCCAAAGGAGGGCCTGTTGCTGTTCTTACCTGTCGTGGAGTGGACCTCCAACTTCTGACAACCCAATTTATGCACAATGGAACAAAACGTTGTCCGGTCCTGTGCCATCCCCATGATTGGTTGGGGATCACACCATTGTGATCTGTAGAGTTTTCTTTAGCTGATTTTTGGAAATAGGTTGCCAGGCCTTTCTTCCTAGTCCTTCTTAGTCTGGAAGTGCCACCAACACCTGTTCAGCATTCTAGCAACATCAAGCCTTCACTGACAGACTGGTAGTGGTTGTGCACGAGGTGCATTAGCCGAGAATCGAACCCGGATCTCCTGCATGGAAGGCAAGAACTCTACCCCTAAACCACCACTGCCCTCACACCAGTATACTATTGCTTTGGTCCTTTCCGCATGGTGTTGCTGTACACCAGTCTCGTATAGCCCAATGGACCCTTGTTCACTGAATGATGTCCACTTTGTCCTAAATCCCTGCACAATTCACAGTGGTGGGCTTCGGACGTGAGGAGTCCCAGAATGGATGAAGCCAGGGAGGCTTTCATTACAGTAAGACCCCAGCAGCTGGATTCCGAGGCTTTCGTAAGATAAGGCCTTCAAAACTGTTACTGAAATCTTTTTCCCAATTTGAGGGCACAGGAGCTCCATCCCCTCTTCCGTCTGGGAGAGTGTTGATGGATGGGTATTTAACCAGATCTGGGGAGACTAGGCAACCCTGGTGGTACCATGGCTAAGTGCTTGGCTGCTAACCGAAAGGTCAGAGGTTTGAACCCACCAGCCACTCCTCAGGAGAAAGATTTGGCAGTCTGCTTCTATAAAGATTTACAGCCTTGGAAACCCTATGGAGCAGTTCTACTCTGTCCTACAGGGCCACTGTGACTTGGAATTGATGACAATGAGATTGGATTTCGGGGTTTAAGGAGAATAGGCTGGGAACAGGCTTGAATGTTACTCACACAGGGAGGCCTTCATTCACACCCAAGTTTAAGTTAGGGTCCCTCTGTTATAATCACTCATGGCATACTGTGCTTTTATTTTATTGTGCCTGTCACATTTATGGAGCCCTGGTGGCACAGTGATTAAGAGCTTGGTGCTAACCAAAAAAGGTCCACGGTTTGAATCTACCAGCTGTGCCTTGGAAACCCCATGAGGCAGTTCTACTCTGTTCTGAAAGGTCGCTAGGAGTCGGAATTGACTCAGCGACCACAGGTGTGGTTTTTTTGGTATCACATTTATAATCATACAGTTATTTGTGTGATTATTTACATAATACCTGCCCCTATTCCCAACTGGGAACTCCGTTGAGGAAGTTGCTGTATAACAGAATGAAACGTTGCCCGGTCCTGTGCCCTCTTCATGATCATCAATGTGTTTGAGGCTGTTGTTTCGGCCATTGTATCAGTCTATCTTATTGAGAGTTTTCCTCTCCTTTGCTGGCTGTCCACTTTAGCAAATGTGGCATCCTTCTCCAGTGATTGATCTTTCCCGATGACGTGTCCCGAGTAAGTGAGTTAAAGTCTTGGACAATATTCTGTGATTCATAGGGTTTTCATTGCCAAATTTTTGTAAGTAGGTCAGCAGGCCTTTCTTCCTAGTCTGTCTTAATCTGGAAGCTCTGCTGAAACTTGCCTACCATGGGGGATCCTACTGGTATTTGAAATACTGGTGTCATAGCTTCCAGCATCGTAGAAACACACGAGCCACCACAGTACGACAAACTGACAGGTGGTAGGTACCAGGAATGCTTCTTCACTTCTGTATTTCCAGGGCCTAATACCAACTCTGGAAACTCTGATGGCCTAGTGGTTAAGTGTTTGGCTGCTAACCAAAAGGACGGCAGTTTGAATCCACCAGGCGCTTCTTGGAAACTCTATGGGGCAGTTCTACACTGTCCTACAGGATTGCTATGAGTTGGAATTGACTCAACAGCAATGGGTTTGGGTTCTTTTGGTTTAATACCAACTCTGACATTTTAGGAAGAATTTGGAGAACATGAATACTGTATCAGAGGCAGCAGTTCAAATCAAATCTCAGGTCTATTGCTATCTGGGCTGTGGGATCTGGGGCTAGGTATCTAATCTTTCTAAGTCTCTGTTTTCCCATCTGAAAATGGGAATAATAATATACGATTCCAAAAGTATATTGTGAGGATTGGATGACATAAAGCACAGAGCAAATGCTTACCACACATTAAATAATATTTCCCCCTTTTTTCCTTCCTCCCTCCCTCCCTCCCTGCTTCCCTGCCTCCCTCCCTCCCTCTCTTCCTTCTTCCCTTTCTCTCTTCCTCCCTCCCTTTCTTCCTTCCTTCCTTTCTTTCCTCCCTCTCTCCCTTCCTCCTCCTCCCAACTGTCTCAGAGCATTGTGTATGTGTATGGGAGATTCTTGCCTTTGAAGAGTAGAACGGTGGGTCAGTCTTGGGTACAGGAGGCTGTGTACAGGAAAGGCTCCCCGCCCCCACCCGGGGAGGTCTGGCACTTAGCAGGGCATGTAAGGACAGTGGAGCCCTCAGAGCTGTCTTCACCTGCCCTGGTGGCAACTCCACCCCCACAAGCTACCGGCAGGGGAGGAGGTTTGGTTTGTGATGAGGGCTGGGCACCCACATACATACGGCTGTCTTTCACCTGCGTCATCCTGGGTCCTTCTGCAGCTTCTTCTGGCCTCCAGGCTTGGCAGGAGAGGATCATGGAAGGTAGAGAACAGGGAGTTTTGGGGCGGGAGAGGCTTCCTTTATTCAGGTATTGTGGAAGGCAATTATCAGGGAAGACTCTGGGGATGCCCCTTATTAGTGACCTTGGCAAGTTATTAAACTCTCTGTGCCTCAGGCTTCTCATCTTTATAGTGGGAATTATTGAGTTAGGGGTAGAACAGAGATTCTTAAACACACTTACCCAGGACAGGTAGCCAAATGAGTCAAGCAGGCTAATTTTGGGAAACAATGCTGCAGGGCACATACCCTGACCTAAAGGGGCAGATGCTGCTCAAGTGCAGCTCACTGTTGCTATGTGAGATTTGAGCTCAGAGTTGCCAGCTTTCCAGTTATTCAAGAGAAGGCAGAAATCTGAATTTTTATGTGAAATCTCTCAATTTTTCACATTGGCAAAACGTTCAGGTTTTCTTGAAACATTCTGTGTAGCTTAAATAAAAAAGGGGCACGTCCGTTAAGCACTGGGCTGCTAACTGAAAGGTCGGTGGTTCGAATCCACCCAGTGGCTCCGTGGGAGGAAGACCTGGCGATCTGCTCCTGCAAAGATTACAGCCTTGAAAACCCTATGGGGCAGCTTTGCTCTGTCACATGAGGTTACTGTGAGTCAAAAATGGGCTCAATGGCACCCAACAACGACAATAACAACATGTTCTGGATAATCCCTGGGTGGTGTAAATGGTTAAGTGCTCAGCTATGAACTGAAAGGTTGGTGGTTTGAACTTCCCCAGAGGTGCCTTGGAAGAAAGGCCTGGCCACCTGCTTCTGAAAGGTCACAGTCATGAAAACCCTACAGAGCACACAGTTCTACTATGAAGCATGTGGGGTCACCATGAGTCAGAATCCACTTAATGACAACTGGTTTTTTAAGTTTCATTTCGAATGGTCCAGAATGGCAGTCAGGTCAATACTTTGGGCTCTCTGGTATGAAGAGTCTGGTGCAGTGTTTGGCCTTTTTTTTTTTTTGTTTGTTCTCATTTGCCACTGAGTTGACTCCGACTCTTGGCGATTCCATGTGTATCAGAGTAGAACAGTGTTCCATAGGGTTTTCCATGGCTGACTTTTTGGAAGTAGATTGCCAGGCCTTTCTATGGAAGTGCCTCTGGGTAGACTCAAACTTCCAACCTTTTGGTTAGCAGCTGAGCACATTAACTGTTTATACCCCCCAGGGACTCCATTAGGCACATACTAAACGTGAAATCATACAGATTTTTAAAATCAGGTGATGCTTCCCCTTGGAGTGAAAGAGGGAGTGAAGTGGGAAGAGGGAGAGAAGCAGAAATGGGATGTGGAGGAGGAAGGGTAACCAGGAAGAGTCAGAGAGGGCTTGAAGGGACAGTAATAGGAGAGTTCCAGTTGGGGGAGTGGGTTTGGCCTCACCCCAACCCCAAAGTGGAGCCCTCAGGACACACACAGCACCCCCTACCTTCTCCACTGATGCAAGTCAAAATGAGTCCACAGCCTCAGAGTTGGAATGCTCAAGATGGGGGTTACCAGGATGTCTGAATGCTTACATTTCTTTTTGGGAACAGAGGGTAGGATGTGCTTCTTTCCAAATGCAAGAACTTCTCTCCCACCCTTCCATCATTGGGCTGCAGGATATGGTGTCTGCAGAATGAAGGGGGTTAGCACAAAGATGGAAGTGGGGGTTCTGGAATTGCTCATTCTGGCATCTGATGTCACCAGACTAAAGCAGATGACACTGGATTTAAAGACACCACCTAGCACCTTATGGGGCTGGGACCAGGGTGGGGAGATGGGTGTGTGTCAGTGAGCTCAGCTGCCCGCCTACCCAGATGCTTTCTTTCAAATGCATATCAATCAGTGTCCAGGGAGCTGCATTGCCCTGGGCAAGTGATTTCAACTTCCTCAGTCTCAGTTTCTTCCTCTGTAAAATGGAGATAATAACACTTGACTCTCACGTTGGTTGAGTGAATGGAGTGTCTGGTATGCTCATTCCTTCCTTTCTCCCCCCTTGTGTTTTCTAACGCTATACAGACCTGATCACCACGCTTGGTGCCCCTCTGTGTGTCCAAGCTTATGGAACAGCCCACCTGAGCCCAGCGTTGCTCCTTCTTCCAGTGCCCATCTGAGGGCTTGAGAAGGAAAGAGTCAAGAGGTCTCTGGCCCCTAAGCCCTTATTCATTCAGATCATCTGTAGACATGTGTAAGCACAGATCTCAGCACACTCACTCCCAAAGAGTTACGCCTTCTTTGAATTTAGGATTGGCAGAAAGACAGGCAGAGGGATCACTTCCTAACTTGCTCTGTCAGGTAAGGAGGGAAAACCAAAAACATCAAACCTGTTGCCCTCGAGTTGATTCTGACACTTAGCAACCCTAAATGACAGGATAGAACTGCCCTGTAGGGCTTCCAAGGAGCGGCTGGTGAATTCGAACTGCCAGCTTTTGGTTAGCACCGAGCTCTTAACCACTTCAGCAAAGAGGGGTGGGGTGTGTAATTAAGGCCGTGTGTAATTAAGGCTGGGTCCCTTTTTTTGGAGATCCACGTTTGCTCATTTATCCTTGGGGCAGTATGTCCAAATGCAGTTAAGAGTGTGAATCCAGAGCCAGGCAACCTCAGTTCTAATCCCAGATCTGCCATTTATGAACAGGGTAACTTTGGGCACATATTTACCCTTTCTTAATTTCAGCTGTAAAATAGGGCTGACAATAGCTTCAACCTCAACAGTAGAACTGAGGTTAGGAGTAAGTAAGATAATGCAGAGAGTGTGGCAAGTAGAAGCACTCATGGTACTCAAGATTATACACTTAGTATGTCGATGTAAATTTATTGCTCAGTAATAAATAAACTTAAAAAAACAATAGAATAACACTTCTGTTATTTAATAACATCCAGATCAGAAGGTAAAAATCCTAGATGTCTCTGAAGCCAGAACAAACAATAATAGGCAATTAGAAAGCCAATGCTGTTCTTCTGAAGATTTCAAAATATAATGTAGAGTCTGAGTCATTTCCCCCTCAGGCCCCAAGGACATTGAGCAGAGCCTCGCTGGGCTGGGCTGTGGACTCAATAGAGGGGTAGGGGTGGGATTGAGCAAGATGGAAAGATTATTGGGAGATCACAAGAGGTGCAGAGGGTGATGAGGCTAACACTGAAATGGGAAAAAATTCAGAGAAGAGAAGCTGAGGTGGCAGGTGGGATGTGAAAAAATTAATCTGAAAATATTGTTTGAGCACTTTGTATTATTCTAGGCACCTGAGACAGTGAACAAGATGACTGTGGACTGTAGCCCACTCACAGAGCTCAGAAGTCCTGAGGGAGGACAGACATTGAGCAGAATTACAGATGGAGAGAAAGCTACGAAGGGGGAAGTTCAGCTCCATATGGGATGCATAACAAGTTCTGTGACGGGATGGTTAAGCGCTTGGCTGATAACTGAAAGGTTGGGAATTCAAACTCACTCAGCAGCTCTGCAGGAGAAAGACATGGCAATCTGCTTCTGTAAAGATGACTGCCTAGGAAACGCTATGTGGCAGTTCTGCTCTGTCACGTGGGGTCACTATGAGTCAGAATTGACTTGACAGTACACAACAATACTGCCAACAACATGAGGATGAATATATGGGAATATAACTTAGTCTACTGTGAGTCTTCCACATGAAATGTGCTAGTTTTTTTTGGAATGTGTTTTATTTATTTTGTTTTCGTTGAGAATATATACAACAAAACATACACCAATTTAACAGTTTCTACATGTACCTTTAGTGACACTGATTACATTGGAGTTATATAGCCATTCTCACCTTCCTTTTTTGAGTTGTTCCTCTCCCATTAACATAAACTCACTGCCTGCTAAGGTTCCTACCTAATCTTTCAAGTCACTGTTGTCAATTTGATCCCATATAGATCTTAAAAAAGCATACTGCTCAAAGCAGACATTTTTTACTAGTTAAGCTAAACTAGTCTTTGGTTTTAAGAAGACTTCAGGGGATATTTTTGGTTTAAGGTTTAAAGATTATCTCAGAACAATAGTTTTAGGGGTTCATCAAACCTTCCTGGTTCCAGGAAGTCTGGAGTCCATGAGAATTTGAAATTCTGTTCTGCATTTTTCCCCTTTTGATCAGGATTCTTCTATGGAATCTTTGATCAAATTGTTCAGTAATAGTAGGTAGACACCATCCAGTTCTTCTGGTCTCATGGCAAAGGAGGCAGTTGTTCATGTAGGTAATTAGCCACACATTTCATGTCCTCCTCCTATTCCTGACTCTCCTTCCTCTGTTGTTCCAGGTGGATAGAGACCAGTTGCTGTGCCTTGGATGGCTGCTTGTAAGCTTTCAAGACTCCAGGCACTACACAACAAACTAGAAGGTAGAACAGAAGCACTAAACACATTATGAGGCCAATTAACTGGGATGTCCCGTGAAACCATGACCCTAAACCTCCAAACCAAGAAACCAAATCCCATGAGGTTTTTGGTTGTATATAATCAGCCTCAGCAACAACTCTTTTTTTTTTTTTGTCATTGTTGTAAATATATCTATCACACAACCTTTGCCAATTCAACTTTTTATAGGTGTATAACTTATTGACAGTAATTACCACAATCGGCTGTGCAATCCTACCTTTAATCAATGGATTATCTCCATCACCATTAAGTCCCTCTTTCCCCCTCCCTCTCATCCTTAGTAACCACTAATAAACTTTGTTCTCTATATATTTGTATTTTTATATAAGTGAGGTCATACAATATTTGTCCTTTTGTGATTGACTTATTTCACAGCATAATATCTTCCAGCTCCATTCATATTGTAGCATATATTAAGACTTTATTTCTCCTACTGGCTGAGTAGTATTCCACTGTATGTATGTACCACATTTTATTTATCCATTTATCTGTTGACGGGCATTTAGGTTGTTTCCACCTTTTCTCTATTGTGAATAATACTGCAATGAACATTGGTGTACAAGTCTCTTTTTTGAGTCTCTGCTTTCAAGTCTTTTGGGTATATACCCAGGAGTGGGATTACTAGGTCTTATGGTAGTTCTATTTTTAGTTTTTTGAGGAACCACCACACTGTTTTCCACAATGGTTGTACACTTTTGCATTCCCACCATCACTGGATAAGGGTTCCAATTTCCTCACATCCTCACCAACATTTGTTATTTTCTGTTTTTTTTTTTTTTAATCCTAGCTATCCTAGTGGGAATGAAATAGTATTTCATTGTGGTTTTGATTTACATTTATCTGATGGCTAATGACACTGAGCATCTTTTCATGTGTTTGGTGGCCATTTGAATGTCCTCTTTGGTGAAATGTCTATTCAAATCTTTTGTCCATTTTATGATTGTGTTATTTGTCTTCTTGTGATTAAGTTGTCAAAGTTTTATATATATATTTATTATTAGATTCTTGTCTGATATTTGGTTTCCAAGATATTCTTCCAGTTGGTAGCTTGTCTTTTCACTTTTTTGGTGGTCTTTTGATGAACAAAAGTTTTAAATTTTTATGCAGTCCCATTTATTTATTTTGTCTTTTGCTGTTTGTGCTTTTGTTATTGTATTGGATTATCCATTATTAAAAGCTAGGCCTGACAGTGTTGCCCCTGCTTTTTCTTGTAAGAATTTTATGGTTTTAGTTTGCACATTTAGGTCCTTAATCCATTTTGAATTTGTTTTTGTGCATGGTATGAAGCATAGATCCTGTTTCATTTTTCTGCATGTAGAAATTCAGTTTTCCCAGCATCGTTTATTGAAGAGACTCTTCTTTCTCCATCAAATGGCTTAGCACCCTTGTGAAAAATCAGTTTACCACAGATGTATAGGTTTATTTCTGGTCTTTCAATTCTATTCCTTTGGTCTATGTGTCTTTGTTATACCAGTACCAGGCTATTTTGATTACTGTAGCTGTATAAACCAAAAACCAAATCTGTTGCCATTGAGTCAGTTTTGACTCATAGTGACCCTATAGGACACAGTAGGACTGCTCCATAGAATTTGCAAGGAGTGACTCATGGATTCGAACTGCCGAACTTTTGGTTAGCAGCTCAACACTTACAGACTGTGTCACCAGGGCTCCTGTAGCTGTATAGTATGTTTTAAAATCAGGAAGTGTGAGTCCTCCTACTTTGTTCTTCTCTTTCAACATTGCTTTAGCTATTTGGTTCCTCTTTCCATTCAATGTAAACTTGAGGATTGGTTTTTCTATTTCTGTAAAGAAGGCTGTTGGAATTTTGATTGGGATTGAATTGAATCTATAGATTGCTTTGGGTAGTATTGACATCTTAACAATATTAAGTATTCCAATCCATGAACATAGTACATCTTTCCATTTATTTAAGTCTTTTTTAATCTCTTTCAGCAGAATTTTATAGCTTTCATTGTATGAATCCTTCATGTCCCTGGTTAGATTTATTCCTAGCTATTTTATTGTCTTAGATGATATAGTAAATGTAATTATTTCCCTAATTTCCCTTTCAGATTTCTCTTTGCTGGTGTATAGAAACCCAACTGATTTTTGTTTGTTTTCCTCATACCCTGCAACTTTGCTAAATTTCTCTAATAGCTCTACAAGTTTTCTTGTGGACTCTGTGGAATTTTCTCTGTATAGGATCATATCATCTGTGAATAGAGATAATTTTACTTTTCTTTTCCAATCTGGATATCTTTTATTTCTTTTTCTTGTCTTATTGCTCTGGCTAGGACTTCTAGTACGATATTGAATAGAAATAGTGACAGCAAACACCCTTGTCTTATTCCCAGTTTCAAGGGGAAACCTCTCAGTCTTTTCCATTACGTATAATGTTGTCTGTTGGCTTTTCGTATATGCCCTGAATCATACTGAGGAATTTCCCTTCTATTCCAATCTTCTTTAGGCTTTTCATCAAGAAAGGGTGTTGGATTTTATCAAATGCTTTTTCTGGATTCATAGAGATGATCATGTGGTTCTTTTCCTTTGTTCTATTGATGTGGTGTACTATGTTGATTGATTTTCTAATGTTGAACCATCCCTGCATTCCTGGAATAAATCCCACTTGGTCATGGTGTATGACTCTTTTAATATGGTGCTGGATTCTGTTCTCTAGTATTTTGTTCAGCATTTTTGCATCTATATTCATAAGAGATATTGGCCTGCAGTTTTCTTGTCGTGTCTTTGTCTTATTTGGGTATCAGAGTTATGTTTACTTCATAGAATGAATTAGAGACTATTTCTTCCTTCTCTATCTTTTGGAAAAGTTTAAACAGTATTGGTGTCAATTCTTCTCTAAATGCTTGGTAGAATTTCCCAGTAAGACCGTCTGGTCAGGATGTTTTTTTGTTGGGAGGTTTTTGATCACTGATTCAATCTCTTCACTTGCTATAGGTCTGTTGAGACTTTCTATTTCCTCTTAAGTCAGTTTGGGTATGTTGTGTCTTTCTAAGAATTTGTCCATTTCATCTAGGTTATCCAGTTTGTTGCTGTAGAATTGTTTATAATATTCTGTCACATTTCTCTTTATTTCTATCAGGTCAGTTGCAATGTCCCTTCTTTCATTTTTTTTATTTTGTTTTTTTGCATCTTTTCTTTTCTTTTTCAGTCTAGCTAAAGGTTGTCTATTTTATTGACCTTTTCAAACAACCAGCTTCTGGTTTTATTGATTTTTCTCTATTGTTTTCCTGCTTTCAATTTTATTTATTTCTGCTCTGATCTTTGTTATTTCATTTCTTCTGGTAGGTTTAGGCTTACATTGCTCTTCTCTTTCTAGTTCCTGGAGTTGCCCAGTTAGGCTGTTGATCTGAGACCTTTTTCTTTCTTCATGTAGGCATTTATTGCTATAAGTTTCCCTCTGAGTTCTGCCTTCACTGCATCCCATAAGTTTTGGTATGTCATGCTTTCATTTTCATTTGACTCTAGGAAATTTGTGATTTCTCATTTGATTTCTTCCTTGACCCGTTGGTATTTTAATAGTGTGTTGTTTAATTTCCATAAGTTTGTGTATTTTCTACATTTTTTTCTGTTATTAAGTTCTAGCTTCATTCTGTTGTGGCTAGAGAAAATACTTTGTATGATTCTAATCTTTTTAAATTTATGAATATTTGCTTTATGACCTACCATGTGATCTGTCCTGGAGAATGGTACATGTGCACTGGAGTAGAATGTTTATTGTGCTGTTTTTAGCTGGAGTGTTCTACATATGTCTGTTAAGTCTAGTTGGTTTATGGTATCATTCAAGTCCTCTCTTTCCTTGTTGATCTTCTTACTAGATGTTCTGTCCAATATTGAAAGTGGTATATTGAAGTCTTCAACTACTACTGTAGTGCTATCTATTTTTCCCTTCAATTCTATCAGTGTTTGTTTTATATACTTAGTGCCCAAATGCTGGTGTTTTTAATAGTAATAATTAAAAAAAAAAATAACCCAAATCCATTGCTGTTGAGTTGAATTCTGTCTCATAATGACCTTATAGGACAGAGTAGAACTGCCCCATAGGGTTTCCATGGCTAAATCTTTATGGAAGCAGACTGCCACATCTTTCTCCTGTGGAGTGGCTGGTGGATTTGAACTGCTGACTTTTCAGTTAGCAGCCAAGCACTTAACCTTTGCCCCACAGGGCTCCTTTTTAATAGTAATCCCATTGCTTTCGAGTCTATTCTGACTCATAGTGACCCTACAGGACAGAGTAGAGCTACCCCATAGTGTTTCCAAGGAGCAGCTGGTGGATTCGAACTGCTGACCTTTTGGTTAGCAGTCTAGCTCTTAACCACTGTGCAACCAGGGCTGCTTTAATAGTAATAGTGATTAGCAATTACTGAGGACTCACTATGTGCCAGGAAGTTTGCATGCCTTATCACATTCCCAGAGCAACACATTGAAAGAACTCATTTAAAGAAGCTGTGCCTCTGTGAAATGAATAAATGTCTGTGTCCTCCTGGCCAGCAAGTGGTGGAGTCAGATTTGGAACACAAGACTCCATCATTGTACAATGCATGGACACAGGGAACTCTGTGCTTCAACTAATCCTGCTTGTAGGTTGGTAACCTGAATGTGTCCAAGAGTCAGTCTCAGGCATCCTTTTTGTTCTCTTCCTCAAGAGCATACACACCTTTTCATAAGGAAAGAGGTGAGATCCTAGAAAAATAGACACAGTTGACAAGAATACTGGCAACCAAGAAGAGAGTGATGAGGGCCATTTCTGTTTCCTCTTCTTTGGTGGTGATCTTGTCATCCTTTTACTTCAAGGATATACAATCTACAGATCCATCCAAACTTCCTGGGAACATATTTCTCGTCTAGACTTGTACCATCTATGGAGTTAGACCTCCCATGTGTGTGTTTCTAACTTTCTTTTTCAACTTAAGGTCAGTTGAGATTGAGGAGGTGCTTGAGGCCCACTCTTCTGGAGATTGAAGAGTGAAAGAAGTTGTCTGATTTTCAACGCTCCGCACTGCCACATTGGACTTATGAAATAACCCAGATAATAGCCCCTCAACTCAATGAATGAGAAGGGAGCATGTGTTCGAGGTCCTTCCAAGACTCACAACCAGAGGTCCATGAGGGAGAAGGAACAGATCCCAGATGTAAAATCTTTCCAGACATAAGAACAACATGAAGCCGGACCACTAGAAAGGTTCTTGGTGTTGAAAGTTAATATCTTTCCAGACTCTCCAGAGATGCTTGCATGCATGACTGTGGCAAAAGTACCCTCTGGGCAAGGTGAGGAGTGAGAAAATTTGAACAGGGTCTTGTTGAACCTGGGCAATGAAAAGGAGAAGAGGCACAAGGCACATTTTTAGAACCAAATTGGAGAACTCCTCTTTGTGGTTCTGGAAGTTCAGACTTTTTTTTTTTAAACTTCTGTTTCCCATCTCCAACTGGAAGTGGTCAAGAGCAAAAATGAAAGTCGTGGCACCTAGGAGTGAGGCTAACCTCTTTCTAGTGGAGCCTCTCATCTTGGAATGTCCAGGGTAAGAGGTGGGTCTTGGGTCAGCTTGGTGAAGACCTCATAAGGCAGCCCAATATTTAGCCCTATATTCAACAAGAATATAGGACTTTCTTTATGCCAGCCACTTTCTCTATGCCAGAACTTGTCCTGTGTTCTGGAGATTCAGAGAAGGAGAAGATATAGCCATCCCTCATCTCTCATGAACTCAAGGACTGATGCCAGAGAGAATACAAAAATCAAAAAACAAACAAAAAAATCCCATTGTGACGCCTTAAAACAAGGGTCTATATACGATCCTGTGGCTACACAGAGAGGAGTGACTAATTCTGCTGGGTCAGAGGAAGAGGTCAGGGAAAGCTTCAAGTGCTTTGATTTAAACTCTAAAGAAAGTATAATCTGAATAAATCTTGACATTCCGCATGGCCCAGTCTGATTTTGGTGTCGTTGCATTTAGTAAGTAAAGGATAGTAAAAAAGCTAAGCTTAATCTAAAAAAATTAATTTTTTATTGTGTTTAGTTTGTATATGTATATACGTATATGTACATATAGGTGCATATACATGTATATAAATGCATACATATGTATGTCTGTGTGTGTGTGTGTGTGTATATTTATATCTCATTGCGATCAAGTTGATTCTGACACACACACACACACAGACGTAAAAAAATATGTGTATATACATGTAAAAAATGTTGAAATGGCAAATTTTATATATATACAAATGTTTATTGTGCTGTTTTTGGCTGGAGTGTTCTATATATATATATATAAAATTTGCCATTTCAACATTTTTTACATGTACAATTCAGTAATATTAGTAACTTTCATCATGTTGTGCAACCATTATCACTATCCACATAAATTTTTAAAGTAGTGCAAACCTGTATTCAGTTTCCAGAGAAAGTTCTAAAGGAGAGGGATGCCCTTATAACTACTCTCTCCTTATAGCTTCTCCACTCAGTGTCCTCTCCATGGAGGCTCCCTGAAATTCCCTCTACCTCCCAATCTGAACTATCAGTGCCACAAGGCTCTTCTACTCACAGGCCACTTGTATTATTATTATTTTTAAATCTATCTCCCCTGTATCATCTACACTTCAGATCTTTGTTAAATAGGTAACAGCCTCTCTGCATTCTTTAGGCCTTTTTCTGAGGGTCATTGCCTGGTTCTGCCTTCTGAGGAAATGGGGTAAGAAGAAGATACTGACTATGTATATTTTAATAATTTTCTGTTCCTGTTGCAGTTAAATGGGGCTACACTAAGATAAGAATTGGGAGAAATACCACCTTGGCAAAGGGGGCACCTTGTATAAGGGCATGGACGTTCAAAAGAAAAGACTGTGCTTGACCATGAGAGAGCAAGTAGGTGTGGACAGCGTTTGAGCTGCTGGTGAGGCAGTGGGTGGGAGATAAGGTTGGAGAGGTTGAAAAGAGCTTGACGGTGAATGGCCTTGAGGTCAATGACTAGGAATCTGGACTTGGTCCGGACAGTAATGGAACCCATTGAAAGTGTTTTGTTTGTTGGTTTTTAATTTGGATGAGATAGGGTCATATTTGCATTTTAGGAAAACGACTCCAGTGGTTTGTAGGAAGGTTGTTTTGAATGTGGGGAAAGGTTTGTAACCAGAAAACCAGTTAGGAAACTGTTGCAAAGCCTGGACACTGAGACCTGAGTTGGTGTGACTGTGGAGATGGGAAGCTATGCCAAAGGTGGAACAGTCAGGGGAAATGGCTTCACACACTCATCAGTGAGCACCCATTTGTGAAGCTGGTCATGAAAGAAGGCATCAGGCACGGCACACATGGATACCCTATGCCTTGATACCCAATCTGTGTGCTCAGTTGGGTAATTGCACTTGTAATTAATTACACATACAGGCTTGGGAGTCTCTTCCTGAAGACATGGGCCAATGGAGTCAGAACAAACATCTGGGTGGGGTTTATCCACATTTCTAGCTTTCCTGGCCACTTCCCACACAGACTCTGATCTCCAAGGATCAAACTGGCAGTATTGCCCTCTTTCTCAACCTTCTACTCGTCCCTGCCTGGCATGAAATATAGGTGGAGGCAATGAGGACTTCTTTCCTAGGGTGCATCCAAGAGAGTAGAGAGGAAGAGACATGGCCTTTAGAGGCAGATAGACTAGCACTCAAGTCCAAACTCCACCAGGCTTGATGATTGCTTCACTTCTCAGAGCTTTGGTTTCCTCATCTTTAAAACAGAAAATGTGCCTCCGTTAAAAAGTTGTGAAAATGATGTGATAACTTGTATAAAATGCCCAGCCAAGCGTTTGGAACATAGTAGGTGCTCGATAAATGTTTATTTCCTTCCACTGAATTTTGGTTTCCAAGGTGTCTTAGGCTGGGTTCTCTAGAGAAGCAAAACCAGTAAAGTGTATAAATATATGTATAGAGAGAGATTATATCAAGGAAACAGCTCATGCGATTGTAGAGGCTAGAATGTCCCAAGTCCATGGATCAGGGTAGAGGCCTGTCCCAAGTCACACAGCTGCAGAAGCTGGCAAGCCCAAGATCAGAAGGTCGGAGAGCAGGGCTCCCACTCACAGGCTGTGCGGATCAACGAATCCCAGGTTCGGCAGATAAGCTGACAGCTCAAGTCCCAAGAACGGGAGATGAGACAACAGGAAGCAGCCGCAGGATCCAGAGAGAGCAAAAAGCCAGAACGTCTGCTTATGTACAGATGCGGGCCACACCCCCAAGAAACCCCTTTCATCTGATTGGCTACTCACAGTATATTCAATCATGGGAGTGATTACATTAAAACATGGAGAATCATGGCCCAGCCAAGTTGACACACAATCTTAACCATCACACAAGGTAAGCCGCAAGTATTTGCTTAGGTGGAGAAGTATATGTGTCTGGTAACTGTACGAATGCTCATTTTAAAATTTACGCACACACACACATATATATGTATATGTATATACAAGCAAACACTAGTTGTAAAACATGGTTTGAACTGTCTTATAGCCAGACATTTTGTCCACTTCAAGGTGGATTCTGACTTAAGGCCCCAAAGGACTTTCAGAACCAAAATATTTACAAGATTATACACACAGCACTTTGGTTCACCAGGGGACTGGGAAATTGTATTCTAAGGGCTGCCACAGGAAGTTTGAGCCTTCTGAGCATCAAGACTATCTTCTGTCATCTTGGCTAGAGTTACTGGCCAAGCGGTTCCCTCAACAGGAGGCTGGTCCATAAGACAGTTCATTATGAACTTAGAGGACACTGGGACCAAACCCCTCAGCAGCAATTGTACCGTAGAAGGAGAAGAGCAGGGGAGAAGGAAGGAACCGTATCCCAGGCTCTGACAGGGAGACACTGGAGCCCTTAGCAGCACAGTCCTTGGGCTGGAGACTTAATGACGACATTTTTGGGCAACCTTCTCCTTTCTGCCATGAGGGCCAGATAAACCCAGAAAGATGTATTAGTACAGGGATTTGTATCTATTTGTATAATGGTTCAGTGTAAATCATTCAACATTGAAACAAAAAGAAAAAGAAGGAAACAAAATTTTAAATACCCCAATGAATCTGGCCATTCCATAATTCAACTCAGTGAGCATAGGCCCAGAGTGAGCATGAGATGGGAGAAGTTAATCTCCTAGCTGTGTGTCAGCTCCAAGTCCAAACATGGGCCACTCTCTGTGATTCCAGTGGTTTAGGGCTTGCATTTTTCATGCGATGTTGCCACACATGTACATCTGTTTTATCCTGTAGTACTCAAATGAAGAAATGGTGCTTGGTTCCAATACTGGAGAGAAAATATGGCTTTGTGGACAGATCGAAAGAAGGTGTGCAAATGAATTTCTAATATGGCTTCTGGTGCTATGGGGCCATGGGCATGATTAACGATGCTCACCAGTATCCAGTATCACAGAGAAGTATCACAGGGAAGACTGAACAACCTTTTGGTTGGGTGGGGCCACGTGATTGGTTCTAACTAATGAATTGTGAGCAGAAATGATGTGTGTTACTTTTGGGTCAAGGTACAGGCAGTCTCCAGATTACTAACGTTCGACTTACATACAACTGTAGTTACAAACCAACCCCTGTAAAGCCTATTATATTAAAAGTTCAAGGTACATTCAATGGTTCATAATAAATGGGTGCTACTTTGCAATGCACATCAAAACATTGTTATATATATAACATTATTGTGTTAAAGATGTTTTAGTGTATCTGGAAGTGTTTCTTTAATATTTTTTATGCATAGAAAGGTATACTTTGTCTCACATACTTTGGATATGTTATCAGGAGGGCCAAGTCCCTGGAGAAGGACATCATGCTTGGTAAAGTAGAGGGTCAGCAAAAAAGAGGAAGACCCTCAAGATGGATTGACGCAGTGGCTGCAACAATGGGCTCGAACATAGCTATGATTGTGAGGATGGTGCAGAACTGGGCAGTGTTTCGTTCTGTTGTACATGGGGCTGCTATGAGTCGGAAGACTCGACGGCACCTAACAACAACAACAACAAGACAAACATTTGACTAACTGACTTTAGATACAAACCATACCTTACTGTTCCTACTCACATACAAATTTGACTTAGACTTAGGAATGGATGGAACTCATTTGTAATCTGGGGACTGCCTGTATTTCATTGCCAGTGCCAGAACCTCCAGGGCTGTCTCTTTCCTTCTGGTTTGGTGACAATTGGTGACTGCCTTGTAAGCTTGGGATCCTGAGAGACTATTATAAAGAGAACCTCCTTATCTGTCCATGATAAACAGGTGTCACTGAGTGAGAGATAACTTTTTGTGATTTTAAGTCAATGAGATTTTGTATTTGCTTGTTACAACAGCATAACGTAACCTATCCTGACTGATACAGAGATTTTTCAAGGGGCATTTTGGATATAATTGATTGTTGGCTTATGCAGTGATTTTAGAAATTACATTCCTGTGGCTCCACTAGAGTTGCAACAGGGCTATCATTTATAGAATCTTATTCTGTTCTGTGCTTGGTGCTTCAATTACATTATCTCATTAAATACTACCACTCTCTGAGATTGGTAGAGTACTCATTTTATAGATGAGGAAGTGAGCATAGACAGGTTAAACATCTTGTCCAAATTCACAGTGGCAGGGATGGATTTTACAGTCAGGTGTTTCCTTCTCCAAAGTCAGTGCTCTCTCCATGGTATCGCTTGTCCTATAGACTCACAGCTAGGTTCCCTCTAGAGAGAGGGGCCGGGAAGCCAAGGGTTTGACAATGGAACTGCTCACCAGGCCTTGATACAGCACAGTCCCTGCTCTGTGCCAAGCCTCTGAGCACCTCCACCTACCCCACACTCCCTCCTACACTAATGATATTTACTCTTGCCACCCTGGTAGGGTGTTACACTGCCTAATTACTGTTTAGAAACCTCTGAAGGTGGAAAACATGATGTTAAATGCTTAATGGTTAAAAGATTTGTGTTAAGTCCAGAGCAGAGTGGAAGACCTGGGGGCTATTTGCACAGGGAAGGGTGGAGAAGCTGGGGGCACAGACCGAAGAAGGCGCATTCTGCCATGGAAGGGCAAGGACAAAGGCTCTGGCCATGTTTGTTCAGGCTTGAGCCAAGACTCCTATATTATCTGGGTCATGTGACTGTGGGGAACATCATACACCGTACTCACCCCTGAGTCCCTCTTTGGGGCCAGGCTCTTGTGTTTACCATATTGTTGTTGTCGTTAGCTTCTGTTGAGTCAGCCCTTGACTCATAATGACCCCATGCATAATGGAAAGAAACACTGCCAGTCCTGCACCATCCCCATGATTGGTTGAGGATCAGACCATTGTAATCTATGGGTTTTTTTTTGAGCTCTAAAAATATATGATTATGTTTTTATTGTATAATCACAAAAAGAAGGAAAGGTGTATCCAAACCCCACTAGGAAGGGGATGTAGGTAGTTTGAAAAGGATCACTGGGTATTCCTATGTATATATATATATATATATATATATATATATATATATATATATATATAGGTATATATATATGTATGTATGTAGTGTTGTAGAAATACAGATCACACAATATTTACCAGTTCAACATCTTTCGTGTGTACAATTCAGTGACACCAATTACATCAATCATGTTGTGTAACAATCATCAATATCTGCTGCCAAGTTTTCTATCACCATAAACAGAAACTCACTGTGATC
Source organism: Trichechus manatus latirostris (assembly GCF_000243295.1). Taxonomy (NCBI): domain Eukaryota; kingdom Metazoa; phylum Chordata; class Mammalia; order Sirenia; family Trichechidae; genus Trichechus; species Trichechus manatus. Next base: position 23,623,822 of record NW_004443944.1, read on the forward strand.
CATAGGGGTTCTTTTTTTTTTTGCAGTTTTTTTTTTTTTAATTGTGCTTTAGGTGATAGGTTACAGCTCAAGTTAATTTCTCGTACAAAAATTTATACACATATTGTTGTGTGACGGTAGATGCAATCCCTATAATGTGATGACACACTCCTCCTTTCCACCCTGGGTTTCCTATGTCCATCCAACCAGCTCCTGTCCCTTCCTGCCTTCTCATCCTGCCTCTGGACAGGAGCCACCTGTTTGGTCTTGTGTATCTGATTAAACTAAGAAGTACACTCTTCATGAGTATTATTTTATTTACAGTCCAGTCTAATCTTTGTCTGAAAAGTGGGCTTCAGGAGTGGTTTTAGTTCTGAGTTAACAGAGCATCCGGGGGCCATGCCTTCGAGGGTTCCTCCAGTCTCAGTCAGACCATTAAGTCTGGTCTTTTTACTGATCCGTAGGGTTTTCATTGGTTGATCTTTCGGAAGTAGATTGCCAAGCCTTTCTTCCCAGCTTGTCTTAGTCTGGAAGCTCTGCTGAAACCAGGTCAGCATCATAGCAACATGCAAGCCTCCACTGAAGGATGGGTGGTGGCTGTGTGCATGAGGTGCATTGGTCAGGAATTGAACCCAGGTTTCCTGCATGGAAGAGAATACTACTATTCAAACACCGATGCCCCTTATCTGCCATATTACCACACACACAAACCCACTTACTGAGCATTACTGTGCTCATTACCCATTACTCACAACCCATTATTATGTGCCAAGAACTTGGCTAAGAAACTGATCGTCATAATGCCATTTGTTATTCATTACCATGAGGTAGGCTATCATCCCCATTTCGAGTCTGAGGCCAAAGAGGGTGAAGGGGCTTGCTCAAGGACACACACCTGGTGAGTGGCAGGCTGGGATCTGAACCCAGGTTTGTCTGGCTTCTAAGCCTGGGCTCTTAAACACAGTTCAGCCATTTGTCTCTTTTGAAGGAAGTTTGGCAGAACAAAGTCAAGCATCTCTGGAGTCACAATGATGTGAGTTTGAGACCTCAAACGGTGTATTTATGTTTCTTAATCTGTCTGAAACAGGGTGTCCACTTTTCTATGGTGGGAATTGTGAGTATATATAGAGAGTATTAAAATATTAGTGTCCTTCCTGAAAATTCTTGGGTCTTGGCTTTGGAGGACACTTTAATGATGATCTTCTCTCCCGCAGACTTAGGAAGTCATCACTGTCTTGCATATCTCCCAAGATGGAGAGCTCATCACCTCTCAAGGCAGCCCTTTCCTAAGCTGGGCAGCACTCTGCCTCAGGGAACTCTGAGTAAAGGTGCAGCAAAACAACCATTGCTGCTGCAGAGGAACAGCCCTCACCCCTAGGGAATGGGGGAAGAGTAGGAGGAGGAAAGAGGGGTGGGCATTTAATTGCTGTGTCCTGGTGGGTGTCCAGGGGACACGCCTGTGATGGTGATAATGGGCCATTTCTTTAATTGGCATTAATGACACCATTTGGTCTGAGCCTCCACCTCCTGCTTTCTCTCCTGCCACACCTTCTTTATCTCTGCTCTGAATGGCTATACCTGACCTGCCCATGTCCCAGGGCATCTGACCAACACTGGTTGGTCCTAGCAGCTAGGGCAAAGGATGTGACTGCCCTGGGTCCTTCCCTTGTCTGCCTTGCTCTGGATACAAGTGAAAGCCTGGTTTCCTTCCAGGTGGGTTGGTCATTTACTGAAAGCATAGGGTTCCCAGGGCCCAGCAAGTGCTCTGGACTGGAAATCACCCATCACTGGAATAGGACTTGGCTTCTAGAAGCCAGAGGCTGACTGCCAGCCTACCCACTGAAAGATGGAGACATAGAGAGGCAGAGACTTACAGAGATCCATCTGCAGAGAGAGTCACAGAGTCAGACTGAGAATAAGGGAGGGAGAGAGGGGAGGGGGTAAGGAAGGAAGGAAGGAGAGAAGGAAGGGAAGAGTAGTATGTGCTTTACAAATGTCCCTCCTTCCCTCCCTGTACTCCAGTTATACAGAGACTCATAAATATGAGAGGCCAGCTGGGAAGAAGAGAAAACACCCAAGTTCTAGCACTGCCACTTAGCCGAGTCACTTTAGGCAAATGTCTCAGCATCTCTGAGATACAACCTTGGCTATAAAATGCAGATGCTAACTGTAATCCCTCCTGGGGGGTCATGGAACTTCCCTTAGGTGTGATTTGGGAACACTCTGGGGCATGCCCAGAGGAAAGTTCTGTGAGGTCTGTAGGACCCAAGCTGGGCTCCCTCACACTGGTGGGCAGCCAAGCGCCTGTTTAGAATATTTCTTGCTACCCACAAGAAGAGGCTTCCTAGCACTCAGCTGAGCAGTGGCTGAAGGCTAGTGGCTGGGTCAGCTGCCTCCTGAGGCGAGAGGGCCTGGATCCCTCTGTGAGTCCCAGGGCCCACTCCTGACAGGGAAGGGGCTGTGAGAGAAGAATGGCTTATTGGGGTGGGAGTTGATGGGAAGGTGCTGCTGGATGTGTTGCCTATTTCCTGAGTGCTCTACCCCTGGTGTTTTGGCTGTTAATCCTTTCATCAACTCCGTGGGGGTGGGTTCTATTCTCCCCATTTTACAGGTGAGAAAACTTAGGTACAGGAAATCTAAAGTCACACAGTCAGTGAGAGGTACATGGGACAGGGGAGTAAAAAGTCCTGCCTCCTAGTGTGGTAGCGAAGAAGCAGGCAGCTTTGTGAGGAGAAGGAACACACAGTGCGAATCAGTGCGCTGTGTCTGATGCTGACCCAGACACACTTGCCATGAAAGGCCAGGGGTGCCTTTGCCGAAAGGAACCTCAGGTGTGTGTGTGTTGGGGGTGGCAGGTAGCAGGTCACCTCTGCTCGCATGTCTGAGATCCCAGGCACAGCCTGGCTCCTGGATTTCTCCCTCACAATCTTCATTCAGACTGGATTAGGACCCACCCTATTCTGGTATGACTTCCTGTTAAGCTTACTGATAACATATTCAAAGACCCTGTTTCCAAACAAGGGCATGTTCACAGGTATGGGGGTTAGGACTTCAAGGTATCTTCTTTGGGGACACAATTCAACCCATAACAGCAGGCAGATACATGACTAGGATTACTTAAGGTATTGGAGCCCCGGCGGCGCAATAGTTAACTGATGGGCTGCGAACTGAAAGGTTGGCAGTTCAACCCACCAGCGGCTCCTCAGGAGGAAAGACCTGGCACCTTGGTCCTGTAAAGATTACAGCCTAGGAAACCCTATGGGGCAGTTCTACTCTGTCACACGGGGTCACTATGAGTTGAAATCGACTCAACAGCACCTGACAACAACAACAACAAGGCATTGGTAAGTACCATGAAGAAAACAAGGCGGAGGTGTAAGGTAGAGAATAGCTGGGCAATGGGATAGGGGAACACTTGGAGGTGAGTTAGGCTATGTCTGTCTGAGGAGGTGACATTTGAAATGAGATCTGAGTGATGAGGCACCAGCCCTGAAAAGACCTGGGGGAGCGCATTGCAGGTACAGAAAACAGCAATTGCAAAGGCCATGAGGCAGGAAAGAGCTTGGCCTGTTCATAAAATAGAAAGAAGGCCTCTGGTTCTCCTCAACTGTTAATATTCCCCATGACCCAGCTGGACATCAAATTTGGCCCAAAGGCTACTTTCCTTGGAGACCGTGTGAAAAGGAGGCAGCTCCCCATGCCCGGTCCTTACCATCTCCATTCTCCTCTACTTCCCCTATGTCTTCCCCATGCTTCCCTTCACCACTGTGTTCCCAGTATGCCTCACAACTGAGCCCAAGAAGCCAAAGACCTCTTTTTGGACTCAAGTTCTTACTTGACCTTGAGGTGACAGAATCTTTCCCCAGACAGAGGTCTGTCTGCCTCTGATGTGGTAAAATTCCTGGGGTCACATGGCACCTCCTTTACTAGCCTCCACAGACTGGGCAAGGCCAAATTGGGGTTGGCAATCACATTATTCACTGACTTCTTCATTCACGAATAGTTATTGAGCACTGCCATTGATAGAAATGAGAATAAGATGACAGTCAATGAGGGAAAGAAGCATTCAAAGAATATATTCTTTGAGTACCCACTCTGTGCCATTGTCTATGCTAGAAGTTCAGGACTGGGTAAGGCAGCCAAAGTCTCCACTCTTGGGGAAGTTACTGTCCAGTGGGGAGGCAAGGAGAGGATGTATGAGGGCATTAGGCAAGACTTTTAGGAAGAATTGATGCATATGTTGAAATCTGAAAGATGAGTACAAATTAGCTAGTGGAGAACTCATGAGAAGGAAGAGAATGCTGGCTTCTGGAAACTGCATGTGCAAAGACTGTGAGGCAGGAGAGAAAATGGGGCATTTGGGAAACTGTGGGCAGTTTAGAGCAGCTAGGGGTATTTGTAAAGGAGAGTGTGTGAGCAAGAATCTGCCTGAGAGGTTCTGTAACTGGTAGGGGCCAGATCCTAAGGGGCATTGTCTGCCATGTGAATTTGTTTGTTTTGTTTTGTTTCTTCACAAAGGTCTTTACTAGAGAGTCAGGTCAATCTCAGAGGTAAATTATTGCAGAGGATAAACAAAGAATTGAAGGCATGGTTAACATCAACTTTCCCTTGTAATTCAGCTTTCACAAGGAAGGTGATTTTGGTAGACAACCCCATTCACTTCTGGACCTGGTTCTTCTCCCTCAGGTTCCTGTTCCCACCCTCATTTCCCCACTTTCCAGGTATCTCATCCAGCCACTTTCATCATCTTCAGAAAACTCTATCTCTTCTGCCATATGGGGTTTAAGTGGTAGCGCTCAGGCATCAGTGGGCAGATCCCTCTGACTGTTGCAAGAAGAAGGAATTAGAGGAAGACAGCATGGAGGGAGGGAGACCAGGTGGGAGATATTGCAGTTGTTCAGGACTAGAGTAGAGGTAGAGTGGTACACACAGGGGCTAGGTTGGCGAGATTTCTAAGTCTTCATGAAGGATTGGGTGTAGCTTGGATGAACTTACGGACAGACATAGTCACTAAAATAAGTAACAGAGGAGGAGAGGCAGGAAGTTGAGGAGGGACGGGGAGAAGGTTTGGAACTGGTTGAGGTCAAGATGTAGAACCCTGGAACCACACAGGTGTACAACCTTGGGCAAGTCACTTAACCACCCTGACCTTCAGTTTCTCCATCCATAAAGTAGGGATAAAAATAGTACCTACCTCATAGGGTGGTTATAAGGGTGAAATGAGTACACCATTCAGTACGGTGATTGGCACACACCAGCTCTGTATAACCATTTATTAAATAAACATTCCAGGGACCACTTTCAATAACACTTGGCTACCATAGGTTTTTGGGTTACCATAGATCTGTAGCTACAACTTCAAGACATCACCCAACCCTGGGTAATGCAAATGGTTAAGTGCTTGGCTACTAGCTGAAAGTTTGGCAGTTTGAACCCACCCAGAGGCGCCTCAGAAGACAGGCCTGGTGATCTGCTTCCGAAAGGTCATAGCCTTGAAAACCCTGCTACTCTGCATACGTGAGGTCGCCAAGACTCAGAATCGACTCAACAACGACTAATAACAACAACCATAGGTCCGCTGTTCGAGAGGAAGACCTGGGCTGAAGGCACAGGTGCCAAATTTATTTTCCTGGGTCGTTGTTTTCACCCACAGGATAAACGTTTGCAGGGTTAATGTTGAAACATTTAAGAAAATCAACTCCTTGCAGACAGCTTTGGAGGAACTTGTTTGCATCTAAACAATTAATAGGCCAATTGCCAACCAAGCCACTCCACTCACCAGAGCCACCTAGGGACTAGTTGTTGGTAGCCTTCAGTACTTAGTTTGAGTTATGGTACGTATTCCAAAGCAATAAAACTGCAGTCCATTTCTTTTTTATGCAATTCACTACCCTTTATGCAGACTGCTCTTCTTTCCCATTAGCCTGGATTGATGAAGTGTCTGGATCACTTTGAACTCACTTGCATTTTGCTTCTAAATGGCACAGTGCTATGCTCTAAGTGGCAGGGGTCCCAAGGACCTGTGGGAGTTTGTGGGTAAGGGGCATGTTCATTTCTAATCTTATGAGTTCAGGTGCGGTGGGGTGGGGCAGTGGACTATGCTAATTGGGATGATAAACATGATTTCTTCTAACTAGGCTCTGGGCTATACATTTCTCCCATCTAGAATCTAGTTGAACAAGATGTTGTTGTTGTTAGGTACCCTTGAGAACGAAACACTGCCGGGTCCTGCACCATCCTCACAATCGTTGCTATGTTTGAGCCCACTGTTGTAGCCACTGTGTCAATCCATCTTGCTGAGGGTCTTCCTCTTTTTTGCTGACTCTCTACTTTACCAAGCATGATGTCCTTCTCTATGATAACATGTCCAAAGTATGTGAGACAAAGTCTTGCCATCCTTGCTTCTAAGGAGCATTCTGGCTGTGCCTCTTCCAAGACAGACTTGTTCGTTCTTCTGGCAGTCTGTAGTATATTCAGTATTCTTCACCAACACCGTAATTCAAAAGGCATAAATTCTTCTTCAGTGTTCTTTATTCATTGTTCAGCTGTTGCATGCATATGAGGCAATTGAAAATACCATGGCTTGGCTGAGGCGCACCTTAGTCCTCACAGTGACATCTTTGCTTTTGAACACTTGAAAGAAGTCTTTTGCAGCAGATTTGCCCAGTGCAATACGTCGTTTGCTTTCTTGACTGAGGCTTCCATGGGCATTGATTGTGGATCCAAGTAAAATGAAATCCTTGACAACTTCAATCTTTTCTTCATTTATCATGATGTTGCTTTCTGGTCCAGTTGTAGGGATTTTTGTTTTCTTGATGTCGAGGTGTAATCCATACTGAAGGCTGCATGCAGTCTTTGATCTTCATCAGTAGGTTCTTCAAGTTCTCATCACTTTCAGCAAGCAAGGTTGTGTCATCTGCATATCACAGGTTGTTAATGCATCTTCCTCCAATCCGGATGCCCCGTTCTTCTTCATATAGTCCAGCTTCTTGGTTTATTTGCTTGGCATACAGATTGGATAAGTATGATGAAAGGGTACAACCCTGACACACACCTTTCCTGATTTTAAACTGCTTAGTATCCCCTTGTTCTGTTCAAATGACTGCCTCTTGGTCTATGTACAGGTTCCTCATGAGCACAGTTAAGTGTTCTGGAATTCCCATTCTTCGTAATGTTATCCATAAGTTGTTATGCTCCACATAGTCGAATGCCTTTGCATAGTCAATTAAGCACAGGTAACCATCTTTCTGCTATTCTCTGCTTTCAGCCAAGATCCATCTGATATCACCAGTGATTTCCCTCCTTTCATACCTTCTTCTGAATCCGGCTTGAATTTCTGGCAGTTCCCTGTCGATGTACTGCTGCAACCACTTTTTAATCATCTTCAGCAAAGTTTTACTTGTTTGTGATATTAATGATATTTGATAATTTCTACTTTCTGTTGGATCACCTTTCTTTGGAATGGGCACAAATATGGATCTTTCCCAGTCGGTTGGCCAGTTAGTTTTCTTCCAAATTTCTTGAACAAGATAAATTAACACAATATGAATAGTGAAAGAAGACAAATGGGCAGGAAGATAGATCAGCTGCAAACTAAACAGTCCTATCAGTTATCTGTCGTGTAAAAATCCACCCTACACTGGGTGACTTTTCTGCTGTGCTCACCTGGGCTCATCATGTGGCTTCACTCAGCTGAGGGGTCAACTGAGTCCTGGGCTCCACTGGGATGGCTGAGCCTCTCTCTCCAAGGCATGGGTCAACCTGGTCTTCCAAAAGGCAAGGCAGTCTCAGGTCAGATGCTGTATTGGTCAAAACAAGTCACATGTCTGATCATAGAGTTATCTTGTAGGGGAGGGGACTACACAAGGTCATGGACTCTGGGGTGGAGGGATTCACTGGGGGTCATTACTGTGACAACTTACCCCGATAGTCCACGCAACATTTTAGAGATCGATAATTGCAGATTCACCATATCTTATAATAGTGATGATGAAAGTGTTGACAATACTCATAATATTATTATTAATAGTATATACTATTTTATTGGTTGTTGTTACCTGCTGTCAAGTCGGCCCCTGACTCATGACGACCCTATACACAGTGGAACCAAATGCTGCCTGGTCCTATGCTATCCCCATAATTGGTTGTGGATCAGATCGTTGTGATCCATGGGGTTTTCACTGGCTGATTTTTGAAAGCCTGTCACCAGGCCTTTCTTCCTAGTTTGTCTTAGCCTGGAAGCTCCGCTTAAACCTATGCATCATTTCAGCATGCAAGCCCTTACTGCCAGGTGGGTAGGGGCTGTGCATGAGGTACATTGGCCAGGAATTTAACCTAGGTCTCCCACATAGGAGGTGAGAATTCTACCCCAGAACTAGCATTTTATTTAGTATTTATTGAGCGCTAGGGGGTTAAATAATGCATTCAATAATTTAATTTCCACAGCAATTCTGCCAGATGAGTATTATCCCCAGTTTACAGGTAAGAAAACTAAGGCTCAGAAGAGTGAAGTGCATTTCTCTACGTGCCTTTGGGGCTGTTATTATTTCTCAAGTGAGAGAGGCTGGTGGGAGAGACAGCCTGAATCCTTCCACTGTGGCCAAGAAATCTTCTGTGGACAAAGCTAAAACACATTTCCAAAGGAGCTTCAGCTCCTTTGACTTGTTGAAACATAAGCAGCTTTCACCAAATGGCAGTTTGATGAGCTGAGCATAAGTGAATCTGAAACATGAGGCTGATGTTTGTCTTGATCCACACAGGGGTTTGGCAGTTCCCAAGTTCCCTTGGCAAGCAGGATTTGGGGCCTGCCAAAACCTGGAGCTCTGGAATAATTGAGTGGACTTTCAGGTCAGGCCAGGCCTCCCGTCTTTCTGCTGTTCAGATCAGAGTCCCGGCCCCTTGTGACCTCTCCGGCTGCTTCTTCCACCCCTTGAGCCCCAGGGAGGGAATGCACAGGAGGCATCTCCACAGCCCTGTCATATGTGGGCAAAAGCTTGCAATGAGCATGGTTTCCTGGAGCTCTGTCAAAGCTGCAGGCCCCCTAGGTGCCAGGAAACCCAAACCTCAGAAATTGTGGCGACAAGGCTCATCCATGGATCGTGCTGTCGGGAATAAGCTCTGAGCAAGAAGGAACTTGGCTGTAAAGGAGGGGGAGACTCATCCAGGTCCAACAGGGAGGCGACCTCGGCAGATTCCTTGAAGATGGTGGCGTGTTAACCTGAGAAAAAGCAGGGTTCAGGCTGGAAAAGTTTGGAACAAATCTGGCTAGTCAGGTTTTTTTATTGCAAAACTTTTCAGAGCCCTTAGTATTCTGATGTGACAATCCAAGAGTGGGGGCGGGGTGCAGCAGATCCCAGGCTTGTCTGAGTATTTGGTTTAGCATTTTGTGGCGCTGGGGCACTAAACAAATGTTGCTGCGTGTTCTCTCTGCAGGCACCAGAATACATGCTCCGGGTTTAATTCATATCCCTGAGTCTAGTACAGTTCCCTAGGCTGTACAAACAGTTTGCGCTTTACTACTAACGTAAAGGTTGGTGCTTCAAACCCACCCAGCGGTGCCATGGAAGAAAGTCCTGGCAGTCTGCTTCTATAAGATTACAGCTACGGAAAACCCCGCAGAGCAGTTCTACTCTGTAACACATGGGGTTTCCATGAGTTGGAATTGATGGCGGTGGCTTTGTTTGTTTGTTTGGAGTCCAGTACGGTGCCGGGCTCCTGATAAGTGGCCAGTAAATAATGGATAGGTAAGTGAATGAATAAACAAGTGTAGGACACTCAAAGAATATCTTTCTTTTTGCCTTCCTTCTTTCCTTCCTTCCTCCTGCTTCCCTACCTTTCTCCCTCCTTCCTCCATCTTTTTTCCCTTTCCTCTCTCCCTCCCTGTCTTCCTTCCAGTACTTATTGTATCATGCACTGTGCTAGGCCCTGCAGACACAACAGTGAAATAAAACAAACTTGCTGTTTATTAACTAATTAATGAGGATTTTGACTGCAGGTGACTGACCCCGGCTTTTGCCCCAGTAGCTGGAGAAGATTAGAGGCTGAGAACTGCCTAGCCTGAGAGGGCTACAGGCAGCTTGCTGCTTGGTTGTCATGCAGTTCAGACCTCAGGCTGCTTCTTGCTCCCGTTTAATACCTGTTAATACCTCATTGTCCTGAACCGCCCAAATAGCCTGGATCTGGCAAAGCACTTCCTTGCCAGGGTGTAAGCCAAGCTGCTATCCTGTAAGCCCTGGGAGACAGGGGCCTTGTCAGTCTTGCTCACCGGGGAATCTGCAGTACCCAGCACGGGGCCTGGTGTTAATGAGCATTTAATGAATGATGGAGTCTGAGGACAATGCTGATTTAAGGCATAAATCCACATCTGGGGGGCGACCAAAAAAAAAAAAAAAATAAGAAAGAAAAGAGAAGAAAGGGCAGTGACCCAATTTCTGGGATGTTCCAGAGTTTTTGATAGTAGTCCCAGCTCTATGACTTCAGAGGTCTCTTCTATAAGGGCTCCAGAATAGTCCTCCTAGTCCCCCTTATGCCCAGCTCTCCTGAGGCTGGAGTTCAACCACTGCCCCTCCCTATCCCCTTATGGCCAACTCTCCCCCTGGGATCCAGATGCTCTCTCTTCCCTGTAGGGGGCCCTTCAGGTATCTTCAGGGGAAAACAGGGGTGTCCTCTCAGGAGTGAGATAGCTTGTGGGGGTTCATGGAGGCCACCATCCTTCCTACTAACAGAATGCTCCTGGTCTCAGAGACTTGCTGGGTCCCTGGGCCATTCCTAAGGCCTTAGTGAATACATCTGGTGGAGACAGTGGTTAGTTCCATCAGATGCTGGCACTGAACTCACTTTGCTGGATTTGGGGCAAGGATCCCAAAGGCGCGGGGGATGTCAAGACTGTATTCATATTACCCATGAGAACCTGCTTTAGACCACAGCGAGTGTGGTGATTATGAGGAGGTGGGGATTCCAAGGCTTCCCAACTTGGAGTCCCCACGATGTACAGGGCCCTGCGCTGGGCCCTTTGCTCATGCCTTACACAATCCTGCAAGGCAAGGATTGCTGCCCCATTTAACAGATGAGGAAACTGAGCCTTGGTGGACAAAAACAACCTGTCCAATTCCAAGTGACTGAATTGGGTTTCAAATCAGGTGTGGCTGAATCTGAAACCCAAGTGGTTCTTAGATAGCCCATGCCCCCTGTGGGTGGAAAGGTGAGTGCCCTCCAGGCTGCCTCCCACAGTTTGGGAATAGAAAGGGAAAGCCCAGGGGAGACGTGTGTGTGAGTGAATGAAAGACCAGGGGGAAAGGAGAGAGGAGTCAAGTTTACTCATTCATTCATATAATACGGAGCTTCTGCTCTGTGCTAAATGCTGGAGATTCAATAAAAAAGAGGCCCAGCTCTTTATCCTATAGACCCAGTAGGCGAGTGTATTATTTTTCTGTGCTTGCTGTAACAAATTATCGGAAATTTAATGGCTTAAAACAACACAAGTTTATTCTCTTACAGTTCTGGAGGTCCGAAGTCTAAAATGAGTTTTGGCCAAAATCAAGGTGTTGGCAGGGCTGCCTCCCTTCCCTGGCCTCTAGGGGGAGAATCTGTTGTCTTGCCTTCTCCAGTTTCTTTGGCTTGTGGCCCCACATCACTCCAACCTCTGCTCCGTTGTCACATCTTCTTCTCTGGCTCTCCTGCTCCCCCTTTCACTTATAAGGACCCTTGTGATTGCATTGGCCCCATCTGGATAACCCAGGATAATCTCCTCATCTCAAAATCCTTAATGTAATCACATCTGCAAAGATTCTGATCCTCACAGATTCTGAGAATTAGAATGTGAACATCTTTGGGGGGGCCATTATTCTGCCTACCACAGTGAGTCTCATATTTTTCGAGTATTACATAAATCCGTGTAAAATTGTATCTGTGATACATGTTCTGAAGGAGACATACAAGATGCAAAGAGAGCTTATGAAAGGGCTCTGGCCTTGTCAAGATCAGGGCAGCTTTCCCAGAGGAGGGAGGCTTTAGCTGAGATCTCAGAAATGGGTAGGAGTTAGCAAGGTAAGTGTGAGTGTGGAGGAGGAGAAGCAAGGGATACTTTAGAGAGCGTCAAAAGCTTGTGCAAAGGTCCTGGGGCAGAAGAGAGTCTGGTGCTGCTCTCTGGAGAACAGAGAGCAAAGGACTGGGTGATGTCTTGAAGCCAATGAAGTATTTTAAGCAAAAGTGAGGACATAATTTGATTTGCATTTGGAAAAAGTTCCTGGGTCCTATGTGGGAGAAGATGCTGTCTCCTAACTACTGACAGTTAGCCTGGCAGAAGGTACTGGAGACCTGCTTTTGGCAAGTCAATTCCCCATCTTAGCGGTGAGTTTGGATTCAGTGATCCATCATTTTCATCCAGTTTTGATGCTCTGTGGCTCTTCACTCTCTCTGCTGCCTCTCAACAGGACACTCAGTCCTGGGGAGACGTTGGGAATTCTTTGCATTTCTCCACTTCCTTTTGTACTGTTTAACATGAATACTTGGAAAATGAGTTCTCATGTGCACATGGATACGTATCTGCAGACACCTAGAAAGGAGACAGGAACTGCCACTTTGGAGGGCAATGTAATGATAGTGATTAAATCTAAAACTGTGCATGCTTTACGATAAAGTGGTTCTGCTACTTGACATCAACCTTGATAAATGCCTGCATGACAGCAAAGGAGGCATGTAGGAGGATGTCCATTTTAGCATTGTTTATAATCGGGAAAAAATTGAAGAGAACTTGAAAGTCCACCTATTGGGAATTATTAAAAATTAGGGCATAGGCCATAGCGGTGGAATACTAAGTAGCCATTAAAAGGAATAAGTTGAACCTTGATGTATGGTGTTGCTGAACAATATTGACTATATCGTGGACTGCCAGAAGAGCAAACAAATCTGTCTTGGAAGAAGTACAGTCAGAATGCTTCTTAGAAGTGAGGATGGTGTGACTTCAGCTCACTTACTTTGGACATGTTATCAGGAAGGATCAATCCCTGGAGAAGGACATTATGATTGGTAAAGGGTCAGTGAAAAAGAGAAAGACCCTCAACAAGATGAATTGACACAGTGGCTGCAACAATGGGTTCAAACATAGCAATGGCTTGTGAGGATGGTGCAGGACCGGGCAGTGTTTGTTCTGTTGTAGATGGGGTCGCTATGAGTCGGAACTGACTTAACGGCACCGAACAGCAACTATTTCACAAAATGGAAACTATCTAAGACATTCTGATGGCTGAAAAAAAAAATTTGTAGAAAGTTGCATATGGTCTGGAAAGAAGTGTAAGTATGCCCCCACATCTAGCCTTTTCTATGAGCTTCTATGTAATATATCCTCACCATGCAAAGAACAGAAATTTGAAAGAGCAATATTTAACTGACAATAGTGGTTGCCTTTGAAACAGCAACCAGGACTGGAGGTGAGAGTTGTCAAGGGGAACTCTTGCCTTCTTGGTAATATTCTACTATGTTAAAAAAGAAGAATGCATTTATATATTTCTTATATAACTTAAAGTTAATTTAAAAAATAAGATAGGGCCTTGGAGATACTTAGGAAAATTTTGACTTCTGCGGAGGATGTGTGATGGGGGCTGGGGGATAGTCTCCTGATTCTTTTTTTCTGTATTGGATAGTGTTTAAAAGTTTTCACAATGAGAATATATTTTTATGTACATGGTGCAATAGAAAAAGGAAAAAGGAAGTAGCTCTACCAATTTTACTCTTCTCTAAACGAGCTCAGCCCGAAGAGAGCACTTGGGGGAACTGAGGCCCAGGAAGCCCATGTGACCGGCAAGTGGGTGTGCAGTGAGTCAGCAGGCCTCAGCGCCTGCCTGAGTCACGTGATGCCAGAATACAGAAAACTGGCTTGTTTTGCAACCCAGGCAGGTCCTTTAACCACAAGCCTGCTGGTTTGCCCCATGTGGCCAGAGGAGATGATGCCAACCCTCTTCCCTGGAGTGAGTCATGCCTCTTCCCGCAATTGCTGGGGGAGGATGTAGAGAAGTTGGCCCCAGGGACAGAGACCCAGCTACTGCCCATATGGCTGGTGCCCTGGAGGCTGCAGGGGGAGCCCTGGGAGTTGGCTGCTACTCTCTTGTGTAGGTTAACATAACCACGGCCACTTGGTTCAGAGCACGGCAGTCAGTGCCTGTGTGTGTGGGGTGTCAGGGGCTTCCACCAAACGTTCAGTGCATATTATGTCCAGGGCACTGTGCTCATATGTCACACCAACCTATGAGGCAGGGTTTGCTGACCACATTTTACAGATGAGGAAACCGAGCTTCAATGGAGGTAAGTCCAAGGTCTAAGGTTTAAGTTCCACCACGTGTTTGTCAGTTTGTTGTACTGTGGTGGCTTACATGTTGCTGTGATGCTGGCGGCCAGACCTGGTATTTCAAATACAGTAGGGTCACCCATGATGGACAGGTTTCAGTGGAGCTTCCAGACTAAGACAGACTAGGAAGAAAGGCCTGGTGAACTACTCCCCAAAATTAGCTAATGAAAACCCTTTGGATCACAACAGAACATTGTCTGATTACCAACAATCATGAAGATGGTGCAGGACTGGGCAACATTTTGTTCTGTTACACATAGGGTAGCCAGGAGTTGGAGCACGACTTAACAGCAATTAACCACCACTACCACGACAAAGTTCAAGCTAATAAGTGACTGAAAAGGGATTTGAAACCAGGTGTGGCTAAATGGAAAGTGAGAGATTTTGATTGCATTCTATTGCTTCTTTTGGTCAGAAAGGTGTGTGCTCACAGTCGTGTCCCCTTGGAGGCTACTTCTCACGGGGCACGCTCCCAGGTTTCCTGTAGAAGGTGAAGGTTAGGCAAGAGAAGTGGGAGGTTCTCCAAGATGGCGGCAATGACAATAGATACTATTTCTGAGTACTTACCTGCCAGGTACTAGACTGAGCACTTGGACGTCATATCCTCTGTAGTCCTCTCAACAACCTGTCAAGCAATTGTCCTTGTTTTGCAGATGGGCAAACCAAAGCTCAGAGAGTGACGTGGCTAGCTAACCACATATCTAACAAGAGAAGGCAGAGTTCAAACCCACGTCTATCTGCCTGCAGATACACATTCTCTGTGAGATCTGGCTCCCTGCATCCTTCCCCTCTTCAGCCTGACTCTTGTCCATGAGGCAAGTTTGCGTTCATGCTTCTGTAGTTCACGGGGCCTCCAGGAAGCCCTGCTCAGCTCCACAGAGTGAAGGGTTTGCATCTATGTCCTCACAACTCCCTGACTGCACTTGCCTTTATTGACACATGCTGTGTGGCTCTGTGACTCTTCCTACTTGTCTATCCAGGCGACTCCTTTAGGACAGAGACAGTATCACATTCATCGATTTTCTTTAAACCTTTGGTCATTTTTTTTCCATCCAGAGACGAGTGTAGTGCTTACATTACAGTCTTTACAGACCCTTACCAAAACCAAACCCACTGCCGCCGAGTGGATTCCTCCTCATGACGAGCCCATGTGTTAGAGAGTAGAATTGCTCCATGGTGTTTGCTTGGCTGTAATCTTTATGGAACAGATCGCCAGGCCTTTCCTCCATGTAGCTTCTGGGTAGGTTCGAATTGCCAACCTTTAGGTTAGACAGTGCAAACTGTTTGTGCTACCTAGGGACCTATAGACCCTTAGATCAGGGTTTGAATCCTGGCTAGGCTGGGTAACACTGGGTCAATTACTTCACTTCTCTCAGTTCCATCTGTAAAACGGAGACTCTAAAGCCTACTTCTCAGTGTGGCTGTAAGTATTAAGTGAAATATTTATGCAAAGTGCTTGGCATCAATATTACTAACCCTAGACCGTCAGCGATGACTGCCTGGGACAGGTGTGACTTCCTGTGTCAATGTGGCTGCCACTACTTCTTTCTGAGAACCCGATTCGAAGCTGTGAGTGCTGCCCATGATTTGTAATTTCTTCCCCTGAATAGATCATTCTTCATGCTTCAGAGGTGGCCAGGGGTGGTGATTAATAACCGAATTTACAGAAGTAGGACGGAATATGGGTGAGTAGATAACTGATAGATCTATACACAAAAAAGTCGTGTATGAAGTAATATGAAGAGTAAGCAAACATTTAAAAACATTCACCCTTAATTCTGATTAAGAAATTAAAATGAATTACATCAACCATCTAATGTTGGTAAGAGTGGGTTAAAAATTGTAAAAATTATACAAATGCTACTTGTGACCAGCTAAATTTTTACAGACTTTTGGGAAAATAGGATGATATATTGTTATTGTTGTTGTTAGGTAACTGTCTAGTGACCCTATGTACAACAGAACAAAATGCTGCCTGGTCCTGCACCATCCTCACAATCATTACTATGTTTGAGCCCATTGTTACAGCCACTGTGTCAATATATTGTTGCACCCTGATATTTATCCTCAGAGAGTAATCTTGAAGAAAGGAGTAACTATAAGTAGAAGAGACTTAATGCATTAATACGGATGATAGCAAAAACAACCTGAATAATCCTTCCAGACCTATTTGCAGGGTATGGGAATCCTTGGGTGATACAAACGGTTAATGCGCTTGGCTTCTGACTGAAGGTTGGAGATACAAGTCCACCCAGAGGCACCTCAGAGAAAAGTCCTGGTGATCTACTTCTGAAAAATCAGCCATTGAAAATCCTATGGAGCACAGTTAGTTACGCTATGACATACGTGGGTTGCTGTGAGTTGGAATCAACAGCTACTGGTTAAATCAAATTATGGTGTTTCAGTGCAATTGTCAACGGTGTCAATAACTCATAGAAACATACAAAATGCTTATTATACATTACCTGGAAAGCAGAATGTGAACTGGAATTTACTCTGTGAATGCAACTTTGTAAGCCTTTTCTGCACGTACACAAGGACAGGAAGGCAAAGGCAAAACAAAAGAGTTATGATGTGGTGAAGCTGTGGGTTGCCTCTAATGCTATTGTTGGACCGAGTCACTGTTCCAGGGCCACCCTCTAAGTGACCTGGAGAGGCCCTCTGACTTTGGGATTTCAGGCCCAGAGGCCTTCTCCCAGGCCTCACCCCAGCAATTCCCCAAATACTGCTTCCATGCCGGCCTCAAGACACAAATACGCGTAATTGCTTCTGTCTGGCTCCAGAAAGCTGACCGGTCTTCACTAGGGACTTTGGGGAGGCCAAAGCACTCTGATCGGGACTGGATGGCTCCCCACGAGTGCTCTCCAGCATTGGTCAGCAGGGGCTGGTCTTGCCTGATGGCTCCTGAGAGCACTTTCCAGAGAGGCAAAGAGGCACACACAGGAGGAGGCTGCATTAGGCCTAATGGGGTGGACGGGAGCCCCGTTAAGTTAGGAACTTTGACTGCTGGAGAGCAGCACGTGGGAATCACGCACTTCTGCCCACGGGGCCATTTCCAACTTTAGACAAAGCAAAGTCACGGATGGAGCCACTTCTGTCTGAAAGGAACTCCAGAGGGGCCCTTAACTCAGGGCAGAAATGCCCAGCTCTGCAGCTGCCCTCTTCCCAGAATCTGCTTCAGACTGTCTCAGGCCCCGGCTTCAGACCATGCTCCGGTGCCCTCCTTCCCCTCTGCCTTCATCACAGACATCCCTGCCTTTGCCCACCTTTTGAGAACAGGCGTTCCCAGTCAACACCCAACCCTGCCACAGAATCACACTCCGGCATCTTGAATAGCCAAAATCTTGGTAACAGTTTTGCCTTTATTGCCATTCATTCACTCAACTATCCATTCATTCATTCACTTATTCATCCTTCCTTCAATCATTAAGTACCTATTCTATGCCTACAGGTCCCTGGGTGGCACATGGCTTGCACTCCTCTAGTAACCTAGAGGTTGGCCATTCAAACCCAGCCAGCAATGCCACAAAAGAAAGGCCTGGCGATCTGCTTCTGTAAAGATTACAGCCAAGATAACCCCATGGTGTAGTTCTACCCTGACACACACGAGGTTGCTATGAGTTAGAATTGACTCAATGGCATCAGGTTTGGTTTTTTGGTTTACTGTGTGCCAGACAGTGTTCTAGACCCTGAGGATGTGGTAAGACAACAGTGGTCCTGGGACTGGATAATAACCAAGTGAATAATAAAAAGCCAAGAAAATAACATACTTCCATGAGTTCCATAAAGTAAGTCAACTGGGTGTTCTGATGGAGAACAGTGGCTGTGGGTGGGGTTGGAGCAGACCTTCCTTACTTGGGGTGGCCACTGGAGAGACCTTACTGAGGAAGTGTCAGTTCAGCAAAATCTTGGAAGAGGAGAAACCACCAGCGATGCAAGAAGTTGGGCAAAGAATGTTCCAGACAGAAGGAACAGCTAAGCCAAGGCCTGAGGCAGGCAGGAGCTGGGTGTGCTGTAGAAACATTTTCCTGTCTCTTGCTTCTCTCTTTAGCTAACCATTTGATCTACACTCCTGTTTTGGTGTCTGATTTATTTGGTGTAAGTCTGACCCTGTCTTTCTCTGGCTCTTTTTTCTTCAACTCTCTGAGTCTTTCAGTCTTCCTATCTCTGAGTCATCCAAGAGTGGTACAAATAGTTAACACACTCAGCTGCTAACTGAAAAGTTGGCAGTTCGAGTCCACCCAGAGGTGCCTCAGAAGAAAGAACTGGTGATCTACTTCTGAAAACTCAGCCATTGAAAACCCTATGAAGCATACTTCTACTCTGACACACATGGGAATCACCATGAGTCAGAGTCGACTAGATGGCAACTGGCAACTGGCATTTCTGACTTGCCTTTCGTCAGCTTTGCCTTTTTTGGTCTCCCTTGTGTTTTCATAGGGCCTCTTACCTTCTCTCTCTCGCTCTCTCCTTCATCTCTCTGCCCCAGTCTAGCTTCGACTCCAGCTCTCTCTCCCTCTTTCTGCTTCTCTGCCTGATATGTCTTCCATTCCTGAGCAGAGGCTACTGGGAAGCCAGTCTGATTGATATTGCTCCTGACAACTCAAGCCTTTAAATCATTCCCACAGTTCCTCTCTGGGAGGTGTTAAGCTGGCAGTGTTTTGTCTGTTCCGGAGAAAGACGGGGTTTTTGAACAAATACATATATTCCCAGAAATCCAAGTGATTGTAATTCTCCATTGATCCATGATGACTTTGAGTCAATGTAAAGCTTGCCTGGAGCCTGCAGGGGAATGACAGGTTGAGTAGGCTGTGCAGGGGAGGGGCTGGGAGGAGAGGAAATTGGCCCAGTGGGGCCTGGACTAGAGCCTGTGCTCAAAGGACCTGAACAAAGTGGCTTATCTGTAGAAAGGAGAGAGACTGCTTCCTGTTGGGGAATGCTAGAAAGAAAGCTTCATCATGCTCAAGTGTCACCTTTTCCTTGAAGCCTTCCCGACCACCTCCTCATCCCAAAGAGAAGTGACAGCCCACTCACCCCTTTGTCTCTACTTTACTGTGTATAGCTGTCTAATAGGTATCTATGCAGCATCTGGAAGTCTTTAGGACCTTTATTTGCTTACCGGTTCATCCTTCCCACTGGATTATGAACTTCTTGAAAACAAAGATCATGGGTATTCCCCTTCAGACTCCCAGTGACCATCGCATAGCCTGTATCCTGTGTGGGTGAGCTGGTTTCCAGTTAAATGCTCATTATGAGGATCAATGCAAGTAGCAAAGGAGCCTTGGTGGCACAGTGGTTAAGTGTTTGGCTTCTACCTGAAAGGTCAGTGGTTTGAATCTGGCATCTGCTTCATGGGAGAAAGATGCGACGATCTGCTTCCGTAAAGACTACAGCCTTGGAAACCCTATGGAGTAGTTCTACTGTGCCCTATAGGGTCACTATGAGTCAACATCGATTTGTTGCCAATGGGTTTATACACATGGCAGATGACACGTAGTAAGTGTGTAGCTTTGGGAAAGTGTCTCAATTTCCTCATCTCTAAAACTGGGGTGTCAATGAGGTAGTGCAGGCAAAGTGCTTGGGACATGGTAGTAAATGGTCAGTAATGAGAGCTCTTGTTCCTGTTTTTGCCGTCATCATCCTCACTGTCATCCTCATCGTCTTCGGACTTGGATATTGCGCAGTTAATTGGCCATAAAGAATCTAGCTATCTTAGTTATGAATGGATTTAAAAACAAAAACAAAGACAAACCCATTGCCGTTGAGTCGATTCTGACTATAGCGCCCCTATAGGACAGAGTAGAACTACCCCATAGGGTTTCCAGAGAACGGCTGGCGGATTTGAACTGTTAACCTTTTGGTTAGCAGCCAAACTCTTATCCACTGAGCCACCAAGGTTTCTACAAGAGACTATGATTTTTGGTGCAAAAGGCTAGTTATAGCTTGTGTAGACTTTTTAATTCCCCAAATATTTCTTTCACACTCTGGGTCTCTGCCCAGGGATACGTGAAGAACTGAAGGACCTGCTTGGGTGTAATAGGTGCTCAAGAAATGTTAGTTCCTTCTCCCCCGCCTTTATGTTTGTCTGCTGTCTTGGCTAAGCAGCTCCTTCCTTTGCTCACAGGCCAGCTCAGTTGTTTCTTCTCTGTTGTGTCTTGCCTGACTCCCAGCCCCCACAGGCCTGGGTAGAGCTAGATAGCCCCTCTTCATGCTTCCATGGCTGCAAAGCCCCCACTGTGCCTGGGCAGTTATCACACTGGGATGCTCAGCTTACTTGATTCGAGAACTTATTAAACGCAAGTCACTTCTTCTCTCTGAGCCTTAGGTTTCTCAAGTGCAAAATGGGTATGACTTTAATTGTACCTTTAATGCGAAGATTAAATGAGGTAATGAATGAAACATACACTGAGGCTAATCAATAAGTCTTAATTCTCCATCCTCACCAGAGTGTGAAGGCTTCAAGGTCAAAGACTATGTCTGATTCATTTTTGAAGCCCCGTCACATGTGGCGATTGAGGACTTGAAATGTGACTAGACCGATTTGAGATGGGTTGCAAGTGTAAATGCACACCTGATTTCAAAGACTTAGTATGAAAAGAAGCATGTAAAGTATCTCATGAATATTTTTTAATTCACTAAATGTTAAAGTGGTGATATTTTGGATGTTGTTGTTGTTGAATGCCGTTGAATCGGTTCCAACTCAAAGTAAACTGGTGTACGACAGAATGAAACACTGCCCAGTCCCGCGTCATCCTCGCAATCGTTGTTATATTTGAGGCCATTGTTGCAGCCACTGTGTCAATCCACCTCGTTGAGGGTCTTCTTCTTTTTTGCTGACCCTCTACTTTACCAGGCATGATGTCCTTCTCCAGGGACCGATCCCTGCTGACAACATGTCCAAAGTATGTGAGATGTACTTCTCACATAAGGAGCATTGTGGTTGTACTTCTTCCAAGACAGACTTGTTTGTTTTTCTGGCAGTCCATGGTATGTATATTCAATATTCTTTGCCAACACTGTAATTCAAAAGCATCAATTCTTCTTTGGTCTTCCTGATTCATTGTCCAGCTTTCCCATGCCTACGAGGCGATTAAAAATACCATGGCTTGGGTCAGGTGTACCTTAGTCCTCAAAGTAACATCTTTGCTTTTTAACACTTGAGAGAGGTCTTTTGCAGCAGATTTGCCCAGTGCAGTATGTCATTTGATTTCTTGACTGCTGCTTCCATGGGTGTTCATTGTCGCTACTAGTAAGATGAAATCCGTGATGTTACTTATTGGTGCAGTTGTGAGAATTTTTGTTTTGTTTATGTTGAGGTGTAATCCATACTGAAGGCTATAGTCTTTGATCTTCATCCGTAAGTGCTTCAAGTTCTCTTCCCTTTCAGCAAGCAAAATTGTGTCATCTGAATATGGCAAGTTTTTAAGGAGTCTTCCTCCAATCCTGATGCTGCATTCTTCTTTATCTAGTCCAGTGTCTTGGATTATTTGCTCAGCATAGAGACTGAATAAGTATGGTGAAAGGATATAACCCTGGCACACACCTCTCCTGATTTTAAACCACTCAATATTCCCTTGTTCTGTTTGAACTACTACCTCTTGGTCTATGTACAGGTTCCTCATGCACACAGTTAAGTGCTCTTTGTAATGTTATCTATATTTTTATATTTTTTCCCATACAAAAATTTATACATACATTGTTATGTGACTCTAATTGCTCTCCCCATACTGTGACAGCACACTCCTCCTTTCCACCCCCGATTCCCCGGGTCTATTCAACCAGCTAGCTCCTAACCCTCTCTGCCTTCCCATCTCACCTCTGGACAGAAGCTGCCTGTTTAGTCTCTTGTATCTACTTGAGCTAAGAGGCACACTCCTCAC
>NW_004443944.1:23646604-23647814 GCF_000243295.1 Trichechus manatus latirostris
TGTAGTGAGTGCTGTCCTTCCCTTCACCTAAGATAATTCTTATCTACTATCCAGTTAGTAAATAACCCTTACCCTCCCTCCCCACCCTCGTAACCATCAAAGAATGTTTTCTTCTGTGTTTAAACTTTTTCTTGAGTTCTTATAATAGTGGCCTTATACAATATTTGTCCCTCTGTGACTGACTAAATTCACTCAGCATAATGACCTCCAGCTTCCTGCATGTTATGTTTCACGGCTTCGTCGTCCTTTATCGTGTGCGGATATACCATAATTTGTTTATCCATTTGTCCATTGATGGGCATCTAGGTTGTTTCTATCTTTTGCTGTTGTGAACAGTGCTGCAATGAACATGGGTGTGCATATATCGATTCATGTGATGGCTGTTAATTTCTCTAGGATATATGCCAAGGAGCGGGATAGCTGGATCGTATGGTATTTCTATTTCTAGCTTTTTAAGGAAGTGCCAAATCCATTTCCAAAGTGGTTGTACCATTTTGCATTCCCACTAACAGTGTATAAGTGTTCCAGTCTCTTCACAACCTCTCCAGCATTTATTATTTTGTGTTTTTTGGATTAATGCCAGCCTTATTGGGTGAGATGATATCTCATTGTCGTTTTGATCTGCATTTCTCTAATGGCTAATGATCGTGAGCATTTCTGCATCTGTCTGTTAGCCACCTGAATATCTTCTTTGGCAAAGTGCCTGTTCATATCCTTTGCCCATTTTTTAATTGGGTTATTTGTCTTTTTGTTGTTGAGGTTTTGCAGTATCTTTTAGATTTTAGAGATCAGATGCTGATTGGATTCGTCGTAGTCAAAATTTTTTTCCCAGTCTGTAGGTTGTCTTTTTATTCTTTTGGTGAAGTCTTCTGATGAGCATAAATGTTTGATTTTTAGGAGCTCCCATTTATCTAGTCTCTCTTCTGGTGCTTGTGCATTGTTACTTACAGTTAGGTTTGTGTTTATGCCATGTATTAAGGCTCCTAGCATTGTCCCTATTTTTTCTTCCAGGATCCTTTATCGTTTTGGATTTTATATTTAAGTCTTTGATCCATTTTGAGTTAGTTTTTGTGCATGGTGTGAGGTATGGGTCTTGTTTCAGTTTTTTGTAGATGGATATCCAGTTATGCCAGCACCATTTGTTAAAGAGACTGTCTTTTCCCCAGTTAATGGACTTTGGGCCTTTGTCAAATATCAGCTGCTCATAGGT